>NC_060119.1:1196912300-1197218425 GCF_021461395.2 Schistocerca americana | reverse complement strand
GTCAGCATACTCTGAGAGGAACCTGACTGGTATACCATCTGGACCGGAAGACTTGCCTTTCTTAAGTGATTTGAGTTGTTTCGCAACACCTAAGATACCTTCTTTTATGTCACTCATACTAACAGCTGTTCTGGTTTCGAATTCTGGAATATTTACTTCATCTTCTTTTGTAAAGGAATTACGGAAAACTGTATTTAGTAACTCCGTTGTGCAGTAAGAGGTTATAATAGCTTTTTGATTTTGTTTGGACGCCATTTAGCACCAGTGGTCTGAAAATTGCTTCATGCCTGGGACAGTCTCTGAAGAAACAGTTAACAGATGCACCTGCACAATTAACAGAGCTTTCATTTAGTTTTTATTGTGATTACCTACGTGTCGTATCACAGAAATGGGTTACATTCCTAAAACTGCTAATGAGCAGAAATTCACCATGTCTGTAATGGTTTCTTATAATCATAAGCATTTATATTTTTGAAAAGAAGTAATCTCTGCATGCTTTGTGCGGATTTGACTGCACGTGTCTGTATGTTAACATAAGGAATAGGTTCAATCGTCCAAATAAATAATTATGAAACCATGGGCAACTCAACATAAAACACATGCAAACGCTATAAAAAAATTATTGGGGACGACTGATTTAATGAACACTTAGGGTCATCCAATACTTTATGAAATATGGACAGAAACAATTACAGATAGTGAAACAAATTGGAATCAGAAAACTGCGAGAAAACCCATTACTCTGCTGTTTTTATACTTCGCAAAATGATGTGCCTTAGAAGAAACACTTAAATGCTAACTAACGGATGTATGACTTGTTGAGGACCAAAGACAAAGCACAGTAATAAATTCCTGCATTACATCTGGATTTTACTTAAATATTTTTGAACCTTAATCCAAATTATTCCCCGAAATAAATAAACTTGTGCTCTAGATGGATCTACCAATTATCTCTGAAAGAACAACATCCGATATTGTCTCGAACTATGTTATGCGGAGTTCTGAGGAGTTTAGCAGTGGAGTCCAGAGTGACTCAAAGGCAACCAACGGCGGATGTCGAGAGAGGATTGACGGTATATGCCCATGATGATGGGGGCGGGGGATATTTCGTTTCCTGGATTTAGCCAAGCATACATACGAAATAAAGGGAAACTCTGACCAGACAACAATGTACACTACTATATATCTGTGATGGGGACCGAAAGAGGGTTGGTACCACAGAAAGTACAAGGAACTGCTAATTAAATCTAATTCGCAACAATAGTGAAGAAGAGAAATTTGTTAACATCGAGTATAGATTTAAGTGTCAGGAAGTCATTTCTGAAAGTATTTGTATGGAGTGCAGCCATGTATGGGAGTGAAACATGGACGATAAATAGTTTGGACAAGAAGAGAATAGAAGCTTTCGAAATGTGGTGCTACAGAAGAATGCTGAAGATTAGATGGGTAGACCACATAACTAATGAGGAAGTATTGAATAGGATTGGGGAGAAGAGAAGTTTGTGGCACAACTTGACCAGAAGAAGGGATCGGTTGGTAGGACATGTTCTGAGGCATAAAGGGATCACCAATTTAGTACTGGAGGGCAGCGTGGAGGGTAAAAATCGTAGAGGGAGACCAAGAGATGAATACACTAAGCAGATTCAGAAGGATGTAGGTTGCAGTAGGTACTGGGAGATGAAGAGGCTTGCACAGGATAGAGTAGCATGGAGAGCTGCATCAAACCTGTCTCAGGACTGAAGACCACAACAACAACAACAACAACAACAGTGGAAATATATGTTTTGAGGGATGTTTTCGTGGAATTTTCTTAAAAGCATAAAGAGCAGAGAAATTCCATAGAAAGAGATAAAGTCGACATTTTAAATATGTGCTTTTTTTTTTCGAGAATGCTGCAAGTTTCTCTATGACAGGATAAATATCCACATGTGCATTATCGACAACAAATACATAAAGTAGCATGTAATTGCTCAAAACATCCATTATTATAGGTTATTCTTATTATTATAGGTTACGCTTAGGACTACAGCAGTAATAATACGGTAAATAGTAAATATTTTGGTATAAATTAATTTACGTTCAGCATCGTTTTGCTCAGACTGGCTTGATTCAGTAGTGCACGTTTATCGTCCTGTGCAAGCATTTTCATCTCTGTAACCCTGCGAAACTGCTTAATCAGCGTTTACATCCAATACCAAATTGACGATTTCTTGACGCCTCATGATGAGTCGCATCAACCGATTACTTCCTTTAGTCACGTTACACCATAAATATCTTTTCTCCCCAGTTCAATTCAGTATCTCATTGATCTGTTGTCTATCTAAATATTTAATTTTCACTGTTCTTCTACAGCGCCAAAATTTTAAAAATCTTATATCTACTTTTTCCCTGAACCGTTTACTGTCCGTGTTCGCTTGCCTTCAAGGCTATACTCCAGCCAAATTCGTACAGAAAAGATTTGTTATCACTTAAAATGATATTAGATGATAACAAGTTCCACTTTTTCAGAATTTCTTTTCTGTTTAATTCTAGCCTTCATTTTATATCTTCTCTACTTGATTTGATGTTCACTTGCCTTCAAGGCTATACTCCAGCCAAATTCGTACAGAAAAGATTTGTTAACACTTAAAATGATATTAGATGATAACAAGTTCCACTTTTTCAGAATTTCTTTTCTGTTTAATTCTAGCCTTCATTTTATATCTTCTCTACTTTGATTATCATGACTCATGGAGCTGCTGTATTCCTAAATTCATCTACTACCTTAGCTGTCACAGTTATTAACATAGTTCCCCCGGCGTCGCCTGCTCTAATTCGGCTATAGTCCTGTACCCTTGTCCCATATTCCATTTAAGTTCGTGTGCTCCTGGAAGACATGTGGAACCGATCAGGTTTGCGTGGAGTATAGATGTCCGACCCTGACAGTCTCAAAATCGCTTGACAGTCATGTGAGCAGCGATATACCGGAAGGATGAACCGCAAAATGTCCTCTGTCTTGCCGCTGCCAAATTAGAATACGTGATGGTAAACCCTTCTTCTTCTTAGATGTTATTCGGGTCTTATAAATAATCGTTTATTAGTTAAGGACGCAAAAGTTATTTATGATCATTAATAACAAGTTTCGGCTAAAGCAGCTAACCATCTTAAAATCAAATAAGACAAACATTGCTGAGTCTAATCACAGGCAGGTAGGGGACACTTTGTAACTGCTTGGTGATTAGAAACAGCAATGTTTGTCTGATTTGATCTGAAGATGTCTAGCTGGATAGACCGAAAGTAGTTATAAGTGATTATAAATAATTTTTGCAAATTTGACTAAAAATGATTACTTATAAGAATCCAATAACTTTAACTTTCGTAAATCGTTTTCTCAGACCTATGTCAGATAACAACAGTTTCTACTTCTTACCTGTGACATTACGTGATCTCCTCACATACAACACTCAAATGCGATTAATGAATGAGAAATTTCGTTTTATACAACTGACGTTACTCCTCTTTTTGTTCATTTGTAAGTATCAGAATTATCCAGTTCTTTGGCCCGCCCGGTTAGCATCATGATTAAAAATGTTTAAATAACGTTTCAGTCTTTATCAGTACACTATAAAGTCTATAAGATTGAGGATTATGCGTTCTCAAGAATCTAATGAAGATCATGAGGCGAAACTTGGTGTGAGTCGAGACTATTAGACTTTAATTCGCTCTTTGGAACCTCCGACCGAAAGCGAGGCGCGATGTAACTCTGACAGAGACGTTCATGCATTATCTGGTCCCTCACTATATATTATAAAGAGGTCGTCTGGCGATAGACATTTAGAACTACTCATGTAAAGCTGGGATGAGTCGGAATTTGTGCATTAAAGGGAAATACTTGTACTCGGCTAAACATTTGGAGATACACCATTAATAGTCTTGACTTTGACCAGAAGAACAAAAATAATTTCTTACAAGATATTAACTTATCCTGTTTCTGTGCAGTAAATGCGTGAAACGTACCGAAAGTCTTACGCAGTAGGCCCTGCAAGTGGTGAATAATAATTTCACAATAGTATATTTACTCCAGGAATAACAACTTCCAGTTGGTGTTCCGTATTGTAAGCAGTTGATGCAATTCCTGAAGATTAGTAAAACAGAGATATGAATACCACGGAAAGGCTGCGGAGGTTGCTACCCGAGCGACGAAAAACCTCCAAGTGAATTTCAAGTAATAATGCAAAACCGCTTTCCCCTCATACATAAATCATGGAAAATCTCCGTTCGCGGACATTAGGGAGAAACGCACAGCCTCGCAGCTCTAATTTATGTAGACATAATTTGCATGGCGGGGAATATCATGATAGGGCGGACCAGAGCGGCTGTTTCATATGCACCCCGGAGCGCGCGCCGCGTATCACAGATTGGCCCGTGTTGTGAAAATATCGGTAGCGGGCAATCGCAGCGCTGTCCTTCCGCGAGTCGCATCGGCTGCGGTGAAATTTCGGCCCAGCCCACACGGCGCACCCGGGGGAACACTGACGCCAGGGCCGTTTGTATTGGACGCCACAACAGCCCGGCTCTCATCGCCAGCCCCCCCCCCCCCCCCCCCCCCCCCGCCGCCACACCTTCTACAGCGACGGACGCCCTCTCGCGGCACACTGCTTTGTCGCCTCTCTTTTGTTTCTGTCTACAGCGCAGCCCGAGGTGTGAGTACGTACGCGGCTGTGGGAAAATGTGTGCGTACTTCTCCTTACGGATGGAAGAGAACGTTTCGCAAAAAATCGGACGTCGCTTTCGTGTTCGAGTTTCTAATTTTGGAATCTGTGCTGACGACCGACAAAAAATGGCAAAATAAATATTGATTCTGAACGGTGTTGAGGCATTTTAGTGCCTTATGATAATCTCTTTACTCATAACGGGAGATCTGAAAGGGTGGGATCGACCGTTTGAAGGTTGCTGTCGTAGTTATCACATCCGCAGCCATTGTCTTCGTGGGACTTAGGCTGCGAATTATTACCGACGAGGAAATTTTCCTGATCCGCTAGAACCTTAAAACTCGCACTCATTTCCAAAACGGCGTTGTAGCCTGCCTCGTATTGTAAGAGGTCCATGACTAAGGAATTTATTGCTAGCGCATTCGAGCAGATGTAATTTCGATGGATTGTTCACGCCCTGCCTGCGATATGTAAGCTATAAGAGAATCTCAAACCAGAGAGCAGTGTTGGCTGCGGTAAGAGCAGTGTCGGTAGTAGTAGTAGGTGGCAGTCTGGTGTATGGAGTTGGCGGGACCGGTCGTGGAGAGCGATGGCGGTGCGTGAGCGATGTAGTATAAGGTAAAAGCTGCAGCGCGCATATGTAGTTTGTTGCAACAAAATATGTACTACTGTTATATCAAGTCTCATGTAAATGTTTTTAAAAATCTTTTAATAATAATCTATTTTATAAAATCAATTTTTTGACAGTCATTCATCTGAATTTAAAGAATTTACTAATTTCTGCAATCCATGCTCATCCCGATTATCGTAAAGAAAAATCAGTTGTTTCTTTTTATACATGACAAATCTAATGGCCAGCATTGCACTCGGTTGCGCCAGAAAAATTTCGTATAGGAGCAGATATATACGCGTTATCCGGCGGCTTCATTGAAGTAACAATTTTCAATTTATTCAGTATGATCTTTCAGGACCATGACGCAGCATTTCTGACGTCCAAATTTACAAGTTTAGCTTCACAAACTGTTAATTATTGAAAGGCTCCATATGAGTCACATTTTTTGTTAGTAGGTTAGTCAAGTTATTATTGCGAGGTTACGGAATAATAAACTGTTGCTAGGCTACACTGAATGTGAATGTTATACATAATTTTTATCTGTTGGGAGTTTACAGTATGCTGAAGGTTGTGGAATCAAGTCCCATCGGATGCCGCTTACTTTTCTAAAAATCTTTGTCGAAAAGGAAAAGACAATATCTGAAAACGTTAATGAAGTGCGCTTCCGTCTGAACCGTTAAAGAAAACTGTGATTGTAAAAACGTAGCGTTTATATTTTGTACATGATACGAAAATAGTTTATGTTTTAGATTTTTTTATTCGATTTCTTGCCAACCAGTCATTCATCTGCTGAAGAAAAGTAAATTTTTGTGCCCAGTACCAGCCAATGTAAACGAATAAATTCGTTTTTAGTTTTTTAATGAATACATCAATATTGTTATAATCTTAAGCGTGTAAACTATCATAATCGCTAGGCTACGGTGCCATTCTGAAAATCACTGTTACTCACAGGGCTCTGGTACAGTAGTTTTCAAACTTTTCGTGTCCACGGTTAGTTTGACCTGGGAATGCACAAAACTATAGACCTATATCTCTGACGTCGATCTGTTGTAGAATTTTAGAACATGTTTTTTGTTCGAGTATCACGTCGTTTTTGGAAACCCAGAATCTACTCTGTAGGAATCAACATGGATTCCGGAAACAGCGATCAAGTGAGACCCAACTCGCTTTATTTGTTCATGAGACCCAGAAAATATTAGATACAGGCTCCTAGGTAGATGCTATTTTCCTTGACTTCCGGAAGGCGTTCGATACAGTTCCGCACTGTCGCCTGATAAACAAAGTAAGAGCGTACGGAACGTCAGACCAGCTGTGTGGCTGGATTGAAGAGTTTTTAGCAAACAGAACATAGCATGTTGTTATCAATGGGGAGACGTCTACAGACGTTAAAGCAACCTCTGGCGTGCCACAGGGGAGTGTTATGGGACCATTGCTTTTCACAATATACACAAATGACCTCCCCTCCCCCCCCCCCCCCCCCCCATGAACCATGGACCTTGCAGTTGGTGGGGAGGCTTGCGTGCCTCAACGATACAGATAGCCGTACCGTAGGTGCAACCACAACGGAGGGGTATCTGTTCAGAGGCCTGACAAACGTGTGGTTCCTGAAGAGGGGCAGCAGCCTTTTCAGTAGTTGCAAGGGCAACAGTCTGGATGATTGACTGATCTGGCCTTGTAACAATAAACAAATCGGCCTTGCTGTGCTGGTACTGCGAACGGCTGAAAGCAAGGGGAAACTACAGCCGTAATTTTTCCCGAGGGCATGCAGCTTTATTGTATGATTAAATGATGATGGCGTCCTCTTGGGTAACATATTCCGGAGGTAAAATAGTCCCCCATTCGGATCTCCGGGCGGGGACTACTCAAGAGGATGTCGTTATCAGGAGAAAGAAAACTGGCGTTCTACGGATCGGAGCGTGGAATGTCAGATCCCTTAATCGGGCAGGTAGGTCAGAAAATTTAAAAAGGGAAATGGATAGGTTGAAGTTAGATATAGTGGGAATTAGTGAAGTTCGGTAGCAGGAGGGACAAGACTTCTGGTCAGGTGACTGCAGGGTTACAAACACAAAATCAAATAGGGGTAATGTTGGAGTAGGTTTAATAATGAATAGGAAAATAGGAATGCGGGTAAGCTACTACAAACAGCATAGTGAACGCATTATTGTGGCCAAGATAGATACGAAGCCCACACTTACTACAGTAGTACAAGTTTATATGCCAACTAGCTCTGCAGATGACGAAGAAATTGAAGAAATGTATGATGAAATAAAAGAAATTATTCAGATTGTGAAGGGAGACGAAAATTTAATAGTCATGGGTGACTGGAATTTGAGTGTAGGAAAAGGGAGAGAAGGAAACATAGTAGGTGAACATGGATTGGGGCTAAGAAATGAAAGAGGAAGCCGCTTGGTAGAATTTTGCACAGAGCACAACATAATCATAGCTAACACTTGGTTTAAGAATCATGAAAGAAGGTTGTATACATGGAAGAACCCTGGAGATACTAAAAGGTATCAGATAGATTATATAATGGTAAGACAGAGATTTAGGAACCAGTTTTTAAGTTGTAAGACATTTACATGGGCAGATGTGGACTCTGACCACAATCTGTTGGTTATGACCTGTAGATTAAAACTGAAGAAACTGCAAAAAGGTGGGAATTTAAGGAGATGGGACCTGGATAAACTGAAAGAACCAGAGGTTGTACAGAGTTTCAGGGAGAGCCTAAGGGAACAATTGACAGGAATGGGGGAAAGAAATTCAGTAGAAGAAGGATGGGTAGCTTTGAGGGATGAAGTAGCGAAGGCAGCAAAGGAACAAGTAGGTAAAAAGACGAGGGCTAGTAGAAATCCTTGGGTAACAGAAGAAATATTGAATTTAATTGATGAAAGGAGAAATTATAAAAATGCAGTAAATGAAGCAGGCAAAAAGGAATACAAACGTCTCAAAAATGAGATCGACAGGAAGTGCAAAATGGCTAAGCAGGGATGGCTGGAGGACAAATGTAAGGATGTAGAGGCCTATCTCACTAGGGGTAAGATAGATACTGCCTACAGGAAAATTAAAGAGACCTTTGGAGATAAGAGAACGACTTGCATGAATATCAAGATCTCAGATGGAAACCCAGTTCTAAGCAAAGAAGGGAAAGCAGAAAGGTGGAAAGAGTATATAGAGGGTCTATACAAGGGCGATGTACTTGAGAACAATATTATGGAAATGGAAGAGGATGCAGATGAAGATGAATTGGGAGATATGATACTGCGTGAAGAGTTTGACAGAGCACTGAAAGACCTGAGTCGAAACAAGGCCCCCGGAGTAGACAACATTCCATTGGAACTACTGACGGCCTTGGGAGAGCCAGTCCTGACAAACCTCTACCATCTGGTGAGCAAGATGTATGAAACAGGCGAAATACCCTCAGACTTCAAGATGAATATAATAATTCCAATCCCAAAGAAAGCAGGTGTTGACAGATGTGAAAATTACCGAACTATTAGTTTAATAAGTCACAGCTGCAAAATACGAACACGAATTCTGTACAGACGAATGGAAAAACTGGTAGAAGCCGACCTCGGGGAAGATCAGTTTGGATTCCGTAGAAATATGGGAACACGTGGGGCAATACTGACCCTACGACTTATCTTAGAAGCTAGATTAAGGAAAGGCAAACCTACGCTTCTAGCATTTGTAGACTTAGAGAAAGCTTTTGACAATGTTGACTGGAATACCCTCTTTCAAATTCTAAAGGTGGCAGGGGTAAAATATAGGGAGCGAAAGGCTATTTACAATTTGTACAGAAACCAGATGGCAGTTATAAGAGTCGAGGGACATGAAAGGGAAGCAGTGGTTGGGAAGGGAGTAAGACAGGGTTGTAGCCCCTCCCCGATGTTGTTCAATCTGTATATTGAGCAAGCAGTAAAGGAAACAAAAGAAAAATTCGGAGTAGGTATTAAAATTCATGGAGAAGAAATAAAAACTTTGAGGTTCACCGATGACATTGTAATTCTGTCAGAGACAGCAAAGGACTTGGAAGAGCAGTTGAATGGAATGGACAGTGTCTTGAAAGGAGGATATAAGATGAACATCAACAGAAGCAAAACAAGGATAATGGAATGTAGTCTAATTAAGTCGGGTGATGCTGAGGGAATTAGATTAGGAAATGAGACACTTAAAGTAGTAAAGGAGTTTTGCTATTTGGGGAGCAAAATAACTGCTGATGGTCGAAGTAGAGAGGGTATAAAATGTAGATTGGCAATGGTAAGGAAAGCGTTTCTGAAGAAGAGAAATTTGCTAACATCGAGTACAGATTTAAGTGTCAGGAAGTCATTACTGAAAGTATTTGTATGGAGTGTAGCCATGTATGGAAGTGAAACATGGACGATAAATATTTTGGACAAGAAGAGAATAGAAGCTTTCGAAATGTGGTGCTAAAGAAGAATGCTGAAGATTAGATGGGTAGATCACATAACTAATGAGGAAGTATTGAATAGGATTGGGGAGAAGAGAAGTTTGTGGCACAACTTGATCAGAAGAAGGGATCGGTTGGTAGGACATGTTCTGAGGCATCAAGGGATCACCAATGTAGTATTGGAGGGCAGCGTGGAGGGTAAAAATCGTATAGGGAGACCAAGAGATGAATACACTAAGCAGATTCAGAAGGATGTAGGTTGCAGTAGGTACTGGGAGATGAAAAAGCTTGCACAGGATAGAGTAGCATGGAGAGCTGCATCAAACCAGTCTCAGGACTGAAGACCACAACAACAACAACAACAACACACAAATGACCTAGTGTCGGAAGTTCCATGCGGCTTTTCGCAGATGATGCTGTAATATACAGAGAAGTTGCAGCATTAGAAAATTGCAGCGAAATGCAGGAAGATCTGCAGCGGATAGGCACTTGGTGCAGGGAGTGGCAACTGACCCTTAACATAGACAAATGCAATGTATTGCGAATACATAGAAAGAAGGATCCTTTGTCGTATGATTATATGATAGCGGAACAAACTCTGGTAGCAGTTACTTCTGTAAAATATCTGGGAGTATGCGTGCGGAACGATTTGAAGTGGAAGGACCATATAAAATTAATTGTTGGTAAGGCGGGTACCAGGTTGAGATTTATTGGGAGAGTCCTTAGAAAATGTAGTCCATCAACAAAGGAGGTGGCTTACAAAACACTCGTTCGACCTTTACTTCAGTATTGCTCATCAGTGTGGGATCCGTACCAGATCGGGTTGACGGAGGAGATAGAGAAGATCCAAAGAAGAGCGGTGCGTTTCGTCACATGGTTGTTTGGTAACCGTGATAGCGTTACGGAGATGTTTAGCAAACTCAAGTGGCAGACTCTGCAAGAGAGGCGCTCTGCATCGCGGTGTAGCTTGCTCGCCAGGTTTCGAGAGGGTGCGTTTCTGGATGAGGTATCGAATGTATTGCTTTCCCCTACTTATACCTCCCGAGGAGATCACGAATGTAAAATTAGAGAGATTAGAGCGCTCACGGAGGCTTTCAGACAGTCGTTCTTCCCGCGAACCATACGCGACTGGAGCAGAAAAGGGAGGTAATGACAGTGGCACGTAAAGTGCCCTCCGCTACACACCGTTGGGTGGCTTGCGGAGTATAAATGTAGATGTAGATGTAGAATATCCTCCGCGTACTTTCACACATGACAACCGACTCGAAGTGTACTGAAATTTCGAAACAAATGAAAAAGTGCAGTTACTTCTTTATTAAATGTTGACGGATCATATTGTAATCAACTTTTAATGTTACTACACATTATTCTGGCAACGAAATCAAGGGGAAGAGTGAGTTTGTTTCTTCTTCAGCAGTTCTTCAAATCCCGGCCCAAGGTTGAAAACTGCGATTCTCCATTTTCATTCGAAATCCATATATTTTGTTGATGGCTGTCATTGCTGGAAAATCTACCTCACAAAGGTCGGTTGTTGCCAAAGGCATTAAAATTCGTATGGTCTTGAGGCCTACTTGCAGATTCTCCTCCTTCACGAAGCTCCAAAACTCAAGCAGTGATGAGAAAACGAACTTCGGTTTCACAAAATACCAATAAATTGTTTTTGTTTGTCATTGGTAATTGTTGATGGAAGTTCTGAACTGAAAGGATCTTTGACTAGTAGTGCCACATTCACTAGAGCCAACACTGCTCTGTACATTTTTCACCAGAATTCTTCGCGTCCAACGGCATTTGAGGTTCATGAATGGTTATTGGAAGATCTCAAATTGCCAGAAGAAATAGTAGGCACGTTCCAGTTGGGATTTATACAGTACTCCTTACTTCTCAAATTCGTAACATATAACATTTGTGAACAAGTTGTAGAAACATAAGGGACCATGTGTAAATTCAAGTAAATTGGCGGTAGTGTTGAAACGTCCCCTTAGAAAAATTGTACAAGATTGTGCTTAAACTGACACACAATATTTTTGGCGCAACGCAATCTGACTTTCAGTAATCCCTACAAAAAAATGGCCCTGACTAACATTAACCTATACGTTTCACAAATCACTTACCTCACTAAAATCTTCGTTACTCGAACTACTGCAATACAGCGAGCGCCACTACTGCCAGCTAAATAAAAGATTCAAACTACTGAAGGCACTAACTACTGATAGGCGTAGTTAGCAAATGAAAGATTTTGATAGAGAACAAATAATGTATTTACCTTAATAGTGTTCAAAAATGATAATATATATACAGCAGTTCATGACATCCATTCTTACAAATGTACAGTTTCTGATGGACACACGTCCAGATCATCCGCTCTCAAAAATGCGCCATCTCACTTCCCCACATCCACCACTGCTTGCGGCTCACCTCCAACTGCGCAACGCTACGCGCTGTTAGCTGCCAACTGCCCAACACTACAATAGCCAACAACAATGCAAACCAGCCACAGACTGCCCACAGTACAGCCAGCGATTTTCATACAGAGCGCTACGTGGCGTTACCAATATAAAACCTAAACAGCCTACTTACAGTGTGAGCAGTGCAATAGTGGCGTGAGAGGTGTTCACGTTGGCCTCAAGAACTGGCGGACGTCGGGCTCCGGTCACGTGTATTGGTCAGCCCCAATTTCTTCCATCTGTCGTTCTACGGAACACTTAAGGATGGACTGTACCCTCTGACGCCCTCTGCAGCTTCCTCGTGAGGGTGCTGAGGGTGTTGTAGGCACTCTTTCCCCGTGTATGAGAGGGATAGTCGAAGGCACGATGCCACGACCCCGGCATGGCGCACAAGCAGACGAAGTGCTCCTCTGCATACCGTTGCTGGTGAGACCCAGAAACAGGTGGATGTATGCCTGGTTCCATCAAACCCGCTGGAACAGTTACACGGTGCACACCAGCGAGCTCCAGTTGAAGTGGAAAGTAACCCAGGGGAGGTTCCGGAACAAATGGAGGACTGTTTACCTCCGCCGCTCCCACTGGAAAATGTTTCTGCGAACAACAAAAAAGTCACGCACGAAGACCTGCAGAGGTAACAGTCGCAAAGAACGAAACACAGTTATGTTGCCGGAAACCCTGCGTCGGAAAGCAAAAATGAAACGGAAAGTTAATCTTCGTGTGTTCTGCATAATGACAGCAATATTCTGCAATCCTGCACCCTGAAACAAACCTAACACCCGAAGGAGCTGAGGCGTGGCGTCTAACATCGATCCTTTCTAGAGCCTGTGTATACGGTGAATGACTCATACAAGCGCAGTGACACACGGTCCGAAGCTGGTTCAGTCGAGTATTTAGTTCTAATTTTCATCTGCTAGAGGACCGTAGAGTGCAGAGACATTCAAGAAACTGGTAGAGAAAATAGTTTTGTGAATTGTTCTCTTTATTTCGTGAAGGCTTTTTTGTTTATTTACGTTTGTACAGCAGAGTGAATGATGCATGAATGTGGTCTAAAGTAAACACGCAGATCATTGCTCTAAAGATGAACGCTGTAGGAACTAGTTCAAATGGCTCTGAGCACTATGCGACTCAACTTCTGAGGTAATCAGTCGCCTAGAACTTAGAACTAATTAAACCTAAGTAACCTTAGGACATCACACACACATCCATGACCGAGGCAGGATTCGAACCTGCGACCGTATCGGTCGCAAGATTCCAGACTGTAGCGCCTAGAACCGCATGGCCACTCCGGCCGGCCGTAGGAACTAGTGTGAGGAAGTTTTAAAACAGTGATTCCAGACGACGGAGAATTTTATATCATAATATGTTAAGTAAGTTTATGGTAAAAGGAAAGGTAATTCGAGTGCTAATGAAAACAGTTAATAACGTAAAGTATTAAAAAAATACCAGAATGTTAAATATTTATTCCGGAAAAAAGTACAGTTAGAAAGTGTGTTATTTGTTGATTGGTTAGTCATGAAAAGCGTGGACTGACGCCAGAGAATAGTGTTTTTCAGTTAGCCGTAAAGAAAACTGACCCATCAGAACAGAGTATTCTTCGCGCATCTTTCATCTTGGAGATGCTTACAGTAGTCTAAAGTGGTCAGAGTCCAGCCCTTCAATGGTACGGTCGTGTGTAGTGCGAGCTCAGAAGGAAGTTATAATTTGCCAGTTTTAGTTCTGCTACATGTTTCAAAAGTATTTTAAAGTGATAGCATATTTATTCCGGTGTATTTTTTAGAACGTACGGATTCTTTAAGTTAATTTTGTGTATGAGAAATGACAGTAATTCCTCGTGGCATATTGAGCAGATCGGTGACTAAAAACTAGAGTAATTAGACACCGATAAACTTAATAGTATGGCGAGTATTTTCATTTAAGAACAGTCCGAGCTTAGTAGCTGTTCAAACTTCGGGAAATACTTTACCATAAACTTGTTAACGTGATTGGAAAGGTTTGTGCATGACTGTGTTAAGATGAGTACCGGCTTGGCAGTGAACGTGTATACTATCGAGGTTCAGAATATACTGAAGTTTTGCCAGTATTTCCACCTTTCATACTAAATTAAGTCCTTTTCCCGATTCTTGAAACAGTTACGTTATACGCAGCCTGATACGAGTTGCAGTACGGTATGTTTCTGCTCGGCTTTCCTACTGGCGATCTGCTGCAACGAGTTCGCAGGTAGGTTCGGCAGGTAAAGGACGAAAGGAACCTCGCTACTGCAATTACCGAATACATCAGGCTACGATAGTCTTGGGCTCTGCCCATAGCGGCTGCTAAGCGGAAGTGGCCATCTCGACCGACGTAGCCGCTTCCAGTTGGTGGGCAAGTCGGCGTTCGATGAGCACATCATGCCAGTGGCGACAGGCCGTGGCGACGCAGACAGTAAACCGTAAAAAGTTCGGACAATTGGGAGAATAGAGACTTTTCAAATGTGGAGCTACAGAAGAATGTTGCAGATTAGATACCTAGATCGAATAACTAATGATGAAATACTGAATCAACTTTAGAAACAATGAATTTCTTCGGTACTTGACTAAAAGATGTACCAGAACGTACCTGCAATTTCGGTTACAGGAGTAACCCCTCCACACACAGCAACCTTCACATGCTGCGTCACATAGAATTGGTTGGCAGAATGCACGTTCAAAATGGTTCAAATGGCTCTGAGTACTATGGGACTTAACAGCTGTGGTCATCAGTCCCCTAGAACTTAGAACTACTTAAACCTAACTAACCTAAGGACATCACACACATCCATGCCCGAGGCAGGATTCGAAACTGCGACCGTAGCAGTCGCGCGGTTCCGGACTGCGCGCCTAGAATCGCGAGACCACCGCGGTCGGCAGAATGCACGTAATTTGTATTAATTACAACACTATTACCAACAGGTGGCGAGTGGTACATTTGTTACATTACATATGCACATACTGTATTAAGTACATTTTTGAAATTTACTTTTATCTCTGAAAATACTTAATTAAAATCTGTAGACGTCAAGGTTGAAATCTACACTTGTCAAAATTAAAATACACAGTAAAATTATCATTTTTATACGATCTAAAAACAAGGGCGTTTTCTATATCCAAGGCGCTGATGCAGACTTTGACAAGTATAGATGTTCTGGAACACTTGATGGTGGTTGGACAGGATGAAAAAGGCTTGCATTCGTGAAATAGTAAATTAGTATCATTATCGTTACAGATCTGAAGATGCTTCTAGAGGAACCGAAACCGGTCATGTGTATAAACATTTTATGCATTCAAGACGGATTATAAGTAACATATCGGTAAGCGACGAGAGAAAATGACAACGATCGAAACTCTAAATAGCAACGCATAACACGTCATTTGGTAGTATCCTGACGTTGTGATCCAACAGGGGTACGTGAATCAAGTGATTAGCAGACCTACCTTTGTATTTCCGCAAAGCTGAAATCCAAACGCACCATTCACACCTGTCAACCTTACCTGGTTTACTCCCGGGACAGCTAACTGCACTTTGACCAGACACTGAATACTGGTGCCGAAAGTACGCCGAAAATAATTCTCTGGGGAAGTGGTTACTCATATAAACATAAGCTGTAAGATCTTGATACATTGTCGCGGGCTAGTGTCCTCCAATTCTGTATGTTTACAGCATTGCTTCGCTCACAGTTCACAGTGCACAAGCGAGCATAGCTTTCGTCCATTAGCACGAAACTACCGACATGCATGGCCAGTTACTTGCACCGTAAGGCACGATAATAATGTCCCACACTTCTACTCTGTTTGAAACTGTATCTACCACGTGGGTCCTGATACCTCACATCGCCAGGACTGTTTTGGAAATGTTGGCTCTTTCGCAACGAACACAAATGTCTAAAATCTTTCCTGTCGCAACCAAATCGTCATTAGCGATGTTAATTACACAACACTGAGACAGAATACAGAGGAACAGTGTAGTCAACCAACTTAAAATTTTGTATTTGTTGAGATCCTCATTCTCTGGATGCTTAATAAACGTAAACATTGTCCATAGTAGGCTGTAATGTTATTTTTATTCATTCGTATGATTATCTAATTTCGACTACTTGTCATTGGCGAGAACCTGTAAAACCAGCATGACGGATGCACTGCCACGTCTCAGCTTTTAACCCTACGAGGACGGGCAGTAGCGAATTTCCTTGGAGAATAGCTGCTGCTCATTGTGACCAGTGTATTCATCACTTTTTTTTTTTAGTTATATTTACTGAATTAAACCAGTACGGTATCTTTAAATGTCACTACTGCATTATGCTTACCTTACTAACTGTATTATGCTTATCATACTAAAGTGTCACGCTTAAATTTTCTATAGGAACTGTATTTTCTTTAAAGAAAACAGGAAGAAAGTAAAGAATACATTGCAAATACAATATTCATTTAAAGAAATCTTCCATACTAAACTTGCAAGTGCAAATAAATATATAATAATATGACTCTCATTGTTACATGTTACAGTCTGTATTATTTGTTATTGTTTACCTCTTACATGTAATTATCTATCAATATAGTAGAAAAAATATTTTTTTTCTCACAGGTAATCTGACATCACTTGTTTTGCTGCTTCGGAACAGGTATCTTGTGGAGTAGGGACTCTTTTTATCTTCTTTTCATAATATCTAAAGTTGCATCACATCTGAAAATACGTAATAAAAAACTTTTATCCTGTAACAAACCCTCTCATACATCGCCATATCATATTCAGTTAAAATTAAGTATCAGTACGCAATAGTAGGGAAATATTAAACATTGTATCACTCATCCGAAGTTAAGGTTTTCACGTGATACAGCATTTTCGCTGGGATACGTTACTGGTAAAAACTGCTTCGAGACGAGAAATGTTTCAGGTGGAGGAGATTGGATAAACAACGTTTCTTCTCGCATTCTGTGTAATACTGGCAGCCCACACTTCAGAGAACAGGAGGAGGACTTTGCTATCATGATGCTACGCCGGCCGTGGTGGCCGTGAGATTCTAGGCGCTTCAGTCCGGAACCGCGGAACTGCTACGGTCGCAGGTTCGAATCCTGCCTCGGGCGTGGATGTGTCTCATGTCCTTAGGTTAGTTAGGTTTAAGTAGTTCTAAGTTCTAGGGGACTGATGACCTAAGATGTTAAGTCCCATAGTACTCAGAGCCATTTGAACCCTTTGATGCTACCATCTATTGGAAGGAAGTGCGATGCTATCAGCGGCGAATTCAATATCCGCGTGTAACAACTCGCGCTGGTGTCGCCTGCATTAACTGCGGCAGAGCGCAGTCTGAGAAAACTGTTAAACCTGCTTTGGGTGAGACGTTAACCGCCTTTACGGCTCCTGGGAGAGCGAGACAGCGGGCCCGGTCAGCAGAAGCAGCGGCAGCAGCCGCCGAAGGCTCGCGGCGGGTTATTAGCTTGCGGCGCGCCGACCGATTCCATCCATCACGGTCGCCATCAGCGCTGCGCCGCGCCGGCTGCCTGGCCGCTCGCCGCGGTCATTCCGCGTTACAAATGGACGCCGGGGCGCGGGAGCGCAGATAGAAACCATATCTCGGGCCGCACATAAGTCTGCGGCCGTCTGTGCAGAGCTCAGCTGGGCGGCGCCGCCCTCGCAGAAAGGCGGCGCTGACGAGTGGCCATTCGGCTGAGGATGCGCGTCGAGGAGCGCTGAGACCGACGGACCGAGCGTGGGACCACGTCGGAAAAAGTCTCTGACAGCACTCTCTCCACTGTCTCTGGCAAGTCGGCGCAGTCATGAATTAGAAGCCGGGATGTAGGTGTCCTCCGAGATACGAGAGCAAAGTGTCGCCTCATTACAAGAGAGAGCAAGGAAGTCATAATATTGTAGGTTTTCACAGCCTGTATTGGTGATACTGCTGATATTTGATTTATGGGCATAAGGCTGTGGTCCAGAGCATAAATCTCCGCCTGACGATTTTCCATCTACTACTGGAGACTTCATCACAAGGCTTTAACGACTGACAAAGCTGTTACATACTAAAAACAAGCTCAACAAGCCGGTTTATATGTACCCAAGCATCGGTCGGTTCGTGACGTCATCCCACCGCTTAGAGCCCCTATACAAAATGGCTATGAGCACTATGAGACTCAACATCTGAGGTCATCAGTCCCCTAGAACTTAGGGAACCTAAGGATATCACACACATCCTTGCCCGAGGCAGGACTCGAACCTGCGACCGCAGCGGTCGCGCGGTTCCAGACTGAAGCACCTAGAACCGCTCGGCCACTGCGGCCGGCTAGCCCCTATATATCATCTGCCTTGTTTTCACCATCTCTGAGAATTCACCAGTGTTTACTTTGTGAACTGTTAACCTGCTCACGCAACTTTGACAGTATTTCTTACAAAATATTTGATATTGTATGTATGAAGTGAGCGAAACACAAACAATTTTTATACAGATATTTAGAATGCCCTTTTCATAAAACAGCAAAACTGAAATGTGATATTACACGTCTATAGAAAAATAGGCTCGGAACTTGCATGATAGTTTGTAAATATTAAATGTATTGTGTCAAGAACTCGGTACCAGTATTTTCAAATGTAGGTGTTATGCAGTAACAACCAGCGGCTATTTCTTAGTTTTGCCTGTATATAGCCACTTGTAGAAGAGACTTTTTTATTCAGAAGGAGGTATTTAAAGAAGTGCACCATTTTTACTATGTACAGGTGGGGGAAAGTATGGTTTCATCTTACAGTGAAACGATTTTTTGTTAACAGTTTCATCTATCGATTAACCAGTACCTATTTCATGTACTTCATAATAGGTTTGTTGCTTATTGAGCTGTGGTAGAAACTTTATTCTCTGAAGGTTATCTTACTTGCGCAAGTTGTCTCGCAATGACCAATCCGCTACAAAAATATCTGATTTCCAGTCGTTCTACCGTTCTGTATAAGAAATAGGATTAAGTATTATTCAATTTGTGTATGTATGTTTATGATAACATGCATAGCCGGCCGTTGTGGCCGAGCGGTTCTAGGCGCTTCAGTCCGGAACCGCGCTCCTGCTATGGTCGCAGGTTCGAATCCTGCCTCGGGCATGGATGTGTCTCATGTCCTTAGGTTAGTTAGGTTTAAGTAGTTCTAAGTTCTAGGGGACTGATGACCTCAGATGTTAAGTTCCAAAGTGCTCAGAGCCATTTGAACCATTTTTAACACGCATAAATAAATGAAAAATATTCCTCTCCACTTTTACATTTGCAAAATGATCGCAGGAATGGAGAAAATTTTAGATAAACTGCGTCAGTACGGTTTCGACTGGGAAGAAACGCAATTTCATACAAGTGGTTTCGTGTTTATGACTACTTTTATTAACGTATATTTACAGTAAACAACTGAGCGCAGGATGATTTCCAATTGTTCCTCCTGCAGTCTGTGGCCTATCTTTTTCATCATTCAGGGTCACTAGGAACTCTAGACAAGCGAAAGCCATTTTTGCAATAGTTAGTGCAGTTCATAGCTGAGCAACTACCCATATTTACGACGAATTCTTCAACACATTTAATTAGAAATCGCCACTCACATGGTGACTCGTATGTAAACAAGTATTAATAACTTTGGGGCAATCATGGCGGACCGTTCAGCTAAGGTTACAAATAGAAATTAAAACACAAGTCCGGGCCTCGATGGTGCCAGCAGTTGTCCTTGGCTGGGAGCGAGTAACTATTGCACACAAGTTTATTAATTCTTAACTGCGCATTAAATGCATGCAAGCTCTCGACAGAACATGGCAAACAAAAACTTTATTAGGTACTTTCTCTTCGAGATGTTGATTTCCCGTGGACCTTGCACGGAGCCGAGTGATCGCGATGTATGGCGACAAAGTGCCTTGTATGACGTCACAAGCTCGTTGCGAGTGTAACGCCGGTCGCCTTTAAACGGCAATCGATGCTAACAGTATACCTCTGCGAGGAATTTTGAAGTAGTTGTGAACGTGAGATAACCTAACGGAAACAGAGCAATCAAATTGGGAATCGTTTCCGAAACACTCTAGCAGAGTATAAACAATTGAAAACGGTGGGTCTGGAACCGAAATTCTCCCAGCACAGAAGCAAGTTGTAACATCACATACTAAAACAGGTCGCCTGCCTAATTAGGCATTATTGTGTCAAGCAGAATGATAAAGCAGGCGGAAGTGCTAAGACTAACCTAACCTTCCTTGACACACACACTAAACTCTTTCCTTACATCTGCCGGCCGGAGTGGCCGAGCGGTTCTAGGCGCTACAGTCTGGAACCGCGCGACCGCTACGGTCGCAGGTTCGATTCCTGCCTCGGGCATGGATGTGTGTGATGTCCTTAGGTTAATTAGGTTTAAGTAGCTCTAAGTCCTAGGGGACTGATGACCTCAGAAGTTAAGCCCCATAGTGCTCAGAGACATTTGAACCTTACATCTGTTCCTACTACAACACAGTAACCTAACCTTGCTGATAACTGTGCTACTAACAAGCAAATGGTCAATGAGGTAGTAAACAGTAACATATGCCTCTCAACAACACGTACCTTAAAAGAACTATGTGTAACAGTTTATAAAACCAAATACCGGCACACATGAAACTAGTAGCAATACTGAACAGAAAAAAGCTTGAAATGATTCTGAATTTAAGTCACGGGGTTGGTTAGTACAGGATGTCCAAGTCTGTGCATTAACCAAGTTGCGTGAGAATAGATAAAACAGCAAATAGTTCTTTTTTAAACTCGGTTTGAAACAACTAAACAGAAGGCAAATCTAACTACACTGACTCTGAAGGAGCCTTTGCATTGCTTCATTTACTAACTAGCATAGTACATGTTGACCATTAAACTTTCATGGTTTGAAGAACCATGCTCATTAACAAAAGTACACCAGTGTGTACGAAAAACGTAAGTATTCTTATCACTAATTATTAATTAAGTAAAGCATAACAAACTCTTTAAATAACAAATGTGTTTTGATAAGCAGTCTTCTGACCTACTCCAAAACATGATTGGCTGTGCAAATGACCACACAACATTAAATTCAAGTTCAACCACTTCCTCTTAACAAAATGAGGACACTCGGAATTAAATTCACTAGGACAGGGTTCATGTTCAGGTTTGTGATTTCATATAATCATTGGTGTAAGAAAAAGAGTTTTTAGTAACACCACCATAATTATTAAAATCAACCAAATTTCAGAAATACCAGGCCAATTTGCAGAGTGCCAAATATAAACAATTTAGTGCAAGGCTGGTGGTATGGGTGGCGTAATTTGCAGTGGCTATGAAACCGACGGCGATGCAGTCATAGCAATAGTGTAGGCCTCGCCCTGTTACATACCTTCTTGGCGTCGAAATTTTACTTATAGGGCCATAAACCATGCCATGATAATGGTTTCACCAAATGCAACATCCGAGGCCCATGAACACTGCCCTTAAGCTGTTCTGACCTCAAAACTCCAGTAATATGAGCCACAACGTTCCGCTACTGCTAGCGAGATGCTAACCACAGCACTGCTCAGCCCGGACTCCTTACCCGTCACAGAGGACGAGTTGCCAGTTGCGCGCCAACCACACCTTTCCCACTCCGCCAATGCTACTTCCGTAGCTGCGGCGCTCTCCCACACCTTTTACATTTAACACTTCGGTCCCTAACTATGGACCAAGTCATTTACAGTACATTAAAAACCAATCATTTCAGTCGTTATTTAAATTCACGAGCAAAATTTAAACAACATTGTTCAAAAGGTTCGCAAATGTAATACGTATACGAAGTCGAACAATTTCCATGACAGATACATTATACATAGGCAATTCTGCAAACTGACATAGAAATATCGATACAGATACAAAAATAAGTCGAAAATAGGTGTTAGTCTAGGACCGTAGTTTTCGCGAGGCTTGACCAGTGTGCAAGGTCTCGTACTCGCGCCAACGTACGTTGTGAAGCTAGTAGACGGGAATAATTGGCACTGTTTGTTTTACTGAGCACTAGGATCCACAGTTTATCTAATTTCAGGCCTTCTCCTTCCTGTTGAAGTAGTTTTTGTTGTTTTGAATTTCTAAGGGTTCTCTGTACATCCTGGCGTAGTAATTGTTAGATCATGATAAAACCACAACGTCAGAGAAACGAATTTGGTGGTTTTTCCGGACCTAGCGTCTAGTTTTGCTATTGCTGATTTATCCGTTTTGCTAGGGCAACAATTGCTCTTACGTTCCATGAGACGGGTGTTAATGTCGCAAGAGCATAGAATTTTATATACTCAGAAAACACGATATTGCTTCGATTTTCAGACCAACAAGAAAGGTGTGCGAATATTTGAACACTAAAGGTTATCGCCCTCCCCTTACCACTAAAGGATTACCATAAAATCACATGCAGCAGCGGCTAAGTTTACTTAGGATCAGCAAAAAGAAGCATTAACATTCACCACCAAGGAACATAATATCTATAATCGCGTGACAATAAGGGTTAAACAGCAGTAGCAAATCACTCACAACGACCGGGAAGCTATCAAATTTGTTTCTCTGATATTGTGGTTTTAACAAGACCTAATAATTGCAGCGTTAGGATGTAGAGGGAAACAGTAGGAGTTCAAAAACACACAAAAATTTCAACGGAAGCGAAGAAGGACTGTAGCTAGGGAAGGTGTGGACCCTTGTGCTAAATAAAAGAAATCACGTCAACTCTTCCCTTCCACAAGCTCCATAGCGACTTCGCGATCTTACGCAGTGCTCTGATGATATCACGAACCGACTGTTGCATGGATACAAGTAAACAGTTAGGCTCGCTGAGCTTCAGTCTGTAACAGCTTTTCCAGCCGTTAAAGTCTCTGATGAAATCTTCAGTAGTGGGAAATAAAACGTCAGGCAGAGAGTTACGCACTGGATAGCGGCCTTGTGTCAACAAAGCAAATATAAACAGTAGGGCAAAGAAAGATCGTGACAGGCATTTCTGAACCCTGTGACCCGTCCCAATAAATCGTAAATCGTCTGTTCTACGGGAGATAGGATGAAATCAGGCAAAGCTACAAAGTGCTTGGCGTGTTGCGGAAGCAAGCACACCACCTGCGACTCGGAGATTTCTCAGTCTAGCGAGCCAAGAAATCTGCAATTCGGCTCGCAGAGTGCCTTCGTGTGCACTAGACACGAGAACAGGTGGCGCATACAAAGGCGACCGGGATCACTCCTGCTGTGGACCTTCCTCCGTTTCACGTGTGACCAATCGAATGCGAGACTACCTCCACCATGCGATTATTTAGGATCATGCTGGCTCCTACCCAAGCAATATCGTCGCAACCAGCCAAGCGATGTCAGCTGCTTCCGACTATGTGCCGCATTCACCTTCAGTGGACAACGCTGGGGTTACGCGATGTGCTCGTTGGAACTGTTGGTATCATTCACTACTGACAGACTCTTCTGACTAGGATCAAGAGACTTTGAAATTATGTCGGTCTTGACGAAGTTTCTTTCTGTTCAGACGTACGCCATCCACTGAGATTGTGGACTTAGACATTCGCGAGTGTTCAGTCAAATAGGAGGACAATATCATAGCACAGCGGATATCTTTGAGTATTCCAGTAACAGAAGGATTGTGTTATCAAGCAGTCAGCGAATTTTCTGTTTAGTATAAGATTTTCTTCCAGGTTATTGACTCTGATGCACTTTAACTATGAAGAGCTTCGATAGCGGTGAAAGGGGACCATTTCTGCTAGTTGGAGAAAACCAATTTGTTAATAAATGGAGAGAGAACTTTATTTTTACTTTTTGCTGTGGGAGTGTTTTGAGACAGAACACTTCAGTTGCCAAATATTGTTATAATGGAAACCAACGAAGGAGACATTTTGAGGCGTGGCGCCTTATATCGCTCCTGTCTACAGCCTGTGTATCGTGAGAATGACTCATGCATGCACAGTGACAGACGGTCTGAAGCGAGTTCAGTCGAGTACGTAGTTCTAATTTCCATCGGCTAGAGGAAAGTAGTGCACAGAGAGATTCAAGAAACTGGTCAAGAGAAGCTTTTTGTAAATTGTTCTGTTTATTTCTTGAATGCTTTTTTGTTTATTTATGTTTTTACAGCTTTGTATATGCTGTTAGTAATGTGACTGATGCATGAATCTAGTCTAAAGTAAATATGTAGATCATTGTTCTACTGATAAACGCTGTAAGAGCTAGCGTGAGAAATTTTTAAGACAGTGTGAACGCAGACGACGACAAATTTTATATCATAATATGTTAAATAACTATATGGAAAAAGGAAAGCTAATTCGAGAGCAAAGGAAAAATAGTTAACGACGTGAAGTATAACGAAAATATCAGAATGTTAAATATTTATTTCAGGAAAAAGCACAGTTCGAAAGTGTGTTATATGTTTATAGGTTAGTCATGAAAAGAGCGGACAAACGCAGGAGAATAATCTTTTTCTATTTGCCTTAAAGAAAACTGACCAATCAGAACGGAGTATTCTTCGCGTGTCTTTTCTCGTGGAGATAGAGAATGCTTACAGCAGTCTAAGTAGTCGGAGCCCAGCCTTTCAATGGTACAGTCGTGTGTAGTATGAGCTGCGAAGGAAGTTATGATTTGCCGGTTTTAGTTGTGCAACAAGTACCAAAATTGCTTTAAAGTGAATGCATATTTATTCCTGTGCGTTTTAAGTAATTTTGTGTATGAAAAGACAGTAATCCCGCGTAGCATATTGAGAACATCGGTGACTAAAAATTTTAATGTATTAGACACCGGTAAATTTAATTGCATGGTGAGCATTTTGATTTAAGGACAATCCGTGCTTAGTAGCAGTTCAGATTTCGGGAGATACGTTACCATAAACTTACTAACGTGAATGAAATGGTTTGTGCATGACTGTGTTAATATTATCACGAGCTTGGAAGTGAACGTGTGCAATATCAAGGTTCAGAATATACCGAAGTTTTGCCAGTATTTGCACCTTTCATTAAAATTGAGACCTTTTCCCGATTCTTAGAATAGTTGCGTTGTATGCAGTCTGGTGCCACTTGCTGTACGGTAGGTTTCTGGTCGGCTTTCCTACCGGCGATCTGCTGCAACGAGTTCACAGGTAGGTGCAGGTAGTGGACAAAAGGAAGGTGCAGGTAGTGGACGAAAGGAACCGCGCAACCGCAGTTACCCAGACAGTGGCGAAAGATTTCGATAACATAACCGCTACCGCCACACAGGGCCTACTTTTCTGTCAACGTTAAGCTATCGGTGAGAGGGGCGGTGTTGACTTCTGTTCCACCAACGTTGAAGTTTAAAACCACCCTTACTCGATATGAGAACTTGAGCCGGCTATGTCTCTGGCAAGCGATACATCACCACATCATGACAGCATCTATTACCCCACGTTGTCGCATTTCAGTGGGGACGCTGCAACAGTTCTCTTCAACCTCAGTGATATTGCAGCCAAGTAAGATTATCAGGGATACACAACACAAATACGTAATTTAGCCCTACGAACCGTTTCTTCGCCCTAGAGCTAGGCAGCCCTACGTCATCAATAGTTGAAGTGGTAAGTGTCGAAAAATTAGTGCTGCCTGTGAAATCAATAGTTTAGTCATGGTTATCGCTCTTCCGGTCACAGAGACGGGATGGAGCGGCACTGACCCATCTGAGTATAAGTTGTTTTCCAGTGGCCCACGGCCTCTTGCTTCACTGAGCGGGACCCACCAGTTTGTAGAGTTTGAGGATTATGTTTCAATACATTTTTAAAGTGTGTCTCTTACATTCTGACAAGAGGGCTGCAGTAATTTAAGTGAGAGCCTGCCGCCTACTTTATCTGATAACGAGATGAATGTGTTTTGCTTTTAAACATATGCCAGCTGCCCGGAATCCTACACGGCGTTGCGTTAGTGAGTGTGGCTGACGCTTCCATTTGTGTTTAGCGATTCGCCACCCACTAGTATGTGCTATAGTCTTTTAATACTTTCTCTTGAATTCCCACTTCCCTTCAATGTCAGTGTTTTAAGAACTGGCAAATAGCAAGATCGTATTGTACATTTGTGTCTACAGTATGAGTTTTACACAAGAGAAATTATAGGAGCTTTCTTTTTATAGTTTTAGTTTTGCTCGACATTTCTGCATGACTTCAGTGTCATTCGCCTAAAAGTTTTTAGTCAACGTCCGAGCCAGCTGCTTTTAACATCATTGTTTATGTTACAGCGTCTTTCGAGCTATACATGGTAATGGCGACGGGGCCGAAGTTTTTTAACGTTTTATGTCTTTGTAATTTAAGATGAATGGCTTTTCTGTATGATGAGATGAGATGAGGTCCCATACTCCGAGAAGCGTAGGGCCGATGCGGGAAACCCGCACTGACAAGGGGAGGCCGCCAATTGTGAAATTCAGATTCGATTCATACTGCGCATAATAAAAGCTCATGGCCAGAGGTGTAATGTGACAAAGCACCAAGATGCACTTCTCAGCCGTTGTCGAGAAAATCGACAGTTAAAAGAAACCGCTGCGGTGAAACACTCTAAGATTAAGAATGGTCTACAGCGTCGTGGCGCAGCGGTAAGCGCACGGCTTCGTAATCCGAAGGTAGCCGGATCGAATCCCGCGCCCTGCAACTTTTTTTCATTATTAGTTTTTTGTAATTATATATATATATATATATATATATATATATATATATATATATATATATATTAATCAATTGCTTATGCATGTTGGTGAAGGCGGATCGCTCTCCAATTGTACCGCCTCCATTTTTCCGTTTGTTTAACATGGTGTACCGAAGCTCTCACGTCCGCACTGATTTTCGACGATGTTATAAGTTGCGCTAGGGACCGCATCTACCTTCTTTCGAAGTTAGCAGGCAACTACGCTGTTATGCGGCGGCTCGTTTCGGCCCACTCAACGTCTGTTCTTCAAGTGTAACGACCGAGTAACGGAGTTTATATTTCATACCTGCCACAGCGAATTTGTGTCCGTGGGGTCTCTATTCTAATTCGAACGTTTGACTTACGCTATACGTATTAGTTTCGGAATATCCTTTCTACGTCTTCCGTTAACTATACGTGTTTAACATTATGAAGACAATTAGTAACATTTGTGAAATACAACTTTGTTTGCGAAAAACGTAATGATGTTCGAAGTCGCCAGTTTTTCCACGACAAACGACTTTCAACAACTTATTATATGCATAATTGTTGCAACTGATTGCCGGGAATATATATATATATATATATATATATATATATATATATATATATATATATATATATACCCATTTGAATTACAAAAAACAAATACTAAAAAAAAGGTTGCATGGCGCGAGATTCGATCCGGCGACCTTCGGATTACAAACCCGAGCGCTTACTGCTACGCCACGACGCTGTAGAAACTTATTAATCGTAGAGAGTATTTCACCGCAACGGTTTCTTTCAACTGTCGATTTTTCTCGACAACGGCTAAGAAGTGCATCTTGGTGCTTTGCCACATTGCACCTCTGGCCATGAGCTTCTATTATGCGCAGTATGAATCGAATCTGAATTTCACAATTGGCGGCCTCCCCTTGTGAGTACTAGGCAAGGCTATTGTCTTCCTCCCACCGTAATGTCGAAGAATGGTGATGATGAAGACGCTCAATACCCAGTCATCTCGAGGCAGGGAAAATTCCTGACCCAGCAGGGAATCGAATCCGGAACCCCGTGCGCGGGAAGCTAGAACGCTCCGTAAGACCACGAGCTGCTGATCTTCTGTATCATTTAGCCCACAAAAATAATATATTAGGTTCCCTGAAATAGAGATGACAATCTATGCGTGTAAATTCCACTTTTTGACTTGAGGTAGAAGTGTTAGTAAAAAAAAATCACAACATTACGACTACCAATAGTAAGCGGAGTGTTGCAATCACCACTGGGATTCAGAATTTATCTTGGTTACTTTTTTTAAAAGTAATCGTTACCTTCCTATTGATTTTAATCGATTCATATTAATTCAAAGATAGTACTTCAGAAACTAGTTTCTGAGTCAACGTAATTTGATCTGATGCTTCGACTGAGATTGTTCAGTTTTTTCAAAAATTCATCTAATTCCAGGTGGTGGTTTGTTTTCATATCACGTTTCGCTGAATTAAATTGTGATGGCTATCGTGCATAAAATTTACTATGCTACTGCTATCAAAGGAGATTCTGTCGATAAATATTTATCACGTAAGGGATAATTTAAAAAGGATAAACGAAAGAGGGAATATGTCAGCAAACGATTGACTGCATACCCGTGAAGTGATTGGTGAGAAAGATGCATGGTACTCGTTATGTTTTAGAGTACCGAAGTTTTAATATCGAAAAATTCAGATTAAGGAGACTAAACGCCTTTAGTCAGCAGTACGAAGGTTGGAACTTTAATAGTGGAAACTATTTATTTACAGATGGTACAAAATAGATACGCGTTTCAAAGTTTTACTGACGTCCAAAATAGTCACGTGTATAACACGTTGGCAGCGATATGGAAGTCGTAGGATACTCTTAGCAGTGCCAGTTGTGTTGACAGATCGAACGGCGCGATCTATTGCCCGACGAATTTGTAGCGGTCCTGAAGTGAATGCCTTCAGCTTAGAAATCAAGTTGAACTCACGAGGGCTTAAGTCAGGGGAGTGCAGTAGGTGGTATAGCACTTAGCGCCCCCATATGTCAAACAAATCAGTAACAACTTGCACTGTACGTGTTTGAGTATTATCCTGCAAAATGATGGTCAGGCCCTGCAGCAAGTGTCATCACTTCTGTCTCTAAGCTGGTCATGGCTGTGTTCCAAAAATGAACAGCATAGAGACAGAAGTGATGACACTATTCACCAGACGTTTTCAGTTGGTGAGAGATCTGGAGAATGTGCTGGCCAGGGCAGCAGTCGAACATTTTCTCTATCCAGAAAGGCCCGAACAGGACTTGCAACATGCGGTAGTGCATTATCCTGCTGAAATGTAGGGTTTCGCAGGGATCGAATGAAGGGTAGAGCCACGGGTCGTAACACATCTGAAGTGTAACGACCACTTTTCAAAGTGCCGTCAAGGCGAACAAGAGGTGACCGAGACGTACAAACCAATGGCACCCCATACCATCACGCCGAGTGATACGCCAGTATGGCGATGACGAATACACGCTTCCAATTTGCGTTCACCGCGATGACGCAAATCATGGATGCGACCATCATGATGCTGTAAACAGAACCTGGATTCACCCGAAAACATGGCGTTTTGCCATTCGTGCACCCAGGTTCGTCGTTGAGTACACCACCGCAGGCGCTCCTGTCTGTGATCCAGTGTCAACGGTAACCGCAGCCATGGTCTCCGAGCTGATAGTCCATGCTGCTGCAAACGTCATCGAACTGTTCGTGCAGATGGTTGTTGTCTTGCAAACGTCCCCATTTGTTAACTCAGGGATCGAGACGTGGCTGCACGATCCGTTACAGCCATGCGGATAAGATGCCTGTCATCTCGACTGCTAGTGATGCGAGGCCGTTGGGATTCATCACGGCGTTCCGTATTACCCTCCTGAACGCACCGATTCCATATTCTGCTAACAGTGATTGGACCTCGACCAACGCGAGCAGCAGTGTCACGATAAGATAAACCGCAATCGCGATAGGCTACAATCCGACCTTTATCAAAGTCGGAAACGTGATGGTACGCAATTCTTCTCCTTACACGAGGCATCACAACAACGTTTCACCAGGCAACTCCGGTCAACTGCTATTTGTGTAAGAGAAATCGGTTGGAAACTTTCCTCATGTCAGCACGTTGTAGGTGTCGCCACCGACGCCAACCTTGTGTGAATGCTCTGAAAAGCTAATCATTTGCATATCACAGCATCTTCTTCCTGTCGGTTAACTTTCGTGTCTGTAGCACGTCATCTTCGTGGTGTAGCAATTTTAATGGCCAGTAGTTTACTTGTACCTAACTAAACTAAGGAAATCACACTCATCCATGCTCGAGACAGGATTCCAACCTGCGACCGAAGCGCCTGGAGCCGCTCGGCCACAGCACGACTGCACGACTTCCCCCCTGACATAAGCGAGCGGTTGAGAATGAGACATATCGATGCCAGCAGCTGTATGGTACATTTCTTACCGGACACGGAGCTTATCCCACGCACTTAAACCGCGTGAGTCTGAGGCAAACACTTACATTCACATGCGGGGAAGAAGGTTCCGCAGAACGCACTGTCTTTTTCTGCGGGCAATACGCGAACAATAAACATACACTACACTTAGATTACGCATATACAGACATAGCTATATACACAGCAATAAGAGACGAAGAACAATGTGCAAAATTAAACGCACTGACAAACAGTATTTCAAATACGACACATGAAGACTACATGCGCACACGACACATCAGACATGTCTATGCGCGACGTAACAACAATCTCCAGAGGTTGGACAGCGATACCTACAGAGACAGATATAATAGTGTCAATGAGGAGGAACAGGTGGAAGAAGCTGAGATGTAGCAGTAAATATGCATAATGTGCTGGCGAAATAGCCAAGAAATCACAAAATGCTGTACATGGATGGGCACTTAAAGTAGTTAATACATAGGATTAGTAATAAATAGGATAAGCAGTATTATTTATCTACTAATTACCATTTGTGTGTGTGTGTGTGTGTGTGTGTGTGTGTGTGTGTGTGTGTGTGTTTCTATGTGTGTGCGACTGGCGGTCAACGGCTCGAAGATACCATTCCGAGGTATTCACCGTCAATCACATCTCCCCGCTATCCTATCATCTTTTAGTATTCTTCTTAAAAACAACAAAATTTCATTTATATTTCAACCTTAAATTATTGTTATTTTGAAAAGTATCATTCTTTGTGAATGTTGTAGATAAAACAAAAGAAAAGGAAACTGTAAAAAGATGAAAAACGAAAATTGTAAGATGTACGACCTGTTTTAAACATCAGGTAACATGTCTATAATTATATTAGAACAAATAAGCCCTCGGTCACAAATATTGAGTAAAAATTGACCAGGTTTCGGCGCTACTATGAGCGTCGGAACCTGGTCAATTTTGACTTTATATTTGTGACCGAGGGCTTATTTGTTCGAATATAATTCTGACACGGTCACTGAACCTTAGCAGCTATGTTCAAAGTTTTTTTTCTATAATTTGGCAATAAAGAGATTAAAAAAAAAACACTCATTCGTCGCCGCTGGTTCCGCGTAAGGTTCTGACGCAGCCGAGATCAATAATCCCTTTCGTTTCCTTTCTTCCCCCCTCCACCTTTAATTTACAAATAATGTATCACATTTGCGGATTCCGCGCGGTGTCTCTTATTTCGAACATGTCCGAAAGTACAGACACCACACATTAATATAAATGTCAGTTGACCACTTCCGCTTGCCTCGCATTCCTTCCAGCAGTATTTGCAATCCTCCAGGTTTCTCTTTCCCATCGATACATCAAGCCTTCAATGGGAATTAAATTAGCGCGTCGGATGGCGTGAAATACACAGGGCGTAATTCGTCATTTCCGCAGTCCTGGTCAGAGAGGCAGAAATTTGACGCATATCAGTCACTTTCAGTACTTCATTTACGGCCATCAATATACCTGCGAGCGCTTGAGCTCCACTTCACCTGTAGCTGTATGCATCTCTCGTGTGTTCAACACGAAACAACTCACACTTTCCTTGGAACAGTAGTGAATACGAAAAAGGGACATTTTCGAAAAGTGAGGACAAATCACTCTCTCTCTCTCTCTCTTCCCTGGATCCAGAAAGTTGGCAGATGGTGCGAACATATATTCGGGACTCCCGTGACAGCAAGCCAGGCAAAATGATAAATGTTTATGTGAGTGTGTCTCCGTCGCCTGGGTTGTCGCCACCACCTCAAGATTAATGAACTGTTCCGGCTTCTGGTGACGATCCGTAAGGCGGCCGAATTCCTGCTGAGTGTATCCGTCGACTAAATGTTTTTCTTTGAGCAGGAGGTGCACTAAGTTACATCGCGACACGTTACCACCGTTTTTATGGTGCGGTGTCGCGTCATCGTCTTCGATGATTAATAGCGTTGGCTTTTCCATCGCAAGTTTACTATCCAATACCGAAGAACTTTCATAATAAATGTCTGATTAATGACGAATGTCTTGTTAACTTTATATGAAAATCAGCTCTGCATAAATAGTGCGCTGGTGCATTAAGGTTTTAGAAATTAAAGAAATTCTTTTAACCTTTGGAATAAACATACGCGTTTAATTTGAACAGCAATCAGGTTATCTAGCGCAGCTTTAAATTTTGCTTTCTTGTAGCAAATAATCACTCGATGAGAAGCAAAATACTCATTTTTTTTCTGTTTTCCATCAGTCGTCAGCTGCTTCGAAATTCGTGGAGATATATTTCGTCTATGTAACAAGCTGAAGTCAGTTTGTTTACTGACATATGATTTTCGCTTCTTTTACTTGTGAAGCATCTTCTCTTGCGATTTCCAGCATTATTGATCCATTTCTGTGGTCCTGGAGATGTGTTCATTAGTCTCCAAGCTCCAGTTATCAGATTTACGGCGTTCTTTCACTCACATTTGGTTCAACACATCGCATACATCACTTGCACTTTATATTTTGTGTTGAACATGTGTGTGTTTTCGTAGTGTGCCCGAAAACACGCACATGTTGAACACAAAATATAAAGTACAAGTGATGTATGCGATTTGTTGAACCAAATGTGAGCGAAAGAACGCTGGAAATCGGGCAAATGGAGCACGGAGACCAATGATCACATTCTCAGGACCACACAACTGGGTTAACAATGCTGGAAATCGCCGTTGAAGATGCTTCACAAATAAAAGAAGCAAAACACCTATGGGAAAAAACAAACTGCCTTTAATTAGTTGCACAGACGGAACGTACCTCCACGAAAGAAGCAAAATGTTTGGAATAAAGAAAGAAGACTAGAATTTAACGTGCCGTCGACATGGAGTTCATTAGAGACAGACCACAAGCTCGGACTGTGTCAAGAATAGGGAAGGAAATTGGCTGTGTTCTTTAAAAGGAAACAACCCGGAATTTGCCTGGAGCGATTTAAGGAAATCACGGAAACCTAAACCTGGGTGGCCGGACACGGTTTTGAATCGTCGTCCTTCCGAATGCGAGTCCAGAGTGCTCAACACAAAATATCTGGATAGGGTCTTTTTCTCCTGTAGCATCCTTTTCTTTTTTTTAAAAAAAAATCTTTATTTACATTTATAATAATTATACAAGAGTATCCCAACGCCTTAGTGATTAGTGTGTCTTAATATTCTATAATGTTATTATAATAGCAGCTACTACATATTTAATTTGCGATACTACAGACAGTACTACATGGGTTAATGGGCAGACTACTTCTACTGTTAGCATACTTTCTAATAACTACAGGTGATTTGTGTGAACTTCCTGCAGCGTTACATGTGTGCCAGTGTTAATATAAACCTACTTTGGGTGCCTGGCTCATAGAGCTAAACCCTGTGAGCATGCCCCTGGCACGAGGCAGACAAGGAGTTAATTGTCGCTGCAGTTTCCTAATCTACTATCCTATTCTATTTTACTAAAACTACTACCTCATCTACGTCATAATCGGTGCGTTTGTCAAGTCCGTGAAGTAGATCACCCCAGTCCCCCTAGTCCTGCACGTGGCGGATTCCAACTGTTAAGTCGACCTATCCACGAACAAGCGGCACGGGATTGGAGTGCTGGACGCGATCGGTGATTACTAACTAACTAGTCACGAAAGTCTCTCAAGAATATTGTTAGTACTTTTCGTGATACCTCGTTGGCTAGTGTGTTCAGTCCCTGAAAGGTCTCTTCTTGTCTGAGTAGGTCATAGGTATTGTTAATCGGCAGTTGTTGTCGTAGTGCGGCTGCTACATCATCGATAAAGGGGCACTCATAAACCACATGGTCAGGAGTACCTTCTGATGCGCCACAGTCACACGCGGGCGTCGCCCTTTTCCCAAACCGACATAGATATGTCGGATAGGGGCCATGACCAGTGAGGAAGTGGAACAATCCCCGAGTCGGCTCGAAATATTTCATTCCCATTCTTTCCCTTACATTTGGTGGGAACTGAAAAGTCCTTCCACCAGTTTCGTCCATCTCCCATAACTCCTGCCATAAATCTTCACCCCTCCTCCTTATCTCACCCTTATCCCTAACAGGTGCTCCCATAATATCTTCTACTTTCGTAATGTTGTCTTTCTTAGCCCAGTACCATGCGGCCTGCTCTCTTATTTTTATATCCAGCGGACAGAGCCCCATTATGACTAACAGGGCTCTCCCTGGGGATGTTCTATAAGCCCCCACGGATCTTAGTAGCATGTTCCTTTGCACCCATCTCACCGTCATGGCGGACACCACCCTCGTGAGCCTGTGAGCCCACATCCTTAATTAAAACTGGTCTGACGGAACTTAGAAGCTATCCTCGTTCGCATTCATGTACAGAGCTATTAAAAACAAATAATGCGATTACACGCGTCCACAACTCTTTGACGCATATTGATAAATGCGCAGGAATTACGGAAATGAAAAATAAAGTTAAATTCTTAAAAAAAAATTATAGCAGTACCGTTCGACTCCACTTGGACAAACGCTTGGCGTCAAAGCATTAGATATGCACGTTTTGATACCTGGAACTGTTTCCGGCAAAAGAATCACGCATACAAGGTCTTTCACACAAATTCATAAAAAGAAATCCATGTGTGTCAGGTCCGGAGATCAACACGGCCACGAGCATAATACAGCATCATCGTCTCCCGTTCAGCCAATTCTACTGTTTCGAAGACGCTGGTATACTAAAAGAGCAATCCTTCCTAACCACATGCGACTAGACCAAGTTATGCTGATAACAGGTGTACCTGTCTCTCATGTAGGCAATTAGAAACCCCACAACAGATGGTCATATTTCTGCGGGAATTGTATAAAAGTTATCACACGCACTTAAACCGCGAGAGTCTGTCAAATACCAAATGTCTCCCCTGGGGAATTAGGAACCCCACAAAACACGTTCCTACTTCCCCGAAGAGACAGTTCACAGACATAGCACATAACCACCATAACCACGGAACGCCAAATATACGAATCGATTAGGAACGTTGATCAGTGGATGGATCTGAAAAAAATTAGCAGACATAGTATCTAAACCAATTAACAAAGAGTACCTACACACTAGGGCGACAGAGGGCAAGTCGATCCAGAGAAAAACGAGATAATCAATAGGATACATGAAGAAGGAAAAGAGGACACTTAAATGATAACTGGCTATAGATATACTGTCCATAATACATTAGGCTAACTAATGATCTGTTACAGTGACCGAAAACTCACTTTGAAATTGTACATAAATATAAACTAATGTTTTAGACAGTGTCTAAAACATTATAACCGTGTACAGAATCTCATAAGACAATGGTCCTTAACCGGAGTGACTCAGACGAAATTGGATCACCTAAACGATATAGAAAATATCAGGTAAAATTTTAAAAAGGAGGCAGGTTTCGTATCGACAGCTAAATTGTGGCAACTGCAGTTCTTAAAAAGGTGACTAGCAGAGGAAAATAAGTCATGGCAGTGTTTGATGTCGCATTATAGACAACTTCCATCAATCGTGACTTTAATTTACTGAAATGAAATATTTCTTGCCCTTATATCATTTTATAAGAATTCCTGTACTACAGTTTTCACGGTAATTTCTGAAAATATGTATTTTATTAATAATGAAACGGGTCCTTGTTTATTCCCCATAATCGTCAGAATAAGGCGAAGAGTCATATCAGTTGTGGTGTCACCGCCGGACACCACACTTGCTAGGTGGTAGCTTTAAATCGGCCGCGGTCCATTAGTACATGTCGGACCCGCGTGTCGCCACTGTGTGATCGCAGACCGAGCGCCACCACAAGGCAGGTCTCGAGATATGGAATAGCACTCGCCCCAGTTGTACGGACGACTTTGCTAGCAACTATACTGACGAAGCCTCGCTCCTTTGCCGAGCCGATAGTTAGAATAGCCTTCAGCTAAGTCAATGGCTACGACCTAGCAAGGCGACATTAGTAACATTGCATGTATCTAAAGAGTCTCACTTGTATCGCCACAATCTCCATATGTACCAAAAGGATGGATTAAAGTTAAGTATTCCAGAAGCTACGTACTTTTCTTTATAGTATTCATTACGTATCCTGTTTCAGACCTCACGCCATCCTGCTTTAGCTTAGCGCGTGCCTTTCGGCTTCCTCTCATTGTGTCTGGGCTGTCTTGTCTAGACACAACATCAGTGACAAAAAGAAACATTTTCGTTACACCTGACGAAAGAAAAATTAATTCTTCCAGGCACGTTGGAGTAATTACTTGTTTTATTTAGACAGAACTAGAGTGGAGTAAGAAGTGGTCATGGCCGTTGCTCTGCTTATTGTGCAAAGATTTAAAGCAATCTTAGAGAAACTGTGCCGATGCAAACTGATAACTCACAAATGACTGAAATTTGAGGATACTGTTCTCCTGATAAACTTCAAATGACATACATTCCAGAAATTCTTTGTCTGGGGTAACATTGGTTGTTTCCGGTGGAATCTGAATTACAACAACAATCTTTTTGTCATCCTCCAGAGAGACAAAGGTGTCGTTACGTTCAGACCATCAAAAGCAATATACGAATTTCTGCAGTTCGTTAGGAAACGTTTCCAATGAAATGTAACAAATTATTTTTTCCCACTTTTCCAGATTTTGATAAATCGATAATAAATTTTTGACACTAAACAGTCCTTATTTTAGTTTTGGTCCTAATGTGCCGTGAGATCCATGAAGACTGATATACAAAACTGTGGAACAGTAATCCCCTCGTACTAACCAGTCATTGTTGTATGAGAATGTGTCATAGCATTAACCGTTTGCAGAACAGCATCTCCTGTTTTCACTTCGAAGTGATGAAGTGAAGTTTGTCGCAGTTCTCTTACGAAACCTGACTGGTCGGCGTTAGATACAGCATACGTGAAGATAACAGTAAGCCTCATCTTCACATGAACTATGCATAATGGCACTTCCTCTACATTTTTACTTGAAGTAAACTTCGCAGTTTTGCAACTTCCTGTACTGTATGATATCTTGAATCTACTTGACCAGCAGAAATGTTCATCTTCACGAGCAGCTCTAGATGGTTCACATCTAAAAAAAAACTCTTCTGAAGAACTATTGTTCATGTTACTTATTAACATTATGGGTTTATTAGGGTTTTTAATGGGGCGACGGGGGTGGGGGTTATGACACTTTGTGGCCATATTTTGCCATAAATCCTTTGGACAGTTTTTCTTTCACAGCTTTGCGAGTTTAATTTTGGTGCTAACACACTTCACTGTTAGCTTTTATGAAGCAAAACCGGGTCTGAACACTACTTGACATTAAGCGTTAAACACAATGAATAATGATTCAGTTTTACTTCCATGGTTGAGATTCTGTGGCAAAAACAATTGGTAGTTATTACGCATATAAAATGAGCTGCTTATGCAAATGAACTTTACATGCGGACATGTATTTGAGAGAAAATATCAACGAAAACTGATACGCGCTTGAAAACTTACGATCGCGCCGAATTGTGTTACCTGTTGACCGATGCGCCATCAACCAAGGGTATGCGTCCGGCATATTGCACATATGCAGTCCGCTACAGCTCTGGTAGAGATGTATGATTCTCCAGTCGCCTAGTGAGCTAAGAATCTGGCAATCTTGAGCGTATTTTTTTAAAACATTGCCGGCCGGAGTGGCCGTGCGGATCTAGGCGCTACAGACTGGAGCCGAGCAACCGCTACGGTCACAGGTTCGAATCCTGCCTCGGGCATGGATGTGTGTGATGTCCTTAGGTTAGTTAGGTTTAATTAGTTCTAAGTTCTAGGCGACTGATGACCTCAGAAGTTAAGTAGCATAGTGCTCAGAGCCATTTGAACCATTTTAAAACGTCAAAATTTTGAAAGGGTCTTTTTTTCGGTTTCTTCCTTTATAAAAAAATTTCCTTAGCTTGGTTACACGTGTCACATTGGATCATTGTGTTGTAAATACGTTATACCCAGCTAGTTAGATCTAACTTAATCCAGTTATAGCACCACTAACACATAATCGAATATAAAGCAAGACATCAGCTGCCACTGGGCACTGATTGATATCAACGGAACATGTTAAAAATTTCTGCCAGACAAAGATTCGAACACGGGTCTCCCACTTACCAGGCAGATGCACTCACCAATATGCCATCCAGACACAGTAGTCACCGCATCTGTAAGGACTACCCCAGCATGCTTCACATCACACCAGAATTGTCAGGTTCCAAACGCTACTAATGAAGTGCGTCTGCTGATTACCCTCCCGCCTAGTAAGCAGAAGACCTGGGTTTGAATCCCAATGTGGCACAAATTTTCAACTTGCCCCATTGATATAAACAAATTCCCACTGGCATTTAAAATATTTAGTACCCTTGTGTCTTGATTGATAATAGCTCAGGATCAAACTGGTGTCTGTTCTTTCAGACATATCCGAAAGAACACACCACATGTACATAAATTAAGTAACAGAGTAAAAGAAATGGCCCACCTCCACTTGACGGATACGAGGAACGGTGCCTGTGGATGCGTGTGGGCAGCTCAGCTTCGACTTCTCCAAGACAGGTGGACAGATGCAGCTGCAAAAAGGCCAAAAGTGACCCAAAAATGGTTTAAATGGCTCTGAGCACTATGGGACTTTAATTATGACGTCATTAGTGCCCTAGAACTTAGAACTACTTAAACCTAACTAACCTAAGGACACCACACACATACATGCCCGAGGTATGATTCGAACCTGCGACCGTAGCGGTCGTGCGGTTCCAGACTGTAGCACCTAGAACCGCTCGGCCACCTCGGCCGGCCAAAAATAACCCATCTGGAGACAACCACAAGGTGTTTGTTGACGGTCCCATTTAGGTGGGTAACTGACTACCTCGCCTTGTTGCGACAGGGCTGGAGAAGAACCTGCTGCGCACGCTGTGGGATCGCGGCCTGCGCGCGTCCAGGGTGCCGCTCCTGGAAGCTGAGCCTAGGTCTGGCGGCGGCCACGCCGCGGCGCTGGCGTCGCTAGAGGCGGCCGGCCCCTACCGCAGCGGCGTGCTGGTCGACGTCGCGTGTCCCGGCGGAGAGTTGCTGCTCACCAAGGTGCGTCGCCGATTTTTCTCTCTTCACTCTTTGTACTGGTCAAGCCGAAGCAACGGTTATTCCTGAACGTTATTTACGTGGAGTACCAACAAAAGCAAAACAAGGATAATGGAACGTAGCTGAGGGAATTAGATTAGGAAATGAGACACTTAAAGTAGTAAAGGAGTTCTGCTATTTGGGGAGCAAAATAACTGATGATGGTTGAAGTAGAGAGTTTATAAAATGTTGACTGGCAAAGGCAAGTAAAGCGTTTCTGAAGTAGAAAAATTTGTCAACATCGAGTATTGACTTAAGTGTTAGGAAGTCGTTTCTGAAAGTATTTGTACGGAGTGTAGCCATGTAGGGAAGTGAAACGTGGACGATAAATAGTTTAGACAAGAAGAGAATAGGAGCTTTCGAAATGTGGTGCTACAGAAGAATGCTGAAGATTAGATGGGTAGATCACATAACTAATGAGGAGGTATTGAATAGAATTGGGGAGGAGTTTGTGGCACAACTTGACTAGAAAAAGGGCGGTTGGTAGGACATGTTCTGAGGCATCAAGGGATCACCAATTTAGTACTGGAGGGCAGCGTGGAGGGTAAAAATCGTAGAGGGAGACCAAGAGATGAGTACACTAAGCAGATTCAGAAGGATGTAGGCTGCAGTAGGTACTGGGAGATGAAGAACCTTGCACAGGATAGAGTAGTATGGAGAGCTGCATCAAACCAGTCCCAGGACTGAAGACCACAACAAAAACAACCATGGCAAAGAAGAAAGAACAGAAACGCCACAGCCTAAATGTTCACTTCAGTACGGAGAACTTGCTGCAGCGTTTATTAAACTATCAAAACTATCGGCACAGAACTTCTAATTTCAGTTTCTGCTCGACGGCTGCAAGCCTGTAGGTGTGTAGTACAAATAGCGACCTTCTCGAAATTACGAAACACTTTAAAATACCGATAGGTTTCTGTCTGTCTCATTATTTGCGTACTTAATGTTTAATTCACTGGCTCACACATACACACAGCCACTACTTATAAACGTTAGTGTACATCAGCCTTAAAATGGTAGAAAATTGCTTACTTAAGCGTAACTAGCCTGAGACATTGGTTTAGAAAAATCAAATGGCTCTGAGCACTATGGGACTTAACAGCTGTGGTCATCAGTCCCCTAGAACTACTTTAAACCTAACTAACCTAAGGGCATCACACACAGCCGTGCCCGAGGCAGGATTCGAACCTGGGACCGTAGCGGTAGCGCGGTTCCAGACTAAAGCGCCTAGAACCGCTCGGCCACACCGGCCTGCGACATTGGTTTAGAAATTGATTGTCGACCTGAAATTCATAGGGGAAGGGTTAGACAATCATACAGACAGTACACCAGCTGCGGACCCGTCAAAAGCGTAGAGATTCGGGATTTAGCTGAGATGCGATAGCAAACAACATAAACACATTTCAGCGAGATTCGACAGCGGGATTTCGAACCACGTCGTCTTTCAGATAGGAGAAAGCACGTGAATATTCTAAACGAAAGTATTCGTACCGATAATACGAAACTTCAGTAATGACTATCATGTAGATAAGAAAATTTCCGAGAAGAAAATTTCCGAAACTGAATGTCTTCATTATGGTTGCAAATAAATTTGCTCCACCTGTTCAGTTCACAGCTCGTGGTCGTGCGGTAGCGTTCTCGCTTCCCGCGCCCGGGTTCCCGGGTTCGATTCCCGGCGGGGTCAGGGATTTTCTCTGCTTCGTGATGACTGGGTGTTGTGTGATGTCCTTAGGTTAGTTAGATTTAAGTAGTTCTAGGGGACTGATGACCATAGATGTTAAGTCCCATAGTGCTCAGAGCCAATTGAAACGTTTTTCCACCGGTTCAAACTAGGCATCCTACGTGGTTTTCATTTTCCTGTTCTCTTCGTCTGTGCACTTGTTCTTTCACAGAGACTTTCCTTTTGCACACTACACGTGCCTCCCTCACTCACTGCAGGTGCTCACTTGTTGTAGGCTTGACTATCCTGTACTACGTGTATCTAGAGGCGAAGTATGCAGCTATTGTATTAGCATACTCTGAAAGAAATCTAGCTGGTATACAGTCTGGATCGGGAGATTTCCGTTCATTAGGTGATTTAAATTGCTTCGCTACACCGGAGGTATCTGTTATGTGACAGTTTGTGTGATGTAACACGACGGAAAAGGACCCTGTGACCATTGGATACAGTGTGCAGCTCACTCCAGAGTCGTATACACAAACGCCTACGTGTCGGGTAAGTCACATAAATATACCTAATCTGTACACTCAACAGTCACCTTGCACCGGGTGGGGCAGATACAAATCGCCCGCAGAACAGGTGCAGGTGGAGTATTCGTGAGCGTGATCGATGTGATATAACGGTCTCTTGCGACAGCCGGCCGGTGTGGCCGAGCGGTTCTAGGCGCTTCAGTCCGGAACCGCGCGACCGCTACGGTCGCAGGTTCGAATCCTGCCTCGGGAATGGATGTGTGTGTCGTCCTTAGGTTAGTTAGGTTTAAGTAGTTCTAAGTTCTAGGGGACGGATGACCTCAGATGTTCCCGTAGTGCTCAGAGCCATTTGTACCATCTCTTGCGACATGCGTCGGGTTGATTTTGTAAGCCTCTGAAGCATTTTTTGGTTACCTGCGAACACATATTCTGGTGCGTGGTAACGTTTCAGAATGTCTTTTGACTTGTTCAAGCAGATCCTCTCTGACGCCTTTTTCGGAGTAAGCGTTGCGCGGTACTCTTTACTGGCACTTTGACAACATTCAACTTCTCGGCAAACAACGGACCACACTTTTTAATAACTCTGTCGTCACGTAACTTTCCACAACGAACACCTGCTGCTCCACTGAGAGTACCATCGTCCTCTTTGCCCTGCTCCAGTCACACTGACACAGCCCGAACGCGCTCTGAACCGGTGTGTATCACGTGGCGGGCGTACACATTATGTGCGCGTCACAGGGTGTAGTTACATGCACACTTTCACGTCCAGTCGTATCCAGTCGCCTTGGCCACTTTTATTTGCCACGCCCTGTACATTCAAAAGAGGCAAACAATGTTAGGAAATGGAACAAGAGGCCGTATTGTACAAGACCATGTACTTAATGATAGAAGCAGTGGCATTGTGTAGATAAGACTGTGACGTGGTGTTAAGGAGCTTTATATCGTTCGAGGTTACAAGTTCTCAGTCAGTTCGTTAAAAAGCTTCAGACCTACGTGAAATGGCCCTTCTGGCGCTGTACAGAAGTGGAATGATATAAGTGAAGGTTTCCGTTTAGTGTAGAATTATGTTTGTAAACCAGCTTCTTTGCACTGTATTGCCTCTGTTAGTTAAATGTCCTTTAAGCAATAGATGTACATACCTGGCAGAGGAAGTATATCAATTGCTAAGAAAATAGCGTTACAGGATTCACTTATTTTGCCCATAACATTTTTAGAAGAGAATAGAAAAGAGAAACCAGTCGCAATAATGATAAGATATCCCACATAATAGTATTTTCATTAACAAATTTCATTCTGACCATCAAGTGAAGCGAAAAGTTTTGGGAGACATGATACTACAAAATCCACTAGTTCACATCTTTACCATCTAGGAAGGGCATGTGTGGCGAAATGAAATAGTACACTTTTTGATAACGAGGAATTAAAAATCTATCTATCTATTTACATCCGGTCCCCGCTCCACCTACTGCCGGGTCTGGGTGCTGACGAGTCCTCTCCAATTGGTTCGGTCCTCCCACCACTTTTCTTCCTCCACTTGCTGCCAGGTCACACCTCTCCTTTCCACAGACATTCTCACTCCCGTTTTCCACCCTGTTCTTGGGGGTCCTCTAGGCCTTTTTCCATTCATCTTTATTTCGTCCATAATTTTGGGGAGTTTCTGCCCACGCATCCTCTTAATATACCCGTACCATTTTAATCTCTTTTTTGTCAATGTCTTCTCTCATACTTCCTTGATGACGGTCCTTTCTAATATCTACATTCCTTACTCTGTCCAGTCTTGTTTTTCCCTTAACTGCTCTGAGAAATTTCATTTCCCCTTCTTGCAGTCTGCTCCAGTCCCTTTCTGTCACTGTCCATGTTTCTCCTCCATAGGTGACAATAGGGCAGTAATAACTCTTATACATAAGGAGTTTTGCTTTTTCAGAAACTTCCTTATTCCAAATCAGGTATTTTATTGTTTGGTAGCTATTGCCTCCCGTCTGTAACCTCCCATTAATTTCTTCGGTTATTCTTCCATCACTAGATTAGTAATTAAACATGTGGCTAGTAAATAGCTCATGTGTAAGTAATTAGCGTGCTTTTTCCTTTTCTGCGTTACCATAGATAGCAAGCCACTGTCTCCATTTGTGCTCGAGTATCAGGACGTGTTAAGGTCCTAGTCATGTCTTGCCACATCAGAACAAGACACTAAAGTTCTAACAGTTCCACCAACCTGACATATTCATACGATGTTTTGTCCCTGCAAAGAGGAAGGACATACATAACGAGTTTGTTGCTTTCAGTGATTGGTTTTTATGGAATTACTGTGAAACAGTGAAATCGGTAGTGCGGAGAGATGTCACCTAGTTTTTCTTTTTTAAAATTATAAACATATTCTGAAACGTAAAAAGTTACGTAATCATGCTACACATGTAAAGAGCAGACGATAAATCGCTGACTGATCTCATTTTTCAAAATTCAGTCGTTAATCACTTTATAACTGTAGAATACTTATTACTAATATATGTTAAGACAAATTAAACATTCTTCGAAATATAATCAGCTTTGCTTGCAGATGACTAAGTTTATGTTTATCTAAATTTAAATTCTGTTCCAATAACGTCATAATACTACAGTACTATACCTGAACATCGATTTAGTTACTATCAGCTGAGCTGGGTTGGGTTGTTTTGGGGGAGGAGACCAGACAGCGGGGTCATCGGTCTCATCGGATTAGGGAAGAATGGGGAAGGAAGTCGGCGGTGCCCTTTGAAAGGAGCCATCCCGGCATTTCCCTGGAGGGGGAAATCACGGAAAACCTAAATCCGGATGGCTGGACGCGGGACTGAACCGTCGTCCTCCCGAATGTGAGTCCAGTTTGCTAACCACCGGACGACCTCGCTCGGTACTACTATTAGCTGAGTACACAGTGTTGCCTGGAAATAGATTTGCTCCAATCTTTTGTTAGTCCATCTTCTCCTTCTCTTTGTTCATCTCTTCGTCCCCTATCTCCCCATGTATATCCTCCCATGCGTATCCTCACCCACTCTCTCTGTTCCTCATCCGTCCCCATGCCCCCTCCCCCCCCCCCATCCTCTGTAGAGCTCCTCCTGTCCTCTCTGTCTCTTCATTTCCCTTCTCTCTGCCTGCCCATCTCCTACTCCTCCCTTTTTCTGTCCATTTCTTCCTATTTCCTTTCTCCATTCGTCTCCTCCTATCCTCTCTCTGTGTCCATGTCCCCCACTTCCTTCCCTCTGATCACTTCCTCCTTCCCGGCTCTCTATTATCTATCTCCTTCCCCCCCCCCCCCCCCTTCTCACTGTTCTTCTCACCCCTGTCAATATCCATCTCCTCTTCATACGTTTCTGTTCATTCGTTCCCCTCAGACCCTCCTCCTCTCTTACCTCTATGTCGTTTCACAGCCACAGCAAAAGGGGTTGCTGGTTCTTGATCTACATTGTCAGAGATACTCCGCAAGTTACCGTACAGAGCGTGGCGGAGGGTGACCTGTGCCACAACTAGTTGTTTCCTTACCCGTTCTACTCGCACAAAGAGCGAGGGGAAATCGATCGTCTGTATGCCTCCATACGAGCCCTAATTTCTCGTATCTTATCTTCATGGTCCTTACACGAAATGTATGTTGGAGATAGGAGAATCATATTTCCATCAGCTTCAAATGCCAGTTCTCTAAATTTTCTCAATAGTTTTCATCGAAAAGAACGTCGCCTTCCGTTCAGGGATCCCATTTCAGTACACAAAGCATCTCCGCAATACCTGTGTGTTTTCGCACCTACCGGTAAATCATCTAGCAGCCCGCTTCGATGTTTTTATTTAATCCTACCTGGTGCGAATCTGCAGCACTCGACCAATACTCAATAATGCGTCGCACTAGCGTTCTACGAGCGATCTGCCTTGGACACGAACCATACTTAACTAAAATTCTCCCAATGAACCGAAGTCCAATATTCACCTCCCCTAGCACAGTCCTCACATGCCCATTCCATTTCATATCACTTTGAAACCTTACGTCCAGATATTTCAACGACATGACTCCGTGAATTAGAAAATTACTAATACTGCATCCGATTATTGCTGGTTTCTTTTGCCTGATCGTCTGCATTAACTTACATTTTTCTACATTTGCAGGTAGCTGCGGTTCAAGGACACCTACTAGAATCTTTGCCTAAGTCATCTTGTACCCACTTACAGTCACTCAGCTTACACCTTTCCGTACATCACAGCACCATCAGCAAACAGCCGCAGAATGCTGCCCAGCCTGTCGGCCAAATCGTTTATGTATGTAGAAAATAATAGCCTTCTATCATATGTTCCTGGCGTACTAATGACGATTCTTCTGTCTTTGATGAACACTCGCCGTCTAGGACAATATGGTGGGTTCTGTTTCTTAACAAATCTGCGAGCTACTCACATAGCTGGGAACTTGTTCCGTGTTCTCGTACCTTCATTAGCAATCTGCGGTGGGGTAACAAGTCAAATTATACTAGGAGCTCGAGAAATATGGAATCTGCCTGTTGCCTTTCAACCATTGTTCGCAGTATTTCATGTCAAGAAATCGCGAGCTAAGTTTCACGCGAGCGTTGCTTTCTAAAAGCGTACTCATTCGTGGACATACACTTTTTGGTTTAATGGATATTTACTGTATTCCAACACAGAATATGTCCTAGAATTGCGCGGCAAGCCGATGAAAGGATCAGATACGTAATTCTGCGTGTTCGTTTTGTTTCTTACCTTTCTTATATAAAAGAGTCATCTGCGCTTTTTTCCAGCCCTTTTGAAACTTTGTACTAGGCAAAAGATACGCGATGAATAAAAACTAATTAAGTTCCAATGCCTTGAGAGTTGTTGTTGTGGTCTTCAGTCCTGAGACTGGTTTGATGCAACTCTCCATGCTACTCTATCCTGTGCAAGCTTCTTCATCTCCCAGTACTCACTGCAACCTACATCCCTCTAAATCTACTTAGTGTATTCATCTCTTGGTCTCCCTCTTCGGTTTCTACTCTCCACACTGCCCTCCAATGCTAAATTTGTGATCCCCTGATGCCTCAGAACATGTCCTACCAACAGATCCGTTCTTCTGGTCAAGTTGTGCCACAAACTCCTCCCCAATTCTATTCAATACCTCCTCATTAGTTTTGTGATCTACTCATCTAATCTTCAGCATTCTTCTGTAGCACCACATTTCGAAAGCTTCTATTCTTTTCTTGTCCGAACTATTTATCGTCCATGTTTCACTTCCATACATGGCTACACTCCATACAAATACTTTCAGAAATGACTTCCTGACACATAAATCAATACTCGACGTAAACAAATTTCTCTTCTTCAGAAACGCTTCCCTTGCCATTGCCAGTCTACATTTTATATCCTCTCTACTTCAATAATCATCAGTTATTTTGCTCCCCAAATAGCAAAACGCCATTACTACTTTAAGTGTCTCATTTCCTAATCTAATTCCCTCAGCATTACCTGATTTAATTAGACTACATTCCATTATCCTCGTTTTGCTTTTGTTGATGTTCATCTTATATCCTCCTTTCAAGACACTGTCCATTCCGTTCGACTGCTCTTCCAAGTCCCTTGCCGTCTCTGACAGAATTACAATGTCATCGGCAAACCTCAAAGTTTTTATTGCTTCTCTATGGATTTTAGTACCTACTCCGAACTTTTCTTTTGTTTCCTTTACTGCTTGGTCAATATACAGATTGAATAACATCGGGGAGAGGCTACAACCTTGTTTCACTCCCTTCCCAACCACTGCTTCCCTTTCGTGCCCTTCGACTCTTATAACTGCCATCTGGTTTCTGTACAAAGTGTAAATAGCCTTTCGCTCCCTGTATTTTACCCCTGCCACCTTTAGAATTTGAAAGAGAGTATTCCAGTTAACATAGTCAAAAGCTTTCTCCAAGTCTACAAATGGTAGAAACGTAGGTTTGCCTTTCCTTAATCTTTCTTCTAAGATAAGTCATAAGGTCAGTATTGCCTCACGTGTTCCAACATTTCTACGGAATCCAAACTGATCTTCCCCGAGGTCGGCTTCTACCAGTTTTCCATTCTTCTGTAAAGAATTCGCCTTAGTATTTTGCAGCTGTGGCTTATTAAACTGATAGTTCGGTAATTTTCGCATCTGTCAACACCTGCTTTCTTTGGGATTGGAATTATTATATTCTTCTTGAAGTCTGAGGGTATTTCGCCTGTCTCATACATCTTGCTCACCAGATGGTAGAGTTTTGTCAGGACTGGCTGTCCCAAGGCCGTCAGTAGTTCTTATGGAATGTTGTGTACTCCTGGGGCCTTGTTTCGACTCAGGTCTATCAGTGCTCTGTCTAACTCTTCACGCAGTATCGTATCTCCCATTTCATCTTCATCTACATCCATTTCTATAATATTGTCCTCAAGTACATCGGCTTTGTATAGACCCTCTATCTGCTCCTTCCACCTTTCTGCTTTCCTCTCTTTGCTTAAACCTGGGATTCCATTTGAGGTCTTGATATTCATACAAGTGGCTCTCTTTTCTCCAAAGGTCTCTTTAATTTTCCTGTAGGTAGTATCTATATTGCCCCTAGTGAGATAAGCCTCTACATCCTTACATTTGTCCTCCAGTCATCCCTGCTTAGCCATTTTGCACTTCCTGTCGATCTCATTTTTGAGACGTTTGTATTCCTTTTTGCCTGTTTTATTTACTGCATTTTTATATTTTCTCCTTTCATCAATTAAATTCAATATTTCTACTGTTACCCAAGGATTTCTACTAGCCCTCATCTTTTTACCTACTTGATCTTCTGCTCCCTTCACTACTTCATCCCACAGAGCTACCCATTCTTCTTCTACTGTATTTCTTTCCCCCATTCCTGTCAATTGTTCCCTTATGCTCTCCCTGAAACTCTTTATATCCTCTGGTTCTTTCAGTTTATCCAGGTCTCATCTCCTTAAATTCCCACCTTTTTGCAGTTTCTTCAGTTTTAATCTAAGAGTTCATAACCAATAGATTGTGGTCAGAGTCCACATCTGCTCCTGGAAATGTCTTACAATTTAAAACCTGGTTACTAAATCTCTCTGTTACCATTGTATAATCTATCTGATACCTACTAGTATCTCCAGGATTCTTCCATGTATACAACCTTCTTTTATGATTCTTGAGCCAAGTGTTAGCTATGATTAAGTTATGCTCTGTGCAAAATTCTACCAGACGGCTTCCTCTGTCATCCATATTCACCTACTATGTTTCCTTCTCTTCCTTTTCCTACTCTCGAGTTCCAGTCACCCATGACTATTAAATTTTCCTCTCCCTTCACTACCTGAATAATTTCTTTTATCTCATCATACATTTCATCAATTTATTCGTCATCTGCAGACCTAGTTGGCATATAAACTTGTACTACTGTAGTAGTCGTGGGCTTCGTGTCTCTCTTAGCCACAATAATGCGTTCACTATGCTGTTTGTAGTAGCTTACCCGCACTCCTGTTTTTTTTATTCATCATTAAACCTTCTCCTGCATTACCCCTATTTGATTTTGTATTTACAACCCTGTATTCACCTGACCAAACGTCTCGTTCCTCCTGCCACCGAACTTCACTAATTCCCACTACATCTAACTTTAACCTATCCATTTCTCTTTTTAAAATTTCTAACCTACCTGCCCGATTAAGGGATCTGACATTCCACGCTCCGATCCGTAGAACGCCAGTTTTCTTTCTCCTGATAACGACGTCCTCCTGAGTAGTCCCCGCCCGGAGATTCGAATGGGGGACTATTTTACCTCCGGAATATTTTACCCAAGAGGACGCCATTATCATTTAACCATATAGTAAAGCTACATACCCTCGGGAAAAATTACGGCTGTAGTTTCCCCTTGCTTTCAGCCGTTCGCAGTACTAGCACAGCAAAGCCGTTTTGGTTAGTGTTACAAGGCCAGATCAGTCAATCATCCAGACTGTTGCCCTCGCAGCTATTGAAAAGGCTGCTGCCCATCTTCAGGAACCACACGTTTGTCTGGCCTCTCAACAGATACCCCTCCGTTGTGGTTGTACCTACGGTACGGCCATCTGTATCGCTGAGGCACGCAAGCCTCCTCACCAACGGCAAGGTACATAGTTCATGGGGAGGAGGCAAAAGACAATGCCTTGAGAGTACTGTTCGTAAAATCGAATTGCGATTCCCTCCGGACCTGGTGACTTATTTGTTTTCAACTCTGATTTTTTTTCTGTACGCCAGGGATATTCATTACCATGACGTCCATTCGGGACTCTGTGCGATGTACGGTTCTTCTGCCTCATCGATTTCTTAAACGAAGAATTTCAAACTTCGACTTTCGTTCCGCTGTCTTCAGCTTTCACACCAGACTGGTCAACGAGCTTCTGGATTGAAGCTTAGCGATTTTAGGTGGAACCAGAATTTTCTCGGTTTCTCGGCCACACCTTGTGGCCGAGGTAGTTTTTGTATGCTTCGCTCATATATCTTTCCACAGACGCGCGAATCTCTACTAACTTTCATCTGTCGTCAATTAAGCACTCTGTTTTGAACCGAGAGTCTTCCAGCCTTTGCTTCTAGAACATTTTTCTAATTTAGTTGTTAAACCACGGTGGTTCTTTTTTGTTCTTAATCTACTTACTAGGCACATACTTGTTGAGAGCACATTTTACAATCTTTTCTACAAACACATTACTTTTTTCCTGTTCGTAAGTATTACGTGCACCACATTTGGTTTAAGTGGATCTACGGGTTTAGGAATAGCTTTTCCAAATTTCACATATATTTCATATATACAGGGTGGTCCATTGATCGTGACCGGGCCAAATTCCTCACGAAATAAGCGCCACACGAAAAAACTACAAAGAACGAAACTTGTCTAGCTTGAAGGTGGAAACCAGGTGGCGCTATGGTTGGCCCACTAGATGGCGCTGCCATGGGTCAAACGGATATCAACAGTTTTTTTTTTTTTGTAAATAGGAACCCCCATTTTTTATTACATATTCGTGTAGAACGTAAAGAAATATGAATGTTTTAGTTGGACCAATTTTTTCGCTTTGTGATAGATGTCGCTGTAATAGTCACAAACATATGGCTCACAATTTTAGACGAACAGTTGGTAATAGGTAGGTTTCTTAAATTAAAATACAGAACGCAGGTACGTTTGAACATTTTATTTCGGTTGTTCCAATGCGATACATGTACCTTTGTGAACTTATCATTTCTGAGAACGCATGGCCATGGTATGGTGCTTCGACGACCAATCCACCTATCATGAAATATGCTATTCAATACCGCTTCAAACGCACACGAGCGATGTGCCGCACATCCATCATGTTGGAAGTACATCGCCATTCTATCATGTAGTGAAACATCTTGTAGTAACATCGGTAGAACATTACGTAGGAAATCAGCATACATTGCACCATTTAGATTGCCATTGATTAAATGGGGTCCAATTATCCTTCCTCCCATAATGCCGCACCATACATTAACCCGCCAAGGTCGCTGATGTTCCACTTGTCGCAGCCATCGTTTATTTTCTTTCTCCCAATAGTGCATATTATGCTGGTTTACGTTACCGCTGTTGGTGAATGACGCTTAGTCGCTAAATAGAACGCGTGCACGAATTATATCATCGTCCCGTAATTTCTCTTGTGCCCAGTGGCAGAACTGTACACGACGTCCAAAGTCGTCGCCATGCAATTCCTGGTGCATAGAAATATGGTACGGGTGCAATCGATGTTGATGTAGCATTCTCAACACCGACGTTTTTGAGATTCCTGATTCTCGCGCAATTTGTCTGCTACTGATGTGCGGGTTAGACACGACAGGAGCTGAAGCACCTACTTGGGCATTATCATTTGTTGCAGGTCGTGGTTGACGTTTCACATGTGGCTGGACACTTCCTTCCCGTTTTCTTAAATAACGTAAGTATCCGGCGAACGGTCCGGACACTTGGATGATGTTGTCCAGGATACCGAGCAGCATACGTAGCACACGCCCGTTGGGCATTTCGATCACAATAGCCATACACCAAAACGATATCGACCTTTTCTGCAATTGGTAAACGGTCCATTATAACACGGGTAAAAATGGAAATGTCGTGTGGCTAGGGCCTCCCGTCGGGTAGACGGGTAATGTATCACGAAGCAAATACCGTCCTCACTGGCGGAATGTTACGTGATACCACGTAATTATACGTTTGTGATATTACAGCGCCATTTATCACAAAGCGAAAAATGTGGCCCAACTAAAACATTCATATTTATGTACGTACTACACGAATATGTAATAAATATGGGGGTTCCTATTTTAAAAGACGCAGTTGATATCCGTTCGACCTATGGCAGTGTTATCTAGTTGGCCAACCATAGAGCCATCTGGTTTCCCCCTTCAAGCTAGACGAGTTTCGCTGTTCGTAGTTTTTTCGTTTGATGCTTATTTCGTGAGATATTTGGCCCGATCGCTATCAATGGACCACCCTGTATGTGTCATATATCTCACATATGTGTACTCCTATGCCAACAGCCTTGCCGCAGTAGTAACACCGGTTCTTGTAAGGTCACCGAAGTTAAACGCTGTCGGGCGGGGTAGCACTTGGATGGGTGATCATTCGGTCTGCTTAGTGCCGTTGGCAACAGGTGTGCACTCAGTCCTTGTGATACAAACTTAGGAGCTACTTGATTGAGAAATAGCGGCTCCGGTATCGTAAAATGACATACGGCCGGAAGATCGGTGTGCGGACTACATGCCCCTCTATACCGACATCCAGGGACACCTATGGGCTGAGGATGACACGGCGGCCGGTCGGTACCGTTAGGCCTTCATGGACTGTTCGGGCGGAGTGCAGTTCATTAGTACTTTTATTTCACCTGTACCTCCAACGAATGTTGCGTGCAGTTTCGTTTCCATGCAGTTGAATGTTTATAGCGACATATCTCTTGCAGTAAGTACCGTACAACGATATAATTTTGCAGTTACAATTAGTGGTATATTTGAGCACTGTAAGGGATATCTGTTGTGAATTAGTTAGAAGTAACGGAGTAATAAATTCGAATGTCATGTACCAAGCGACAGTTTTTAACACATCTCAGTGTATATGCCGCTATATCTCCAGAACTACGTGAAGTGATACATTTTTGCATGTATATTCAATGGAATATGTCAATACTGTCTGCTAAATTTCTTGCAAATAGCGTTAGTAGTAAAGGAGTAAAAATTGATAGGTCATTTTCTCTTTCATCATTTGGTGGTGTGATATCAGCGTGAAAAGGGCTCTTAGGAAGGTCTGAAGTTAATGGCATCTCATTTTCTAATATTGGATGGACTTAATCCGGTTATTTGACGTCATGGGCTGCGCTGCTTTTTCATCTCCACCTCGACGGCAAATACATACATAGATATACATCCACTTTCAAAATATGTACTGGTTAATAATTAAAAATAAGCGATTTGGCGCGCAGGCAGAAGGATAATCCCCTTCTAGCTCTCAATACAACAGCAATCAGAACCCAAGTATTGTCTGTTGTCGGTGTTTCGCACGAGCACTGCATCAAAGTATATTATTATAGAATCATGTCGGTAAAATATGAATTCAGTTTGTCGCAGCAATTCGTTTTTACAAATAAATTCGGGTTTTAATGAAAAATTTGTTACAAGTCTCTCATTAACGTATCTCTGTTGATCTGTTTTTGCACTGTCAATCCTGACAAACAAGAAACTGTGGGGTTTTTGCAAACCAGCAGTGTCGATAATTCTCAGTTGTCACGAAGTGACTAGTTCTTTGTTTTATCTTTTCAGTATAACGTCCTCGGTTATTGGTGTCCTACTTACGCGAATTTTTTCTGTGTATGTGTTCCGTGATGTATACAATCAAGTACCGTAAGTTGGCTCTTATAGACCTATTCATCGGGATTTCCTGGAAAATTAATGGCTAAGTACAGTAGAGTTGTTTACTCCGAAGTAGTTTCCTCATTTGGCTAAATACCTCAGGCGAAGCAGAAGTGCCAACAGCGACCCTTCATTTCCCTGCCGCCACAGGCATCAGCGCGGCGCATGTTCGGCATCCAGCGCCACTGGCTACTGGTGGACACCGCCGGAAACAGAACGGCAGACGACGAGACGGAGTTTACCGTGCTGCCCGCCCGATCGCGCCACCTGCTCGCTCAGCTGTTCATGATGCCCGACAGCGAGGTGGTATGGATGGGAGCTACAGAAGGCGGCGAAATACAGGTAAAAGAAAAGGGAACACACCACACCACTGTGGCAGAGCTGTAAGCGGTAGCAACTTTGCATTATTAAACTTCACTATTTGATTCCTTGCTATTAAGATATAACAAAATTACAAGAAGTATGGTATTAACATGAAGTTTGATGGTATTAACATGCAGTACAAAGTTATATCAGCGTGTTTCAAGGAGGAGACAAGCTATAGGGATTTGCGTCGATATCCCCTCAACCTATTTAACATTGCCGATTAATCGACCATTACAACTCACCCGTTAGTTTCAACATGAAAGAAATTGGAAGTTACGAATTTTTTACAGTACTTGTTTTTTGTGATTTAGGACTACTTACTCCTTCTGCATCCTCCAGCATCCGAAGAACGGTCTCCTCCAGGCTTTGCTGCTTCTGCATAATTTTCAGCGGTGTGTACCCACAAACGAGCTGGCTTCATCTTCGTCTCACATCTTGATATTCAACCTGACCTATACATGTCCATTTCGCTTTGACCTATACATGTCCATTTCACTTTATTAGTTTGTTGTTTGACCATTTCAGCTACCAACGGAGTGCAGTTACACGATAGTTTTTACTTCTTGAGTTCTTTTAAGTTTAGACAGTATTCAAACATTATCTCACTCACTCTTGCTCACCAGTCTTCCGAGAACACTCTTCGTCTTATTCTTGCTTTCTTGTCTAACAATCTACTACTACCGCTATTAATTGCACTGAACCTCTCTCTCTGTGCCCTAAACCAGTTTTAGGTATTCTACACTTCCTAAACCCGATGTGCTTCTTCGACTCTCGGCACTTATGGATATAGTCTTTCTGTTCTCTTGGTAGGTCAATGTGCTATTCAAAGCTTTTCTGGTTTCATTATTTTGATGTTTCCGTAGAACGTCAGCCTTTCTTTCTTTAAACATTCATTCACAAGGTGACTTTTCTGTGATACATAGAATTGAGCGTGGTCTCACAGATCCCTACAGTTGAATTCCTTAACTTATATAACATTTATATTTACAATTATTTAATGTTGTTTAACTACTCAGTACTAATTATGTGGCACTAAATGAAGCGTGCAGTATTTTATTTTTTCTCACATAAAATAGCATATTTTTGTGTGATTTTCTTGAATTGTATATGTAAACTAACTGTAAGAGAAATTACGTTGACGTTCTGAAAAATTACAGTATCTCTGTAGCGAGTAAATTTCCACATAAAAGTAAACTCCAGAGTGTAAACTTGCACATAAAAATTACACCCGAAACGTTTAACAAAAAGTTTGCAAAACTGACATTCAGTGATGGGATCTACATTTTTCTTTAGCACAACTCAGAAAATATTTGATTTTAACTAACATTTTAACTATTTTATTCGAGGAATAGGAAGATCCCCATCACCATTGGCCTGAAATTCTTCCTCTGAATGTCCCTCTTCTTCGCTAGCAGAACTGTGATCACTGGCTACTGCAAAATAGTCGATTTTTGGTCTTTTTCTTGATCTATATCATTGACATGTTTCTCTATCCACTGACACCGAGCGAGGTGGCGCAGTGGTTAGACACTGGACTCGCATTCGGGAGGACGACGGTTCAATCCCGCGTCCGGCCATCCTGATTTAGGTTTTCCGTGATTTCCCTAAATCACTCCAGGCCAATGCAGGGATGGTTCCTCTGAAAGGGCACGGCCGACTTCCTTCCCCATCCTTCCCTAATCCGATGAGACCGATGACCACGCTGTCTGGTCTCCTTCCCCAAACCAACCAACCAACCATCTATCCACTGACTAACAGTTTCATCACACTTTGGATCGTTAAAACTGACACGCTCCTTCGAACAATTTTTCTACTATATCGAAGAAAACAACTTCATAGCTCACGGGACGCAGTCCAGCAAATCTTGTCACAAGGGCCGACCAGTGTGGCCGAGCGCTGTTAGGCGCTACAGTCTGGATCCGCGCGACCGCTTCGGTCGCAGGTTCGAATCCTGCCTCGAGCATGGATGTGTGTGACGTCCTTAGGTTAGTTAGGTTTAAGTACTTCTAAGTTATAGGGGACTCATGACCTCAGAAGTTAAGTACCATAGTGCTCAGAGCCATTTTTTGAACCCAACACATGGGAACAGCAACTGTCAATAACAAACAAGGGAGGCCATGATACAGTCGACAGTAAGACATTGTAGGGCTGTCGATTTAAGGCGGGTAGTGGGCAGAACGGAAGTATCCTACAAGAACTGACCTTGGAGGGTGAGTTCGAAAATTTTCGCACTGTCTGAGAGATCACATCTCGTGAGTTAGGGTTTGTAATTGAGATGTTTTCAAAATTTTTTTATAAGTCGTTGTTCCATTTCAAATTAAAAGTAACCTCCTCTGCTGTTTACTTTCTTTGTTCCCAAGAACTACCTGAGGAATTTCTTCTCTTTCTCTGTTTCTCACACACCTTAATGGCTGGCAACCATCTCTCTCTTTTTCTCTTGCGTATGAGTATTCCAGTTAGATACCGCACTGTACTGATAAGTTAGGGATTTTTCTTTGTAGGTGTTCTGGAATATTCTAAACGTCATCTGCGTCTTTCAGGCTCTTCCTTCGACTGTTACTATCCGTTGATAAATGGAGTGAAAAACTCTCGTGGGTATTTTAACTTCCTTTCTTCTTTTTTTGCATCTCTGATCACGTAATGCATCTTTCCAAAAGAAATTTATAATTCTGTCTTCTGTGCAATTTCGCTTAGGCACAATCACCAACAAATTTACAATCTTCCATATTAGAGGTACCACTTATTTTGGACCAAATATAAATTTTTTCATCGGAATTAATCTTACGTCTAGTCCTACAATTAAGTGACAATGGACCATAAGGTACTAGATAAGAACCTTCACTTAATATAATAATTTCGGCCAAATGTACAGTACGAAATGCTAAAACTTCACGTGATGTAAAACTTTCCAGACCAGTCCTAGATGCGTCATGACAAACAACAACAGCAAAGGTAATCCAACCATTAACTATAGAACTTGATTCAGATGATTTTGCAATAGAGAAATTCAATTTAAGTCCTAAAAAGTCAGTAGGACCTGACAATACAGGTAAAGAGGCAATCTTCTTGAGATTTGTTATCTTCTTGCTCGTACCTGGTGCTGGAACAGTACCATAGGTGCCAGTAATATTGACGAATTGTTTATAGACCAGCATTCGTCTGCGACGGCGATATCCAAAAATACTAGGTCGTATGCGAAAGTCCAACTTCTGCTAACCTAATATGATAACGTTTGAGCTATTCTGTGGACTCATTTTCTTCTCCCGTTATTGGATAACCTTCTCCAGGATATGATTAAACATAATTTATAAGCGGCCATCTCCTTGTCTTACTCCCGTTTTCACTTCAAATGTTTCACGTATATGGTAGTCATAATAGCGTTTTCCATTCCAGGGTCATTTCCTTTACGTTAAGCTGACATAATCATACGAGTCAGAAGCGTGGTATTTAAATCCCTTTTTACTTTAGCAAAAAATTCTCTTGGGAATTCCTTCTTTTTTTCTTTCTGGTTATTTCCTTCCCTTTATATCGAGTTAATGTCGTAATAACTTATCAACTGGCTCTATGACTGGATTGCTAATGTGTACGATTTTATACTCGATATGGTTGTACAATACTTTATTCTTATTGTAATTCTTTCTGCCTGACGGACGTGGGTATGGAAAAGGCATTGCAGTTTTTCTTCGGGAGTTGTTTCTCAAATACTTCATAACAATGTCAGTTAGTCAAACAGACAATGTACTCCGGTTTAAGTACGAGGGTTGTAACTTAAATAGTGGCAAGTATTTATTCACAACCGATACAAAAGAGTTACATGTTTGCACCTGTTACTGTCCTTCAAAGTAGTGACCAGCATTGAATAGAACCCGTTGCCAGTGATGTGGAAGTCGTAGTATACCGTTATCAGATTCTGTTTTTGTTCTGTTGATGGTCCGAATGGAGCGGTCTGCTGCCTGTCGAGTCTCTGGAACAGCTCTGAAGCGAATGCCACCAAGTGGTTCCTTCATCTTCCGAATCAAATCAAAGTCACAAGGACTTAACTCCGGGGAGTATGGTGGATGGTACAGTACTTCCCAGTCCCATCGACCGAACAGAGCAGCCACAGCTTGCGCTGTATGCGCCCGCGCATTGCCGTGCAAAATGATGGGTGGATTGCGCAGAAAGTGTCACCGCTTCTTTTGCAAATCTGGTCACAGGTGATGCTCCAAAAACGAACAGTAATACTGTGCACTGACAGTCTGCCGTGGAGGAACGTAATGCGTTAGGATAACACCATCACGGTCGTACACCAGAATCACCATAACTTTCACCATACTGGGGCTCTGACGCACTTTAACTTTCGCGGCTGCCCATAATGACGCCATTCGTTGGATTGGCGTTTCAGTTTTGGCTCGTACAATGTGGCCCATGACTCATCCAGTGTTACGATACGGTGTAAGGAAACCTCTCCTTCGCGTTCATAACGCTCCAAGTGTGCCTGAGCAGCGTCGTAACGCATCAATTACTGCATTTCCGTCAGGTCATGCGGAACCCACCGTGTTGCAATTTTTCGCATGCTCAAGCGTTCCTTGAGGGTGCGAAGCACAATGTTATGCGCTAATCCGGTTTCGTGCGCGAGTCAAGAATCGTATGGCGTCGATAACTGTCCACTAACGCGGCAACAGCATGCACTTCTTATTCAGAGACGCTAGGACGACCTGCCCGATGAATGTGTGCCACAATTTGCCGACCTTCGTCGAAGGCTTTAACCCAACGTGCCACCGTTCTGTACGGCAATGCCGATTCTCCGAACGCCTCTTGAACACCTTGATGATATTGTCGGGCTGTACGACTTCTGGCACATTCAGTCTTGATCCCAGTCCGTTGTTCGTGTTTCGAAAACATGGTGACACAGTTACGTTAGACCGCTCGCTCACAAGTGACTGTTTTTCCCTCGATTGTGCGCACGCCGGTGACATGCGATGGGCGAGTTCATTTGCTCGGAGGTAAGGTAGGTAAGTCAACAACGTGTGCTATCAGCGACAGTAGTAGATTCCATTGCATAGGTATCCAGAGCAGTGTTGCCACTATTTAAGTTCCTACCTACGTATATCTGTTTGTGATATCGTCTTTAATCAAACGCACGAGAGACCGGAGTATATCGCCTGTTTGATTTGCTCGCTGTCCTCCACAACCGACTGATTGGTCAATCATTCTGATGCGTGAATATAACTCTGCAGTCGCTAAAATAATATACATGTTAATAGGAGAAGTAAAAGCAGTGCATTAGACCATGTCAAACGTATGTTAGTAATAAACGGAGGTGTACGCCCAAGAATTCCGTTCGGCAAAAAAGGATCACAAAAAATAGAGAATATCCTCGCATTTTCGATCGCACTTTGAGAAGGGTTTCTTTTGTCATCTGGTTCATTACAGCTTCGCCCTCTGTATGACCTTCATTTATCACTTCACAGATACTGTCCGTGCATGCGTCGTAATTCATCTACCTACGCACTTCCAATTAAATGTTTATTTAAATAAGTTCAATTCGGTCCATGACAGTGTTCTGAGCGAAATAGCAAACAGTAACATCTTTACGCGTTCTGGTAGACAAATATTTTTACAATTAATCGTATAGAGCTATCCTGTATTTTAAATCTTGCCTTGACGTCAAATATGTGGGGTCTAGGAAGCCTGCCTTCTCGGTTCGATAGACGACATTCAAAAAAATCGCATTAATGAGTTTTATTATGAAAACTTTGGCAATAACACAGGAGTGTCGCAAGCAAAGGGCGGAATGCATATTCGAAATCTCTTCAGTATATACAATGCCAATACAAGTGAAGTGCGCTGTGGCCGAGCGGTTCTAGGCGCTTCAGTCCGGAACCGCGCTGCTGCTACGGTCGCAGGTTCGAATCCTGCCTCGGGCATGGATGTGTGTGATGTCCTTAGGTTAGTTGGTTTAAGTAATTCTAAGTCTAGGGAACTGATGACCTCAGATGTTAAGTCCCATAGTGCTTAGAGCCATTTGAACCATATGAACCAAGTGAAGTAATACAGTTGACTCTTTTATTCACGTCGCTGGTCATGAAGCTTCTGTAGAACTTGGCTGCGGCCAGTCGGGTGCGGAGCTTAAGTTCTCTTCGCATAGAAAAGCCGCTGCTGTCGCGTTGTCGTCCTGGAGAGTGGTCGGTCGGCGTGCAAACAGTTGGCTGACGTCTTCTTCGCTGCCCTCTCTACTCTCTCGTCCCCGAATGGCGTGCCGGCGCTTGACGTTTCACCGTAACACTATATTTTGTGAATTTTTCGATAGTTAATATTCTGTGTCCCATTATACAAATAATAAGAACCTCTGTTTGGATATCATGAATAGTACAGAATTTAACTGATGGAAAGAGAAAATATAAAAATGTGATAAATAAGGAGGGCGAAAGGAGATACAGGCGTCTGAAGGATGAGACTGACTGGAATTTAAAACTGGGTAGAGGACAAATGCAAGGATGTAGAGTTGTAACTAGGGGAAATTTGGAAATTTGTGGTAAGGTCTTATTGGACCAAACTGCTGAGGTCATCGGTCCCTAGGCTTACACACTACTTAATCTAACTTAAAGTAACTTACGCTATGGACAACAGACACACCCATGTGCGAGGGAGCACTCGAATCTCCGATGGGGGGAGCCGCACGTACCGCGACAATGTGCCTCAGACCTAGCGGCTACCCTGCACGGCTAACTAGGGGAAAGATAGATACCGCCTGTAGGATAATTAATGAATGCTTCGAAGAAAAAAAGCAACTCTATGAATATCAAGACCCTAGATGGAAGACGAATTCTAAGCAAAGAAGGGAAGCTGAAATGTGGAAGTAATATATGGATGGTTTATACAAGGAAAATGAAGGTAATATTATATAAAGGGAAGAGTTAGTAGATGAAGATGATATGGAAGATGCGATACTACGAGCAGATTTTGACAGAGCTCTGAAAGACCTGAGTGGACTAGACGACAGTCTCTCGAAGCTGCTGGTATTCTTGGGAGATCAGCGTTGACGAAACAATTCCACTTGGTGTGCAAAATGTATGAGCAGATGAAACATCCTCAGACTTAGAGAAATGTAATAATTCCCTTTCGAAAGAAAGTATCCGCTTACAAGTGTAAACATTAAATAACTGCCAGTTTAATAAGTCATGGTTCAAATACTGACACGAATTATTTAGAGAAGAATGGAAAAAAACTGCCAGCATTAGGGGCTATCAGTTTAGGCTGCAAAAAAAAGAAAAAAAAAGTTGAAACACGCGAGGCACTATTGAGCCAACTACTTAGATTAGAAGATAAGTTAAAAAAGGTAAAAGCACGTTTAAAGCCTATGTAGACTTAGAAGAAGGTTTTGGCAATGTTCACTGGAATACGCTCTTTGAAACTATTTATAACTTCTACAGGAAGCAGACGGCAGTTGCAAGACTCTGAGGACATGAATGGGAAGCAGTAAGTGAGACAGGATTGCTGCCTACCCAAGATGTTATTAAAGCTGTACATTGAGCAAGCAGTAAAGGAAATTAAAGAAAAATTTGGAGAAGGAATTAAAGTTCAGAGAGAAGAAATAAAAAATACTGTAGTGTGCTGGGACAGCAATGGTCTTGGAAGAGCAGTTGAGTGGAACGGACAATTTGTTGAAAGGAGGATGTAAGATAGACATAAACAAAAGCCAAACGAGTGCAATGAAATGTAGTCGAATGAAGTCAGTTGATGCTGAGAGAATCAGCTTAGCAAATGAGACATTTTATGAAGGTATTTGTATGGAGTGCAGCCTCGTACAAAATGTAAGCAGCTTAGCTAGAGAACAGAAGCTTTTGAAATGAGGTGCTACAGAGAAATGCTAAATATTACGTCGGTACATCGCGTAACTATTGAGAAGACTGTGAACAGAATTGAAGAGCAAAGAATTTTATGTAACAACTTGACTAAGTGGAGGCATCTGTTGGTAGGAAATATTACGAGATATCGAGGAATCGTAAGTTTAGCATATGGGGTGCAGCAGTTATTTAACGGGTGTTTGGAAATGAAGAGGCTTGCACGAGACAGAGTAGCTTGGAGGGTTGCATCAAACCAGGCATCGAACTGAAGACCACAACAACAGCAACCACAACAACAACAACAACAGTTAACTCGGTACTTATCATAAACGTTTGCATCTTGCCCTGGTTCATCCTCCCTTGTCTCTAGACTTCTCATCTTGCACTGAATTTGCTCATGTAAGAGTTTATTGCTAATATTATACAGTTTTTTGAGTATAACCGCAACTGAACTAGATCAAGTTTCCTCCATGTGTTAGTAGTGGTGTGATTTTTCAGTGTTACTTTTAGTTTATTTTCTTATCCCTCTTCTTTTTTCGTCGGCTCTTTCGCTATATGAGTGAAAGGAGACTATTCTCCTAAGAGTTAACATGTACACTACACTAGCATACCCTGCACGGAATACATATTACACTATGTTGTACTCTTCACATTTCCCCGTTACCGACGACATCACAGCGAGTAACTAGTGTGAAAGGTGGTAATGATTTCTTATCACTAACACTTAACTGTCATGCATTTGTATTCGCTTTTTTGTAGCCAAGATAGAAAGGATGAATTAAACTGTTATAGGCTGCTCACGTGTCATCAATCGTTTATATTTTCTTCAATGAATCTCTGTGATTTTTCGCTTCCTTAATATCCTTTTGTTTTTTAAATTGGGCTGTGTACACCTCTCCGCAAATATTCCTGAAGATATCTGGAGGGGTGTGACGTCCAGAAACTACTGTCTGCGTATCAATTCCTTAAGTGACGTAGAAGCTTCGAAGCTATTTTAATAAAAGTAGGCAGGTACAGCGACATTAACAAAAACTGCATTCAAGTGGAAGAAAATGGAGAACTTTTAAGAGGTAGAGAAATGGCTCTGAGCATTATGCGGCTTAACTTCTGAGGTCATCAGTCGCCTAGAACTTAGAACTAATTAAACCTAACTAACCTAAGGACATCACACACATCCATACCCGAGGCAGGATTCGAACCTGCGACCGTAGCGGTCACTCGGTTCCAGACTGTAGCGCCCAGAACCGCACGGCCACTCCGGCCGGCGAGGTAGAGAAACATCGGTAAAAATAATGGATACAACCTATATAAATGTGCATTCCCGTTTGGCAAAAGTCGTAGAGAGGTGGGGACCGATATTTTTCAACGGGAAATTATATACGTTTTACCATGGAGCGCGAGCAGAGTTGTATATGTTGATTTTAGCTCTGTTATTAGCAAAAAATACCGTAAGCCAGAGTTTAGCAGATGCGTGAAACAAGAGTATTTGTTCAACTATTTAAAAATGACTGACACATGAGAGGCGAGAAACACATATTCATTAACGTACTCATAAGCCACTAGTCCTCCAGCGAACAGAATAAAGCGATATTACGTCTTTCAAAATTTAGTACGTAACCTTACTATGTCACAAATCTGGCCTGCACCTTACTTCGATCATTGTATTAACAGTGTCAGCTTACAGCAGGAAACGACTTTTCATCGGAAAGGGTACTGGAAATTAACTAACATCTGGGAACACCCCAGAAGATTGAAATGATGGGAGGAACCTGTGGAACCCAAACTAAAGAGGTTGTTCAGAATATGCGGTTGCATTAAACTGAGTGGGAAAAAAGTACACAGAGATTACACTTCATACTTCTCCGCGAATTGTAAAAAAATACACGCGATATAACCAACAAAATTTCAAGGCTAAAGCAGGTTAAAGCACAAAAATTGTCACTGCAGGGAGAGAAACTACAGGGCCTAAATAAGAGATCAAGTGCTGAAAATATTTTATATGAGAAGACTGTTACAATCTGGTATCCAACTTAGACACGGAAAAGCCGAAATAAAAATAATTTTATTTATCACATTGTAGTATTATCTGTAACGGCAACAGAGGATGTAATCTATCGTACTCAATTTGTTACTCTCGACTCGCCATCTCTTCCCTATAGATCTGCATCTAAAACGCTGTGACTAATTACATAAAGAAATAGAAAACGAGGTCTAGGAAACGGTCCAACACAACAGTAGACTTATACCAAAAGCAGGGTGCTGCAACACTTCCGTGAATTATATGATGCAGTACAAGTAGACGAGAGCCTCGAATCATTCGACGACGTGCCGAGAGAGGCAGAAAACAATTATTCACAGAGGCAGCGGCAGAAAACAGATATTCACAGAAGAGGAAGTATATGATGCGTTTCTGGGAAGCCCAGAGGATAATCATTTGAAATAGGTGGCATACTAGTCGCATTGTGACTCAGTTATTGATGAAAGAAGAGCTGATCTGATTTTATTTAATTTTGGCAGGGAAGTTGAAACAGCTTTGGTCTAACCCTCCACTGCTCGCACCGAAACCGAGACTATTGAGCGGTATCGCTCCCTGTACATCTAGTAAAGCTAACTAATGCCCTCAAATAGTGCAAGGAGTCCCATTACCACTTCTTTGTTAGACACAATTCCTTCAGGTCTAGTTGTCCCGAAAATACTGTGTCTCTTGGTCTCCAATGCCGCGTCTTCAAAAATTAGGTGTGATGTAGTTTCTTCACTCTCATCAGATCCTATAATTAGGATCTTCTTCCGTTACACCCATTGTATGTAGGTGTTTTTTTAAATTTTGAAATTATCATGGCCAGTCATCCGTCCAACCATGAGTTTAATCTCTTTCCTGTTCAAACCCAGGATTACAGAGCTTCTTTTAAAGCACGGCTTTGGCATCATTACCGTACCATATTTTCGTTTATAGATCTTTGTCCAGTATTCTAGTTTGAGCGTAGCCTTGGTGATTGTCAGGACAGGTTACGGTCCAATGAATGGAGTCTTTGCCCCATCCTGGCCAATCTGTCACCTTATTCATTGCCACCGATCACTGAGTGGCCAGGGACGCACACTAGGTTCACTCTACGGCTTTCCCCCAACTCCACCAGAGCCCTGTGACATTCTGCAACAATCTTAGATCTTGCTGCAGGAGCTGCCAATGGTTTCAGGCCTGCCTGGCTTTCTGAATAGATGTAGATGCTACGGTCCTTGTAGCACCTATGCATATTATCCTCCACACACGCTCTGATCGCAGTAATTTCAGCTTGGAATACCGAGGCCAGTTTTCCTAGACACATGATGCCCTCCACTCTTGGCTTAACCCCATACACCACGGTCCCAGCTACTTGCTCTGATTTCGACCCATCAGTGGACCAGACAATGTCCCCTGTACCGTGTCGGACTGTTTTTCTCACTGCTTCCAATTATTATATTGTAAGGGTTGTTGAATTGGTTGGGAGTTAACATATACGCCAGCATTTCCCCAGCCGTTCCTATATTTACCTCACTCACTATTTTAGTCTGTGATTCTGGATATCCCAATTATATCAAGTTTTTATCAGTTTTGAGTCTATATGCACCATCTGCTGCCTTCATCTTGACCTAGAGGTGTAGTGGAGGCATGTCCAGCATGGCTTCCCTCCCAGTAGTTGGCATGCTGCTAATTCCGTCTGTTATGGCTGTGCAGGGTAGTCTCTGCACCCTAGCAAGCTCTTTGGCTGCAAACTGATGTCCTACCTTCTTCCACCATACTACAGCCTCATAGGAGATCCCAGGTTTAACCACCGTGATGTATATCCAGTGCATACCTCTGGGAATTAGGCCCCATTTTTTGCCACAAGCCCTTCTGGTACTTACTGGAGTACATTTCGCCTTAGAGCATATGCCCTTAATGTGAGGGGTCCATGTTAGCTTATCATTTAAGGATGTCCCTAGATATTTCACTATCCCCTTCACAGGTAGAGTTTTATCAGAAAGCTTTAGATTCCAATTTGAGTGTTGGATATGCTTCTTCGTTAATGGTACCACAACAGTCTTCCTAGGGTTAACCGTTAGGTCCTGTTTAATGCACCAGTCTTGCACAATGTCCAGCGCACCTTTTGCCATATTCCTAACTGTGTCAGTAAATTTGCCAAGTATTATTATGACAAGGTCATCTGCATATCCTTGGCAAAATCATTGTCTGGAATTTAGTTCCTGTATGAGTTCGTTCACCACTAGTTTTCACAATAAAGGGAACAAAACTCCTCCTTGTGGACAACCTCTAGTGGTGTTAAGTACCATCTCTTCATACATCATGGTGGCCTCTACCTTCCTTCGACTAAGCATGGTCCTAGGCCATCTACATATAGTGGTCCCCTAGGTCAGGCACCTCTGGTGCTCTAACCATGGAATCGAAGGTTGTGCTAACCAAAGCCACCTCGATGTCCTGGAGGATGCAGAGGGCTATTTCGTGAAAGTCAAGTGCGTTCTCCAACCTCCCAACGAGTTGATGAAGGGTTCTCACATGATTTACCTGGTTGATATGGATGATGGTTTGAATGTAGAGGAGCCCTAGTTAGCCTCATCTCCCATACATGTACATTAACCAGTTTTTCCAATGTTTTAAGAATGAAGGAAGACAGACTGATTGGTCTCATATCCTTAGCCTTGGTATGATAAGTTCTCCCTGGCTTTGGAATAAAGACAACCTTCACTGCCAATATTGAGAATGATTCCTGCTGCTAGGTTGAATAACCTGCATATGACTGGTATAAGATTCTCTCTTGCCTGTTGCAGGAGAGCTGGAAAGATTACATCTGGGCAGGTGACTTGAATGGTTGGAATGTTCCCAATGCCTGTTGGATTTTACTGAAATCGACACACTCCTTGGCAAATTTCCAGTCCTCTCTTCGAGTGCCTGAGAACCATTGTCTCTCAGGGATCACAGTCTGGTCTATGTTATACACCAGAGCATATTGAGGAAAGTGAATTTTGAGGAGCAGTTCCAGCGTCTCATGTGCTGTCTTTGTAAATTCCCCATCCTCCTTCCCCAACATACCCCCTGGATTAGTTGGTACTCTAGTGAGGATACTGTGAAGTCTGGCTTGAGCAGCCATGCCCTCTACTACCTCCAGAATGTTTTCCAGGATTCCTTGGCTCTGAGCACTATGTGACTCAACTGCTGTGGTCATTAGTCCCCTAGAACGTAGAACTACTTAAACCTAACTAACCTAAGGACATCACACACACCCATGCCCAAGGCAGGATTCGAACCTGCGACTGTAGCAGTCGCACGGTTCCGGACTGCGCGCCTAGAACCGCGAGACCACCGCGGCCGGCACCCCAGGATTCCTTCTTTGCTTGCTAATTGCAAGGCTGTAGTTGACAAGGGCCTCACCATATTTTTCCCATTGTCCTTTACGTCCTGGAAGGTTAAACAGTCTTCATACCTGTTTTCTTTGCGTTTCCAGGTTATTGTTCCTCCAAGGCACACTCCTATTTGTGCACATCTTGTCCTGCTATGAGTCACTATGGCAGAGGTTACAGCCTCTGCTACTTCCTCAAACTCTACTGAATTCCTTATCGAGGTTAAAATTCCGATAAGCTTAAGTCAAGGTCTGTCCTCTATGTCTCCCAGTCTGTTTTCCTGGGATTACTATAAGCTGTGGTCTGTCTGATTCCCATTTCAACCTTGAATGTAATATACATGTGGTCCAATGAGGATGGCTCTAAGGCCATATGCCTTTGTATGACATAGCTGCCCATCATCATTGAACCAAAGGTTATGGCAATTACTTCTTCCCTTCTGCTAGTCCTGAATGTTGGTCCGCCACCCTTATTCATGACATCCAGGTTGTTAGATAAGAGAAATTCAAGAAGGTATTCATCTCTACTGTTGGTGTCCTTGCTGCCCCACACTAGGTTGTGGGAATTGGCGTCACATCCAACAAACAGTTCACCACCTTGCCGACGGCAAGCTTCTGTCAATTTCCTCCTTCAAAGGAGGAGGAGAGCTGTCTTTGTAAGGAAGATATGCTGAGGCCAAAACAATTTCCCTCATGATACCTTCTTCACATTGCTGCATCCTGATGGTTGCCAGGTCCCCGGAGCAGAAATCCATCATTGGCATGAAAGAAATTCCATTTCCCGTAGGAGTTTCTTAGATTTCTAGCCTAAATCGGCATAAATTACGTCCAGTGCCCCCAAGGCCTGATTCACCCCCTTTATATAAGCAGGGGTCTTTATCAGGGCTATGTCCACTTCCTGTCTCCCCAGGGCAGCAGTTGCCCCTTTAGGGCGTAGCTGATTAATCTGCAGCGCCTCAAGTCTTCTACAGGTTTCAGGTCTTGCTCTCTCATCGCCTTCAAGGACCTCTCCAACCTCCACCACCAGGGTTCGTCCTTCTGGTACAGCCTTCTGGTTGATTACTCTCTAATCATCTTTCGAGACTTTTCGGTTCTGGACCCCTGTTTTCTCGAATAGAGTCTTTGGAGGGACATCCTTAAGGCTCTTTGGTACGCATATTGATACCTTTGCGCTCTTGAGTAGCTCAGCTGCCGTCTTGACCAGCAGCTTCGCATCCCCCCATGGGGATATCACGGGCACCATGTCCTTAAGCCATTCCACCATATGCATACCCTCGCAGATAAAAATGAGGGCTGCACGATCTAGATAGACCCTCCTGAAATTGAGTCCTGCACCAGCGCCGCCCCCCCCCCCTCCAACCTTCTCAAAGAGGGCCTTCTGTACGAGCTCCTCCTGATGCAAGGTGATGCCCACCAGCAGATAGCCTTCCTGGATAACTGCCATCTTAAAAACCGAGACTGCAGTACTATAGGTCTGTTTCCCTATTTCTTTCCTCGGCTTTTTATGGGCTCACTTATCCTGAGAGGAGGGAGTCTTAGATTCCTCCCTTATCGTCTTGTTACCTGTCTTCAACGTTGTGGGTGTCTGTGTATCCCCTTCGACCTGAGACAGTTTTTTCGTGAGGGTCTAGGGTTCAAGCCCTTTTAATTCCCTCCACTTTTGTTTCTGTTCCCTGAGAAGTTTCCTCCTCTGGGCCCCAGGCAAGACTTTAATCTTGATCTAGTCCAACTTCTCAGTTACAGTTCCTACTTCTTGCTCAGGTTTAGACGCGTATTCAGTAGTGGGAGTGCATTCTGTTGGTCCTGGCCCCGATGCTTGGGGTCTGAGGTCTCAGTTTGCCCCTCAAATTGTTTCAATTTATTTTCGTCAGTCGTGTCCATCATGGTCCCACGAGATTTGGGCATCTTCCCATGTGCCACGCACCCCTTGGCATGCATCACTTCACACCTTGGGCTGGGGAAGGAAATTGGGCAAGATCTAGGACTGGAAAAGGAAGACAGGGCGTTGTAGGACACTCTTTGTCTGATCCATCAGCTAAGGCCTTTCCGGAAGTAGGTCCTCTACCTTAGGAATAGCCCTCAGCCTCACAAAGATACACAAACCTCTAGACCTGCACGGACAGTGCTGCATCAAGGTGGTGTCCCGCTAGACTCAATGAGGAAAACAGCCTTAATATAATTTGGCAACAAAATACTAAGCCGAGCAGTAAGATTATAGGACGTAAAGAAAACGTTATAGAAGATTACCAAATGAATGTAGTGCCTGAGGCAATATAACTGACAACCGGTTGACTATCACGACATAGTAGGCATTGCGCTTACCTGTAGAATAAGGGTATTTGTAACACGTAATGATTTTGTGAAAGCTCGCTGCCGGAACTCTCACCGCTTTATACTCAAAATAGTGCAAAAATAGTCTACCATTGATACTCCCAGTCTGTCAGTGAGATTTTGCAATGAGCTTAATCCAGAATCATGTGAATGGACAACTAGTACCATTCGGTATATAGCTCCGTCAGAGTTGCCCACTATCAATGGCAAATTCGTTTAAACCTTTCATAAGGAAACTGAACTGCTCACTCCCAGGTTTGACGTTAATGTGAGAATTTTCAGATGACCTTAGTGTATTTGTGCCGGCACAACACTAAACAGCGCACGTAAAATATTTACTGAACTCTTATTTTGAAGTAACAGCAGCTATGTTCAGCTGCTACATATTCAAAGTAATGAACTTACGGAAAGGTTCACTGTTGGACGAACATCAGTGATTACCCTCAGCAACAAAGCCACGATGGCTGAATCTGATGTCAGACACGAGGATTTGAGCTTTCATAGTGTAAACTATTTACTTACAACGTGTAGAAAACGGATACAAGTTTCAGAGTTTTAATGAACTTAAAAGTACTCACCAGTGTTACTGAAGACGCGTTGCCAGCTATGTGAAAGTCATACGATACACGTAGCAGCGGCGGTTGTGTAGATAGTTCGAGTGGAGCGGGCTATTGCCCGAAAATTCTCTTTAACAGTTCTGAAGCGAATACCATTAAAGTGCTTCCTTCAATTTAGGAATAATTTGAAGTCACAAAGGTTTAAGCTGGACATTTTGGAACAAAGGCTAGGACCAAATGAGAAAAAGAAACGGCGATACTTTTCTGCAACACCCGTCCATTATTTTGCAGCAAATACTCTGGCTAATAAGGCACAAGTCGCAAGTTGTGACTGTTTTCTCGATCGATTGGTCTGTTAAGTGCAGTACCACCCACCACACTTCTGAGATTTAAGCTGCTGGTATTTCAACTTGATTCCTAAACTGAAGGAAGCAATCCATGGTATTCGTACACATAGGATGCAGGCTACCAATTGGTGCTCGATATTAAAGTTTGGACCAGCATAGGGCTACGTTCAGAAAGGAGTCTCGATATTGTACAGAAAATGAAACTAGTGAACGAGTTCATCTTATCTAAATTGAATTACATAGCGGCCGTTACCCAACTGTAACACTAATGGCCCGAAGTCCACTACCAACGAATACATATTTCGCACGACGTGGAAATGATTTCAAAATGCAGCACTTCAATATAATTTAAGATTTGTATAACAGATAATAGAACAAAAATATTAAATGTTACTTGTATATAATGTCTTTAAAAGATCAAATTTCAGTCCTACCAACTCGACAAATGTAAAAGTAGTTCGCTCCCAAAAGTCATGTGACATCCGTCAACGCGGGCAAAATACATTCAAAACACAGCTTTCTCAGAACCACCATAGTCGAAAACAGCTGCGTACACAGGGGATACAAAATGTGGAACACAAACAAAGCAGTAACAACAGCCAAGGAGCAGTCAGGCCCTAACTGAAGGTTCGTTCCCTCATGCAATTGGTCTGATATGGGGAAGAACAACCATAACAGCCAGCTGACATCAAATGTTACAGAAATTTGGTATAAAGTCATTAGAGAACCTATTCCAGTGCACGCAGAGCTATGTTCTATCCACCTTATCAACTATGACATGCGTACATCTGAAAACTAATTCGCAATCTCGAATATCGTAAGTCTTCTAAGAAACTCATTCACCGATGAAAAGAATCGCAGATTATATTACGATGTTTTTCCTGGGAGTAACTGCAGTTACGAAGTTTGTACAGGGAAAGTTTACTGTTTGCAAGTGTTAGGTGTGTTGTGTCCTCGCTGTTAACTTGGGAGCAGCAGTATCTACCGTTACTTGTAACCAACAGTACATATGCTCATTACATATGTAGTCGCCAGTGAGTGTATAACCAGTGATTTCGCCTAGAATAGTAATTACTAAACAGCTTTGTGAACAGGTTCCGAATTGGCCACTTCTACGGTTGGTATCAGTAATTAAGTTCTTGGCTAATTATTAATCAATTCGAACATTAAATATGCGCAATTTAATTCAACATGCTCCTCACTAGGCACCGTTGAAATACGGCAATGCTCAATTAATGAAAGGAAGACACGTCAAAGCAGTAGGAATCCATCCTCATGCATAGTGGATCGAGGAGAGGAATTCCTCAACAGAAATTTGGCACACAAAGGCCGAAAGAGTGCTGAAACCAAAGTTAAGACTTATGAAGCCTGGGTGCAGTAGTCCCAACTTAATCAGTGTGAAATGTCATAATAAGTTAACTCCAGAAAACAGGCAGGATTTTTTTGATCAGTTTTGGCATATAGAATATTATAGCAGATAGCGAGAATTCATATGCCGACTTGTGAAAACTGTTAGCAGAAGACAGATTCTAAATACGACTGAATCAAGAAGAAAAATTTCAAGACTATGTTAATTCATGCTAATAATACTAAGATGTGCCAGAAGTGTTTCTGCATGCTGTCTCTGCTGCAGTTACGTGGACGGCATCTACCATAAGAAAACTGGGAGCAGATGGAATTTTGTCGCCTGATGTGAGAGGAAAACGTCCTAAAAGGAGGGACAGACTATGAGCTGAAATAAAGGAGTCAGTGAGAGAGCATATAAACAGCGTAAGGCACGCTATACGAAGAAAGTAACGAGAAGGAAATACTTTGATGCCAAACTGAGCACTGCGAAGATGCACAGAATGTACCTGAGATGGATCCAGGGAAGTAAATATGTCTCCTTGAATCCTGGCACATTAAGGCAATACACTAATACATTCAACCAATAACATAACTAGTCATTCTTTCATCCTTAAAAGGGTAAGCGTGAAATATGCGAAATTCTGGAGGCGAGAAAGCAGATGTGGCAGGCAAATACTCCTCTCACATTGCGAACAAAGCTATACTCAGGGAGCTGAAAAATGAGGACCAAATTACTTCAGTTTCAGATATGTCCATTATCAGCGTATTTTTCGATCCGCAGAAAGTATTGGCTATCCCTCGGTCTGATATAAGCCTTTATTACTACAAATTAAAATGTTACATCTTCAGTTTCGCAGCATACAACAAGAGAAACGAGGAAAGGTAGTGCTATGTTTGGCATGATACCATTGGCCGTCGTAGTGCATATAAAATAGCCAGCTGTTTTACCATTCTTACAGATGCGAGCTGGTAAAGTTAGCAGAACATTCAAACTCTGATCGCTGCATAGGGCAACACAGTAACAGATTCCTATTTTCTGTGTTTGTCATTGTAGCTCTTAGGTTCGGAATATTGAACATCGCTTTCTAGAACGGGGGTATTCCCAGAAGGAGACTTCGTGCTCTCTCTGATCGAAAGAAGAATGAAGAACCAGTCTCTGTACATTCCGTGTCAGTGGGTTACCTTGATTAAATGAGTAGAGTCACAGGGAACCGCCACACATTGTGAAAAAAATTAGGTGATGTGGAGTATAATACAGAAAATTGTTTTCTTAGACTGATGACCACGCAAAGTGTACTTAAAATACACTCACCAGGATGAAGCAAAGTGTATCTTTGTCCACAAGCGATCCAGAGGAAGGCAACTGTTGACCTGCGACATCCTCGGACAGGCATAAAGTTAAAGGATGTGTTGTTCTCATGCGACAGCAAGCGCATCCCAACTGCTTATCAGCAGTTGTATCTAAGCCTGGTTTCAACATAAAGCGGTAGACTAAAACCTGTTGCTGGTGGTGTATCGAGAAAAATGGACAAGAATACCATATTAGATTATTTTGTCATTTTTTTTATCAGTAAGCTGTCGTAGCGCAACTTACAATAGAAATAGGCCGCAGATTTTTCCAGAGAAAAAGTCGGAAAGCCCTTTTTGAAAACAAGTAGAGCACATTAGTATAAAACGCTCAAATCCCTTCAGTTTCAACGGTTGGTCTGTGAACTTCCAACAAGATTCAAATGAATTTAGATTTATAGTGGTCATTTAAACTTCTTTCGCTTCTGCTGTAAAAATTGCAGTTTGGAGTTACGATATTAAGACTTGGAGAAGTTGATTTGTGATCAAGTGAACAGAACGTGGAAACGCACGCAATAGAAACAGAAACGCAATAAGATGTCAAGATCCACCAAGGTGTGACAACAGACGAAACGCGAAACTCTAGCCAAAAAACAATAATATCAGTCTGGCTACCAAAGCAATACGCACCGACATGATAACATCAGAAATAACGAGCTTAGCGGAATTTCACTGAAGAATAACAAAACTGTAGCATAGACTGCATAAATAATGTAGTTCTTAGAACTAAGCAGGACCATGGTACCCCTCAGTCAGAGATACAAGGACGAGAATATAGACTTTTGAGTCCTCTACGTTGTATTTTGCATTGTATTTTCACTGTAACTTTAAGACTTTTACCCATCATGATAGGATAAAGGCCATGTAATTAGAAATAATTTGTACAAAGAAGGAGGATAATATATATATATATATATATATATGTGTGTGTGTGTGTGTGTGTGTGTGTGTGTGTGTGTTTCCGTAAAAACGTGTAAAAGTTTAACAGGACATAGAGGATGCTCTATTGGACAGTTTGATGTACGGGGCATGGGGTCGGAGAAGCCAGTTTAAGGGAATAATAAGCATAAAATCACAATACTGTGTATTTTTTTTATTTACATTAGATAACTGCAAATACCATCATTGACACAATGAACGTATCATTTGTAATGCTTCTTCCAAAATGTGCTGAAATTCCTAGTCATCAACCTCAATGCAAGAAAGACAACGACGAACAAGAAACTTCCTGGCAGATTAAAACTGTGGGCCCGACCGAGACTCGAACTCGGGACCTTTGCCTTTCGCGGGCAAGTGCTCTACCAACTGATCTACCGAAGCACGACTCACGCCCGGTACTCACAGCTTTACTTCTGCCAGGACCTCGTCTCCTACCTTCCAAACTTTACAGAAGCTCTCCTGCGAACCTTGCAGAACTAGCACTCCTGAAAGAAAGGATATTGCGGAGACATGGCTTAGCCACAGCCTGGGGGATGTTTCCAGAATGAGATTTTCACTCTGCAGCGGAGTGCGCGCTGATATGAAACTTCCTGGCAGATTAAAACTGTGGGCCCGACCGAGACTCGAACTCGGGACCTTTGCCTTTCGCGGGCAAGTGCTCTACCAACTGAGCTACCGAAGCACGACTCACGCCTGGTACTCACAGCTTTACTTCTGCCAGTACCTCGTCTCCTCCCTTCCAAACTTTACAGAAGCTCTCCTGCGAACCTTGCAGAACTAGCACTCCTGAAAGAAAGGATATTGCGGAGACATGGCTTAACCACAGCCTGGGGGATGTTTCCAGAATGAGATTTTCACTCTGCAGCGGAGTGCGCGCTGATATGAAACTTCCTGGCAGATTAAAACTGTGGGCCCGACCGAGACTCGAACTCGGGACCTTTGCCTTTCGCGGGCAAGTGCTCTACCAACTGAGCTACCGAAGCACGACTCACGCCTGGTACTCACAGCTTTACTTCTGCCAGTACCTCATCTCCTACCTTCCAAACTTTACAGAAGCTCTCCTGCGAACCTTGCAGAACTAGCACTCCTGAAAGAAAGGATATAGCGGAGACATGGCTTAGCCACAGCCTGGGGGATGTTTCCAGAATGAGATTTTCACTCTGCAGCGGAGTGCGCGCTGATATGAAACTTCCTGGCAGATTAAAACTGTGGACCCGACCGAGACTCGAACTCGGGACCTTTGCCTTTCGCGGGCAAGTGCTCTACCAACTGAGCTACCGAAGCACGACTCACGCCCGGTACTCACAGCTTTACTTCTGCCAGTACCTCGTCTCCTACCTTACAAACTTTACAGAAGCTCTCCTGCGAACCTTGCAGAACTAGCACTCCTGAAAGAAAGGATATTGCGGAGACATGGCTTAGCCACAGCCTGGGGGATGTTTCCAGAATGAGATTTTCACTCTGCAGCGGAGTGCGCGCTGATATGAAACTTCCTGGCAGATTAAAACTGTGGGCCCGACCGAGACTCGAACTCGGGACCTTTGCCTTTCGCGGGCAAGTGCTCTACCAACTGAGCTACCGAAGCACGACTCACGCCTGGTACTCACAGCTTTACTTCTGCCAGTACCTCGTCTCCTACCTTCCAAACTTTACAGAAGCTCTCCTGCGAACCTTGCAGAACTAGCACTCCTGAAAGAAAGGATATTGCGGAGACATGGCTTAGCCACAGCCTGGGGGATGTTTCCAGAATGAGATTTTCACTCTGCAGCGGAGTGCGCGCTGATATGAAACTTCCTGGCAGATTAAAACTGTGGGCCCGACCGAGACTCGAACTCGGGACCTTTGCCTTTCGCGGGCAAGTGCTCTACCAACTGAGCTTTCAGGAGTGCTAGTTCTGCAAGGTTCGCAGGAGAGCTTCTGTAAAGTTTGGAAGGTAGGAGACGAGGTACTGGCAGAAGTAAAGCTGTGAGTACCGGGCGTGAGTCGTGCTTCGGTAGCTCAGTTGGTAGAGCACTTGCCCGCGAAAGGCAAAGGTCCCGAGTTCGAGTCTCGGTCGGGCCCACAGTTTTAATCTGCCAGGAAGTTTCATATCAGCGCGCACTCCGCTGCAGAGTGAAAATCTCATTCTGGAAACGACGAACAAGTATCTGACGCGCCATGACAAATTTCCCTGGTATGTTAGGAATCACACTACAGGCAGCTACAACTCTGTCAATTGATTCCATATCCACTGGGGTCTCATACACAAGTGAATTTAGATTTGACCATAGAACATAATAAAGGGGACTCAGGTCAGGCTACCTCGCAGGCCACGGAATAGGGCCTCCCCTTTCAATCGAGCGACTAGGAAATACTGTACTGGTACTGCTCCACCGCATTGTGCTGCACGTTTCTGAAGAGCACTGAGTAATGAATGGATCTATCGTTGATTTACAGCACGTTACGTTATGATAGAATGTAAATACGATAGAAGAGGAGCCACCTTATGGAGAAGAATAAAGTAAATGAAACCTGCATCATGACTTCCTCGTAATCAGGATCGTTCTCCTTGTTTCCTTGTAGGAAATAAAGAATGTACATGTAAATAAACAGCGCAGCACGTGTCAACTTGTACACATACACACACGCTCACACACACACACACACACATATATATATATATATATATATATATATATATATATATATATATATATATACACACTCCTGGAAATGGAAAAAAGAACACATTGACACCGGTGTGTCAGACCCACCATACTTGCTCCGGACACTGCGAGAGGGCTGTACAAGCAATGATCACACGCACGGCACAGCGGACACACCAGGAACCGCGGTGTTGGCCGTCGAATGGCGCTAGCTGCGCAGCATTTGTGCACCGCCGCCGTCAGTGTCAGCCAGCTTGCCGTGGCATACGGAGCTCCATCGCAGTCTTTAACACTGGTAGCATGCCGCGACAGCGTGGACGTGAACCGTATGTGCAGTTGACGGACTTTGAGCGAGGGCGTATAGTGGGCATGCGGGAGGTCGGGTGGACGTAACGCCGAATTGCTCAACACGTGGGGCGTGAGGTCTCCACAGTACATCGATGTTGTCGCCAGTGGTCGGCGGAAGGTGCACGTGCCCGTCGACCTGGGACCGGACCGCAGCGACGCACGGATGCACGCCAAGACCGTAGGATCCTACGCAGTGCCGTAGGGGACCACACCGCCACTTCCCAGCAAATTAGGGACACTGTTGCTCCTGGGGTATCGTCGAGGACCATTCGCAACCGTCTCCATGAAGCTGGGCTACGGTCCCGCACACCGTTAGGCCGTCTTCCGCTCACGCCCCAACATCGTGCAGCCCGCCTCCAGTGGCGTCGCGACAGGCGTGAATGGAGGGACGAATGGAGACGTGTCGCCTTTAGCGATGAGAGTCGCTTCTGCCTTGGTGCCAATGATGGTCGTATGCGTGTTTGGCGCCGTGCAGGTGAGCGCCACAATAAGGACTGCATACGACCGAGGCACACAGGGCCAACACCCGGCATCATGGTGTGGGGAGCAATCTCCTACACTGGCCGTACACCACTGGTGATCGTCGAGGGGACACTGAATAGTGCACGGTACATCTAAACCGTCATCGAACCCATCGTTCTACCATTCCTAGACCGGCAAGGGAACTTGCTGTTCCAACAGGACAATGCACGTCCGCATGTATCCCGTGCCATCCAACGTGCTCTAGAAGGTGTAAGTCAACTGCCCTGGCCAGCAAGATCTCCGGATCTGTCCCCCATTGAGCATGTTTGGGACTGGATGAAGCGTCGTCTCACGCGGTCTGCACGTCCAGCACGAACGCTGGTCCAACTGAGGCGCCAGGTGGAAATGGCATGGCAAGCCGTTCCACAGGACTACATCCAGCATCTCTACGATCGTCTCCATGGGAGAATAGCAGCCTGCATTGCTGCGAAAGGTGGATATACACTGTACTAGTGCCGACATTGTGCATGCTCTGTTGCCTGTGTCTATGTGCCTGTGGTTCTGTCAGTGTGATCATGTGATGTATCTGACCCCAGGAATGTGTCAATAAAGTTTCCCCTTCCTGGGACAATGAATTCACGGTGTTCTTATTTCAATTTCCAGGAGTGTATATATATATATATATATATATATATATATATATATATATATATATTCTAAACATGCTGCGTGGTGTCTGTTTGTTCTATTGTTCTATATCGTATCTCCCTACCACTTTCGTGCAACGACGATCTGAACGTGTTTTTTAGGGAACTGACTAGTTTGAACCTGGGACCTGTTGCTGGTAAGGAGACGCCAGACCACACATGACATGCAGAATTCAGAAGAGTTCAGTGAGACTAGCGATGATATAACCAAATGCTTAATGATTTCAGCGTCAGCTCTACTGCACTCCCTGTAAAAGAATCTTAATACTAACTAAATTTAGTGGAAGGGGTTCAAGGATTTCCTATTTTTAGTTAGCTGGTAAAATAACGTCGAAAAAGCAGTTAAGTTTACCATTGGAAGTTTTATTCTACTCACAAAACATCGTTTATAAATTGCACTAGTGATAAAAGGAAATGTTTTAATACAGGACGGTAAAAACCAACGGCGTTCAACAAAAATGAGAACGAATATTCCCTGAATGGGCTTCCAAGTTCTACAATGGATCGAAGGATGACCTATGCCATATCACATCTATAATCTAGGTTTAAATTAATTTTCACAAAAGAGAAAACCATCAAAATGGTCTACCGTGACCCTCAATCATCTTTAATTACTTATCTAACTTGTCGTAAATTACAGTAGCTGATGTGGCTTCTCAATACCTGTATAACAGAAAAATCATCGCGTTTCAGATTTTTACTTCAAGTGCCAAATGTGAACACCATGAGCTTTAATTGATGATCGACACTAGTATTACCCAAAAAGGGGATGTAACAGATGAGACTTCTGCAGTTCTGAGTGAAGCCTTATGTGCTCAAAAATGCGGCATCGCATGCGTTCATTACCTTGTCGGTGTTCGTCAGGGGGCAGCGGGCAGCACAGCTCCGCTCACCTCGCTGTCTCGGAAGCAACTCCGTCCTAACTTCTCCTTACTACAATTTACCGAAGTTGGTTTAAAAAACTGTCTGGCTGTGTTTTCATCTGACCAATCAGGGTCTCAATGTTAAACTTAAGCTCCGCCTGCAAAAATTCTGTCTATCCAATGAGAAACATTATACTTTACGTGGTGAGGCAATGTTTTTAAAGTTTGCAACGTAACAGAGACGCGAAAAAGTCTCACGCTAAAACTTGCAGCTGGTGTGGTCCTTTAGTGTTATCGTAACATCTATACTGTTCTTTTGGAGGGCTCTATCTTTTAACATGGGCTGGGGGGTGGTCCTAACGTAATAGAGACGCGAAAAAGTCTCACGCTAAAAGTTGCGGGTGGTGTAGCCCTTTTTGTGTTATCATAAGATCTATAATGTTCTTCTGGAGGGCTCTAGTTTTTAACATTGGCTGGGGGGTGGTCCTAACGTAACAGAGACGCGAAAAAGTCTCACGCTAAAACTTGCGGGTGGTGCGGTCCTAGAGGTTAGCTGGCGACGTGGGTGTCCATCCGTCCCTTATCGTAGGGCCTTCCAGCTTAACACGGTTCTGCTCTCGGCTTCCGTTCTCGTTTCTCCCCTCGGAACTGCGTCTGCCTCACGGTGGGAAGGTATGACATGCATTTAGGCATTCTTGTGTTAGTCTGTGGTATTCCATTTGCTCACTCGTTACTCGTATTACTTTGGTTAATTTAATGTCACGATTTATTCGGAGCTATGTGACATACTACTGGATTTGCTTATCATGTCAGGGTTTTCATGGAAGGTGTTGGATTTGCCTGACACACACATATATATATATATATATATATATATATATATATATATATATATATATATATATAGGGTGTCCCAGCTATCTTGTCCACCCAAAATATCTCTGGAACAATAACAGCTATTGGAAAACGACTTTCACCGGTATCAATGTAGGGCTGGGGCCCACGAATGTACATATTTGGAAACATTCTAAAACGAAAGCATATGTGTTTTTTAACACAAACTTATGTTTTTTGAAATGGACCTCCTATATTTTTTCTTCAGCAATCCATAGCATGACAAAGCACATACACAATGGCGTTGATTGCATCGCAATATTCCCATTATATCCCGAGATATTAAGACGCGAAGTTGACGCTTGAAACACCCAACATGCGCTGCTAGCGCACGTCCTGAGGCTCAGGCGTGAACCCCATGCTGCCCGTAATCGCGATGTGATTGACATGTGTAATCACACCTCCATACTTATCAAGAGTTCCGAAAAGAATAATGTGGTCTGTTGCCATCAACTCTCATAAGCACGCAATGGTTTCCCTCTTGCACGTTTTACGTATCTACGTACACAATATGATCCAGTACCGATCAATGTGCACCAGTGAGGTTGTCTTATTTATCTTGCACACCCAAAATAAGGTTTATCTAATGCGTTATATGACTCTTTGTGCCTGTCGCGCAGGACCTGGCTCTACCTAGTCAAGTGTCCAACGTAGTTCCCACTACTGCCACAGTTACCACTTCGCCTTGTTTATGATTTGCAAGCCATGCAAACTCCTGTACTCCACCACCCTCCGAGCATCCCATTTGTTGTTGCTTTGGCGTGCAGTACACCGCTTGCCAGTGTAGTCGTAGATCATAGTAATCTAGTGACGGCACGGAGGTAGTACACATTGTGAATAAACGTTGTGTTGTGGAACTTATACTGTACAGTAAAAAGTACACACATGAAGATATGGTAGAAATGCTGCTGATCTATGGAGAATGTACGTTGGCGGGAAATACGTTATGAGATTGCTTGTTTGTTGATAGTACTGTTAGCGAACATTACGGTTATTAAGTTGATATGTCTGTTTCCTACCCTACTCTACATACGAGTACTGTACCCTGTTGTAGGTGGACGAAATGCTGTTCAGGCTGAACTACTGTACAGAAGACGATTCCCAGACAAGCCACCGCCTTCGCGCCGGATGTTTGGTCGTCTCACATCTCGTCTACGTGAAACGGGAAGCTTAAATCCAAGACCTCGACATCGTCCTAGAACACGCACAGATGGTTGCTGTGCTCGCTACCATAGCTGTGAATCGTCAAATCAGCACACGTCAAATTCAACATGAAGTTGGTGTGTCAAAATCAAGTGCATAGCGTATTCTTAAACGTCATAAATTTCATACTTACCATGTTCATTTACACCAGGATCTTCATGGAAATGACTTCCGCAATAGGGTAACATTTTGTCGTTGGGCTCAGCAAAAACTTCTGACTAATCCAAATTTTTTTGCAGATGTTCTCTTTACCGACGAGGCTTCATTCTCCAACAAAGGAATTGTCAATATGAGGAATATGCATTATTGGTCCGCAGACAATCCAAAATGGCTCCGTCAGGTAGAGTATCAACGTCCATGGAAAGTTAATGTTTGGTGTGGGATTATTGGAGATACCATTATCGGACCTTTCTTTATAAATGGCATCCAAAATGGCAGACAATACTCCAGATTTATACGACACAATCTTCCTGTTCTCTTGGACACCGTACCTCTGAACCGGAGAATGGTCATGTGGTATCAGCATGACTGATGCCCTGCACATAACGCCTTACGAGCACGACGACTTCTGAACCGTAAGTTCCTTGGTAGGCGGATTGGACGAGGTGGCCCAGTTAAGTGGCCTGCCCGATCTCCGGACCTTACACCGCTGGATTATTTTGTTTGGGGAGCAGTGAAGGATGCTGTTTACCAACATGAACCAACAACACCAGAGGACATGAAGCAACGCATTATTGATGCTTGTACAGCCATCAAAGAGGAAACAGTAGCACGAAGTAGGGCATCCTTCATCCGCAGAGTGACCCTATGTATGCAAGCCAATGGGCGTCAGTTTGAGCATGAGATGTGAACGCTATGTTTAGTATGTAGTGCTGGTATCACAGTGGAAGTTTCTACAAAGTGCCATTTTACCCAGTGATGTTAAGAAACATTTATTTGCAACAATTTGCCATTTAACGCATTAGATAAACATAACATTGATAATTATGTGAAAATAAAACTAATTGGTTAAACATGTTTACGTTCATCTTCTATGTCCTACCTGAACTTCCCAAATCAAAAAACATTTTTACCTAAACAACGGTAAAACTTTTAGTCCACTTGCTCGTTTCACTAAAACCGTCAACATGAATTTTACTATTACGAGTGAATGATTAACTGTCATTTGCGCTAGATCTACAGTAAAGTAAAGTTTTAACGTTGAACGGCATTAACTTTTTAGTAACGGATTAACGATAAGCGAAGTTAACTTTGTGAGTAACGTTGCGGTACACAGATATGTTACAGAACCGCATCACCCCTAGCCTATGGGATAAATACTTGCTGGAATGTACGACGTTAATGCAGGATGGCAGCAGACCGTATTATTCGTTTCGAACCTCTTGATATGTATGGAAGTGTGAGTACGCATGTCAATCACATCGCGATTACGGGCAGCATGGGGTTCACGCCTGAGCCTCAGGACGTGCGCTAGCAGCGCATGTCGGCTGTTTCATGCGTCAACTTCGCGTCTTAATATCTCGGGATGTAGTGGGAATAATGCGATGCAATCAACGCCATTGTGTATGTGCTGTGTCATGCTATGGATTGCTGAAGAAAAAATGTAGGAGGTTCATTTAAAAAACATAAGTTTGTGTTTTAAAAAAAAACATATGCTTCCGTTTTAGAATGTTTCCAAATATGTACATTCATGGGCCCCAGCTCTACATTGATACCGGTGAAAGTCGTTTTCCAATAGCTGTTATTGTTCCAGACACATTTTGGGTGGACAAGATAGCTGGGACACAATATGGCGTTACGAAAAGATACGGCCACACTTTCAGGAAACATTCCTCACACACAAATAAAGAAAAGATGTTGTGTGGACATGTGCCCGGAAACGCTTAATTTCCATGTTAGAGCTCATTTTAGTTTCGTCAGTATGTACTGTACTTCCTCGATTCACCGCCATGATTTCATATGGGATACTCTACCTGTGCTGCCAGAACATGTGCCTTTACAAGAATGACACAACATGTGGTTAATTTATGATGGAGCTCCTGCACATTTCAGTCGAGGTATTCGTACGCTTCTCAACAACAGATTCGGTGACCGATGGACTGGTAGAGGCGGACCAATTCCATGGCCTCCACGCTCTCCTGACCTCAACCCTCTTGACTTTCATTTATGGGGGCATTTGAAAGCTCTTGCCTACGCAACCCCGGTACCAAATGTAGAGACTCTTCGTGCTCGTATTGTGGACGGCTGTGATACAATACGCCATTCTCCAGTGCTGCATCAGCGCATCAGGGATTCCATGTGACGGAGGGTGGATGCATGTATCCTCGCTAACGGAGGACACTTTGAACATTTCCTGTAACAAAGTGTTTGAAGTCACGCTGGTACGTTCTGTTGCTGTGTGTTTCCATTCCATGATTAATGTGATTTGAAGAGAAGTAATAAAATGAGCTCTAACATGAAAAGTAAGCGTTTCCGGACACATGTCCACATAACATATTTTCTTGCTTTGTGTGTGAGGAATGTTTCCTGAAAGTTTGGCCGTACCGTTTCGTAACACCCTATATATATATATATATATATATATATATATATATATATATATATATATATATATATATGTGTGTGTGTGTGTGTGTGTGTGTGTAAAACGAGAAGGAATACTTTTAATTTCTGTAGATGACGAAGTGACTGGATTTGTGAAATATATCAGAATCCTTTGCATTTATTGACAAGCACAAAAATCATTTTTAGAATATGGAAAGGCGTAATGTATATCAAAAGAAGAAGAAATTACTTTAAATTTTAAGAGCGAAGCAACCTATTATCATCGAAGAGACTTCATTATTTTATTACACTTTTCAGTTCCTCGAAGAATATTCGATGTAATTTAATGTTCAATTAATAATAATTTTAAAAATTAGAAAATTCTGTTGGTAAAAAAAAAGAAGTTGCGGCCTGCGAAAGAGGCAGCATCTTTGACTAGTAATAAATCAGTGTTGACATTCGAAGACATTCGGCAATAAGGCAACACCTTCATTCTCCCAATGGCCTCGTCAAAGAGATGGGAGAGTGGTCCGATTACGTACGTCTTTTTATTCTGCTCTAATGTATTTATATATAATATAAGGCTAAGAAAATATTAATTTCAGATTATTGCTGAATAATGGGAAAGGGTAAACGTGAGGAGAAAATTTGTTCATTAATGGTTTTTGCAAAAAAATGTTTCATGTGATACTCAAAGAGCTTCGAAGGAACCACCCAGCGTTCAATCGTGCGCCTGTGATGGACGCGCGGAATTCTGAACCTACAGGCACGGAGTTTGCAGCCAGCCATTGTATTGCATGAACAAGAAAATAATGTCATGATTTAGTCAGTCGTTGTTTTGTACCCGGTCTGGACAGTCCGACATATATTTGCGCCAGAGCTATTGCAGCTGTCATTCATTATTTTTCAATGACTGTTATTACGAGGCTGAGTGCCCGTATTATTATTTGTAGAATAAACTGAGATTTTTAGTTCAGTGATCAATCGTTTATTTTACTGAGTACGACAGTGTGATTATTTATTTTCAATTCGCTGCGGTGTTTATACAGGTTTTTAACTACTGCGAGAAGCTGGGACAATTATTAATTCTATATTTCGTCGTTTTACAATCACTGGTGGCTATCGGTGCCCGGAGTGGTGGAATACTATTAGCAGCAGGCAGATGCGGATACTAACGCCACTTAATTTTAGGTCCATTACAGCGTTGGTTCACGCGAAACAAATTAAAATAGTTACTGAACTTCAATACTCCACAGTCCTCTTGTCCCTGGTATGGGAAATTGCCCATAAAGCGCAGAAGAATCAGATGATGCAGAAAGATTCATAATGTGTATCCATAGAACATGTGCCCCGCCATTGAAATCGTGTCATGATAATATGTCCATTCGCAAAAGATTTCTGGGAGCAAATTTCCAAGGGGGAGGTGACCATAGGAAAACCACTCAACAGCTAACGAAAAGGTAATTTCTGCGAGACAGAGTGTGTAACGCAAGAAGTCTTACTGTGGTAGGGAAACTAGGAAATCTAAAAATGAAAACATAAAGTTAAGTCCAGATAAAATGTGTTCAATGAAGTAATACATAATCTGATAGTATCGATAGCTGCGAAAAGGGTAACTGAGTAGGATTTACTATGAACTATGAACAGGTAGGACAGAGAGTAGGTTACTGTCAACAGTCCAGTGATAGGATTATTCTCATGATGATCGCCAGCACACCAGTTGATCGACGAAAGTATCAAGTACAGAAATATTCAGGAAGATACAGGAAAACAGCAGTACGAGTATATTAGGAGAGAAATAAATAGGAAGGGTTCAAATGGCTCTGAGCACTATGGGACTTAACTTCTGTGGTCATCAGTCCCCTAGAACTTAGAACTACTTAAACCTAACTAACTTAGGGACATCACACACATCCATGCCCGAGGCAGGATTCGAACCTGCGACCGCAGCGGTCGCGCGGTTCCAGACTGCAGCGCCTAGAGCCGCTCGGCCACTCCGGCCGGCAATAGGAAGGGCACAGAAGCTAAGTGTAAAAGAAAGAAACTGAAGAAATAAAAAAAGAAGTGCTCGTAGACAGAATGCAGCATAGAGAAACGCAAAGCAGTCATTATTGAAATTAAAAGCGAAGATGTCAGCATTAAAACCGCAAGAGTTATTCCATGATTAAACACAGAGGAGAAACAGAATATTGATGGTCTCTACGAGGATGAGGAACTGCCTAATATCTTGATACAACAGAAATGGGAGTTGATATGCATGACATAGGTTATCCAGTATTAGGGTGAGAGGGTAACAGAGTTCTGGAAAATCTACGATCTAATAAAGTAGAACATATAGATACCACTATATCGAAAATTAACACAGCACTGAGGCATATGGCAACTGTTTGATTTGTAAAATCAACGAATCTGTAGATATACCACAAGACATTAATTAAAATGCCATTCACAAAGTCCCATAGGTAAAAGGCCGCTGAACTCTGGTGTAGGGGTAGCATCTTTGACTCGTTCCCGAAACTTACTGTGTCCTGGTTTCTGTTCTAAACACTACTTAAATTATGAATGAAAATCATCATCAAAGGCGGCCGAAGACTTACGTTGTAAGCGCCACTTATCTGCATCATCAGAGAGGGCAAGGGAACAGAGAGAATTTCACATAAACCTTTTACACCTAATAGGGGAAAGAATCAGCAGAGGTCAACGCTTGAAGGTGCAGTAGACACCAGAAACCACTACATAAAACACATACTAGTTATATTCAAAAGATATGTGGCCTGTAATTGAAAAATTTGCATGGCGATCTCCCTGTTGCCAAATGGTTCCGGATTAGATCTCCATTCGCTTCCACGTGAGGGATATAACATTTGGATGAGAAAAAGATTTTACGATCAGTGAAAGCTGTACCTTCTACGACTGGGGGCGTGGAATGTCAGAAGATTCAACTTGGTACAGAAACTAGGATATCTGAAAAAGGTACGCCTGGGTGTGTGGAATGTCAGAAGATTCAACTTGGTACAGAAAATAGGAAATCTGAAAACGGAAATGCAAAGGCTCACTGCAGGTATAGTGTGTGTCAGTGAATTTGAATGGATTTATTATGATCTTTTATTTTGAGTCATAAGCGTTCTGTTGGTTTTATGAGACCCTTCACTAATAACTCTTCTGTTGCCAACTTTTTCATCTCTGAGTAGCACTTGTACTTTATTTCCTCAATAATTTGTTGATAGTGATTCCCTGATGTCTTAACACATGTGCTATCATTTTAGCCTATCTTTTTTCAATGTGTCTCATATTTTTCTTTCTTCGACTATTCTACTGAGCACCTCATCATTCCTCACCAATCCATCTAATTTTCAACTTCTTTCTGTAGCACAACATTTCAAGCGCTCCGATTCTCTTCAATTCCGGTTTTCCTACGGTACATGTCCATGATCCACTACCATACAATACTGTAGTCAAAACTGCATTTACAGAAATGTCTTTCTCGTCATAAGGCCGATGGTTCGTACTAGGAGACTTCTCTTGACCAGGAATGTCCTCTTTTCCAGTGCTAGTCTTCTTTTTGTGTCCTTCTTCAAAGGTGGCAGAATTCGTTAGATTCGTCTCCTTCGTTGTTACCACTTTCGGTGTTTAGGTTCCTGTTAACCTATTAACTTCGTCTTGTTGCAGTTAACTCTCAGTCTCATTAGAGTGTTTATTCCAGTCAACAAGACCTGTAATCCATAAAAAGTGAAGAAGAATTACAGGGTATTATGACGGAATGGACAGTTTAATGAGTACAGAATACGGATTGAGAGTAAACCGGAAAAATCCAAATCTATTGAGATGTAGCAGAAATGAAAAAAGTGAGAGATTTAGCATCAAAATTCGCGATCACAAAGCAGAAGAAATTACGGGTTCTGCTACCTTGGAAGCAACATTCTCATGACGAATGAAATTACATAAAAAGCAGACTAGCATAGGTTTAGAGAAGTCTGCTGATTTCAGACATATGCCTTAATTTCAGGATGAAATTTCTGAGAATGTACGTTTGGAGCAGAGCATTGTACGGTAGTGAAACATGCACTACGGGAAAACCGGAACAGAAAATAACCGAAGCTCTCGAGATGTGGTACTACGAACGAGTGGACTGATGAAGTAAGTACGAAATGAGGATTTCCTGCGTTGAATCGGAGAATGAAGGAATATGCGGAAAACACAGAGAAGACGAAGGGACAGGACATCTGTTGAGACATCAAGGAATAACTTAGATGGTACTACAGGGAGCTGTAGAGGGCAAAAACATCTACATCAACATGGAAAAACTGCAAATCACATTCAAGTGCCTGGCAGAGAGTTTATCGAACCACCTTTACAATTCTCTATTATTCCAAACGCGGAGAGAATGAACACCTATGTCTTTCCGTATGAGCTCTGATTTCTCTTATTTTACCTACATCTACATCTACGTGATTACTCTGCTATTCACAATAAAGTGCCTGACAGAGGGTTCAATGAACCACCTTCATGCTGTCGCTCTACCGTTCCACTCTCGAACGGCACGCGAGAAAATCGAGCACTTAATTTTTTCTGTGCAAGCCCTGATTTCTCTTATTTTATCGTGATGATCATTTCTCCCTATGTAGGTGGGTACCAACTGAATGTTTTCGCAATCAGAGGAGAAAACTGGTAATTGAAATTTCGTGAGAGGATCCCGTCGCAACGAAAACCGCCTTTGTTTAAATGATTGCCACTCCAATTCACGTATCATGTCTGTGACACTGTCTCCCTTATTTCGCGATAATACAAAACGAGCTGCCCTTCTTTGTACTTTTTGGATGTCATCCGTCAGTCCCCTGATGCGGATCCCACACCGCACAGCAATACTTCAGAATAGGGCGGACAGGCGTAGTGTAAGCAGTCTCTTTGTTGACCTCTTGCACCTTCAAGTGTTCTGCCAGTGAACGCAATCTTTGGTTTGCCCTACCCACAATATTATCTATGTGATCGTTACAGTTTAGGTTATATGTAATTTTTATCCCTAAGTATTTAGTTGAATATACAGCCCTCAGATTTGTGTGACTTATCGCGTAATCAAAATTTAGCTCATTTCATTTAGTACTCATGTGAATAACTTCACACTTTTCTTTATTCAGGGTCAATTGCCACTTTTCGCACTATACAGATATTTTATCTAAATCATTTTACAAGTCGTTTTGATCATCTGATGACTTTACAAGTCGGTAAATGACAGCATCATCTACAAACAATCTAAGACGGCTACTCAGATTGCCTCCTTTGTCGGTAACATAGATCACGAACAATAGAGGGCCTATAACATTTCCTTCGGGAACGCCCGATATTACTTCTGTTTTACTCGATGACTTTACGTCTATTACTACGAACTGTGACCTTTTTGACAGGAAAACACGAATTCAGTTGCACAACCGAGACGATACTCCGTAGGCATGTAGTTTGGTTAGTAGTCGCTTGTGAGGAACGGTGTCGAAACCCTTCTGGAAATCTAAAAATATGGAATCATCTTGACATCCCCTGTCGATAGCACTTATTACTTCATGAGTATTAAGAACTAGTTGCGTCTCACAATAACGATATTTTCTGAATCTGTGCTGACTATATGTCAAGAAATCGTTTTCTTGGAGGTACTTTATAATGTTCTAATACAGTATATGTTCCAGAACCCTACTGCAAATCGACGTTAGTGATATGGTCCTGTAATTCAGTGGATTACTCCTACTTCCCTTTTTGGGTATCGGTTTGACTTGTGCAATTTTCCAGTCTTTATGTATGAATCTTTCTGTGAGCGGTTTGTTGTATATAATTGCTAAATATGGAGCTATTTCATCAGCACACTCTGACAGAAACCTGACTGGTATACAATCTGGACCGGAGGCCTTGCCTTTATTAAGTGATTTAAGCTGCTTTGTTACACCGAGGATATCTGCTTCTATGTTCCTCATCTTGGCAGTTGTTCTTGATTGGAATTCAGGAATATTTACTTCGTCTTCTTTTGTGAAGGAGTTTCGGAAAACCGTATTTAATAACTCTGTTTTAGTGGCACCGTCATCAGTGACATCACCGTTGTCATCGCGCAGTGCAGGTATTGATTGCGTCTTGCCACAGGTGTGCTTTACGTATGACCAGAATCTCTATGGGTTTTCTTCCAGATTTCGAGACAGAATTTCGTTGTGGAAATTATTAAAAGCATCTCGCATTGAAGTACGCGCTATGTTTCGAACTTCTGTTCAAATGGCTCTGAGCACTAAGGAACTTAACTGCTGAGGTCATCAGTCCCCTAGAACTTAGAACTACTTAAACCCAACTAACCTAAGGACGTCACACAAATCCATACCCGAGGCAGGATTAGAACCTGCGACCGTAGCGGTAACCCGGTTCCGGACTGTAGCGCCTAGAACCACTCGGCCACCACGGCTGGCCGAACTTCTGTAAAACTTGGCCAATCTTGGGGATTTAGCATTCTTTTAAATTTGGCATGCTTTTTTTGTTGCTTCTGCAACAAATGTCTGACCCGTTTTGTGTACCATGGGGGATTATTACCATCATTTATTAATTTATGTGGTATATATCTTTCAATTGCTGTTGATACTATCTCTTTGAAAACATTCCACAACTTTTCGACACTTGCATGATCAGATCGGAAGGAGTGGAGACTGTTTCTTAAAAAGGCGTTAAGAGCATTTTTATCAGCCTTTTTAAATAGATAGGATATAGCATGGAGAGCTGCATCAAACCAGTATCAGGACTGAAGACCACAACAACAACAACAACAGTGTATATTTTGCGTTTCTTTTTGATGGTTGTAAGTGTTACGGTATTCAGCCTAGCAACAACTGCCTTATGGTCACTAATCCCTGTATTCGTCACAACACTCACTATTTGTCCAGGATTATTTGTTGCTAAAATGTCAAGTATGCTATCGCAACCATTTACGCTTCGAGTGGGCTCATGAACTAATTGTTCAAAATAATTTTCTGAGTAAGTATTCAGTACAATTTCGGATGATGTTTTATGCCTGCCGTACAATTTTCCCAGCATGTCGAGGGTAGATTGAAGTCACCACCGACTATAATTGTATGAGCGGGGTACGTATTTGAAATGAGACTCAAGTTTTCCTTTTGAACTTATCAGCAACTATGTCTTCTGAGTCGGAGGGTCGGTAAAACGATCCAATTAATAGTTTAGTTCGATTGTCAGGTATACCCTCTACCCATATTATTTCACACGAACTATCTACTTCAATTTCGCTAAAAGGATACCTACCTCTGATAGCAATAAATACTCCACCACCAACTGTATTTAATCTATACTTTCTCAACACTGTAGATAGTTTGAATAAATTTCTGCAGAACTTATTTCCGGCTTTAGCCAGCTCTCTGTATCTACAACTATTTGAGTTTCAGTGTTTTCTATTAGGGATTGGAGCTCTGGTTCTTTCCCAACACAGCTACAACAATTCCCAATGACAACACCAATCGTTTCTACAACTACCTTCCTGTGTTTTACCTGCCCTCTTTTAGAAGGACGTCCCTCCTGTGGTTCCCTGAGGCCTTATAACCTAAAAAACAGCCCAGTCCTTTCCACACAGCCCCCGCTACCCGTGTAGCCGCCTCCTGTGTGTAGTGGACTCCTGACCTATCAAGCGGAACCCGGAAAGCCGCCACTCGATGGTGCAAGTCAAGGAATATGAAGCCTACACGGTCACAGAACCGCCTGAGCCTCTGATTCAGGCCCTCCACTGGGCTCTGCAGCAAAGGACCACAGTCGGTTCTATCGACGATGCTGCAGATTGTGAGCTCTGCCTTAATCTCGGAAGCAAGACTGGCAGTCTTTACCACTTCCACAAGCCGCCCGAATCGAGACAGTATCTGTTCCGATCCAAAGCGACAAACTGTAGAGATCGGAATACATCCAGCAGGTTGCAAGTGCTGCTCTTAGATGAAGAGGTTGGCACGGGAGAGGAATTTGTGACGCGTCTCATCAAAACAGTCAGAAGACTGGTAACCGAAGAATAAGTAAACAAAATAAAACTAAAAAAAAGTCAAAGACAAAAGGCGGTATAATACGGTATTAGCATAATGTCTCTTGGGTTTTTATAATTTTAGAGACTATGTGCTTACATTGTCATTTCAGATTAATGTTTCACCTGTTTGGCGATAACAATTCTGCTTGTGTCATCAGTCCTTCTGCAGTATACTGAATGTAGTCATCCTTTACAACACTAAATTTCTAACGTCTCATACGAACACTTAGTGCTTTTATTTTTGTCGTTTGGCAATAATTTTCCAAAAGATTGCAACGACTGTGGCCCTACTCTAAGACAGCACACACCAGTTGGTACTATTATCAAGCACGCTGAATAAAGTTCGTACAGAAGAATGTAGGAATTTGTTCGCTATACTGTCGTCTATTTCGGCCTGTGATTGCGGGCTTGGTCACTGGTAATTCTGCACGTTTCAAAGTAACAAGTCCATCATTCAGTCATTCGTCATCATTTGTCATTATTAAGGCCAACCTAACACAGATTACAGGAGATGCAGCACGTTCGCCGTGCTCCGCTTTTCCGGTCACTGACGGAGTATTCATGCCAAATGAGCTGATGTGAAGCTAGAGACGCAGGGGTACATTTGTCACTGTCAGCAAAAGCACGACACAACTGCAGAGTCCTGCTAATGGCACGCAGACAACGGCTACTGCGCTATGCTGCTGCTAGATTAGAGGTCGAAGTGTCATCGGGCCTTACAAATAAAGACAAAATTAAAAAAGTATGGATCGCGACAACTCACACAGTTGGACTATCTTATCTGATGAAAAAGCTAGATCGTCTACAAATTTAGATTCTTCATTGGTATGCTGAAAGACGTTTTTTTTGTTAACAGCCTTCCGTTTAAATATCGGAAGATAAATTAAACTCCAACAGAGAAATGGACGAAATGGCTAGTTGCGAAAAGAGAAATAACTGAGGAATAATTGAATGTAAATGGGAAATAAAATGATGACATGGTGAAGTTGGTCAAAACTACTATAAAGTGCACCATTGAATGTGAGTATACTGTATAAACAGTAAAATCGTTTATCACGAGTTGCGACGACGTCGCAGGCAAGTTACGCAGTGATCTTGGAATTTTTTTAAAAAAATTCTTATTCCAGTTACAGTTCACACGTTTTTACTGAGGTCTGAAGATGATCGTCACAGATCGAAAACAATTACGTGGTCCTTAAATGGAGTAAATATAATGAAACCAGTTATTATCCAATAACACGCATACGTGGCAATTACAGTGTACACTTGTACCCACAGCACCTTCTCCAGAAATGTGATCATAATGTCTTTCTGAAAGTGTGTTGGTAGTTATGGTACATTTCTGACATCGTCTCAGATGACCTTCCAGTTCCTACACGTCCCACAGTTTCCAGTATCTTCGGAATTATATCGTGGTGTACTGCATACTTTTTTGATCTGATAATCAAGAAGTCGGTCGTTTTCTGAGCACATTATTGGATCACCTAGTTCCTCCCTATCACCTTACAAATTTTCTATTTCAGTTTGTAACAGTTCAACATTTCCTTTTCATCGCACAAGCCTTCGGTGTACTCCTGCTATCAGTCTCTTAACAGTGGTTTTTCTTTTCCATCTCGTGTGTTCAAACCTTCGCATTTTACGTCAATCTTCCTGTACCAGAACTCCATATTCGCCATAGTCGATTCCCTTATCCATTCTGAATTTGCTTATTTGTACGTGATGTTAATTTCATTCCTGAGCAACACGTGCTGCAACGTTCCTACGTCATTCTCAAGATTTTATATTTTCTTTTTCTCTTGAATCCAGACCCATTGAATTTCTAATGGAGTTCCTTTCTCCTCATGAAATGTTGCTGGGTGATAAACCTTAACAGAAAGGATCAGACATTCTAGTTCTCCAAAACGTGTTCATTGGTGATCATGTCAGGGCTTTTAATAGGCCATTCTAGAAACATTACCTCTTATTTTTCAACAATTTATGGATAAACCCTTCCTTGGCGGTCAAACACATTATGGTGTTGATACAGACACTCAGATGTACTTGTGTTACAAAAGTTGCTTATAACCTAAAAAGCGAGAGAAAAACACGACTAAATGTGACATATCAGCATATTACATCTATCACATAATACATTTATTGTGTGTATAAAAAAAACCTGTATTTCAGGCCACTGAGGATGCTTCCCAAATAAATGAAGCGAAACGCGTATTGCAAGAAACAAACTAACTTCATTTAGTTGCATAGATGGTAGATACCTCCACGAACTTTCAAACCATCTTTCCTTCGTCGTTTTTCATGCATGTCTAGCCGACTGGCAGGAGCTAAATACCTTTTAAGATTTACCTGTGAAACTGAATACAAGTCTGACCTGAATTGAAAGTGTTGTGTACATGGTTCCGCGTAGTCAGCGCGTACACAACTATCCCACTACAGCGCGCCCCGCTAAGTACAACAGCGCAGGCTCGTCCGTCTCCGCATGACGAGATGGCGCTGCCATAGAGACGGTCCAAATTCTGCTTCCGCCAATCCACGTATTAATATGTAACGCAGCCAATGAGATTGCTGCTAACGTAGCACCTTTTCTCCTTGCAGATCACACTCGTGCAGTGATAAATGAATGCGCGAGGTATTATAATGAGTGTACAGACCTCCGATTAGTCAGTCTGCATTTGTCTGCAACAGTCTGTACGAATTCTACATTTGTCTGTACCAGTCTATAGTCAAGTTACAGTCTGCGCCCAATAAGATTACCATATTCCTGTACATAGCCATGAACATAAATGTATAGACACTTTTGTCAAGTATCAGAGATATATGTGAGAATAAGATTAACGTACCAATACCAAAGGAACTCCAGATTGTCAATTGTAAATAGCATCCAGAACAAAGTTAAGTAATTTTTAGGCTTGTTATTATTTTAATAAATGTGTGTGAAAATTAATCGAGTTCTGTTTAAAGTTGGTCACCGTCAATCTGCTACTCTAAGGATGCAAGTGGAAATTTCTGTCATCTGATCTAATGGCAGAAAATAAACACGTCACAATAAGACCCCGAGACATATTGCTGACACTCGCCTACTTCGTTAGAGCGACAAGTCAAGTAATCTGATGGTGTGTGTACTGAAGGTCTTACAGTATGCACACCACAGAAAGTTATGCCCTGTCATTTTCAGAACGTTGGCATATGAATCAAAATTTAGTGACAGGATCTGTTTGCAAATAAATTACAGAAAATTACCTGGGAAGTCAACACTTACTTTGTTACCACAATGATCTATAGTGGGCATTGTAAAACGAAAGCTGAATTTTAAGTGAATAAGAGCAATCATACCAGATATCTCATCAGGCATAAAAGTATTTAATAAATACGGCTTACAGCCATTTCCTGAGACATGGAAATGTGCTCCCAGTTTGTTTTAATTTTGAGCAAAACTAAAGATAGCGATCAAACGCACTTTCTGTTAACAAAGCACTGGATCTCTGCCACATGCGTCAGCACCAAAACCTACTGTCTACTGAAGACATGCGAAAACTATGAAATATAATTTTCGTAGTGGTTTCTGTTATTGTTTAAATCAGAAAATTCTACTATTTGTGGAAGCCTAGTAACATGTTTTGGTTTATGTTATTGAGTAACAACTGAGAACAAACTGTCCTCATTCGTTTAAATAGGAAAACGCATCGCAAGGAGATATATCTGTTTAAATGTAAATTCGTATAATTAATCTCAGAAAAGTGACTAGGTCACAACGTTACATGTATTATTTGTGCCTAGAGAATACGTGACATACAGATCGCTAAAGTTTACTTATATAAGTAGGACTAAAAATAATAATGTTCTAAGGAAAATTTAAATACTGACTAGCTAAGACATCTCAGAAGTATGATCAAACATATATCGCAAGACTTAAAGGTTCATTAATGGGGTCTGTGAGTAAACTGTTTCCTAAATAGTGATACAGTTTGTATGTATTGTATGGCATGTTAACCGGGAGCCTAAAAACGACGGAGAGGCTCCGTCCCAGCCGCAGTAGTCCACAACCCCACGACAACCGCTGCAGTCCACTTCACCCGTCCGCCGACACAGAGCCGATAATCACAAGTGAGACGCAAGTCCAACACGTGAAAGGTATCGCAATTTTGCGATGCGAACCCAAAACTTTAAGCATGAAACACACGTTCGTCGTGAATGATTAACGAAATCGTACTACACGTGTGCATTCCCTACGTGGAACCAAGCTACGCACTACCACCTAAGCGTACAACAACAACAGTAACCCCCAGCATTAGAGACAAGGCCACTCGACTCGCATTCTGGATCCGCCAAGATTTAAGTTTGCGTGGTTCCCCTAAATCGCTCGAGGCAAATGCTGGAATAACTCCTATGAATGAACACGGCCGATTTATTTCCCCACCCTTGACACAATCCGAGCTTTTGCTCTGTCTCTAATGTAATGATCTCGATTTCGACGAGACGTTAAAATGAATCTTCCTTCCTTCCTTCGACAACAGCCATGTCGCCCGTCATACAGCGGGACTCCAGAGTAGCTATTCTAGTCCATACCCGAGGATTCTCATCGAGCGGGCGATGGTGTCATTGATTTTCTCACCCAGCACTTCCCGGATGTCCAACCCCGACGATGACTAAGTTGTACACTTGTAACCTCCCCCTCACTTATCGACATTAATGACAGTGAAAAATGAAACCGCGTGTACCTATTGGTAATTTTGGAAAAGCAATCGTCACCGAAGTTAACCTGTCGGTAAAGAGGGAGGAAAGGGTTACATCTAAATGAAAGGAAAAATGCAAGTGAAACTGGTGGAAATTAATTTTGAAATAGGGATAAAGTTAATAAAGAAAGTAAATGTGCGGCCGTTACGTTAACAATCAACTAGCGGTAATTAGATATTTGAGATTTGGGGGAAATTACGGTCGCCAGTCCTATGGACAATTACTATAATAACTGAAAAAGAAAGGTTATTACACATATAATAAGCACTAGAAGCGTGGCAACTGAAGGTTGACATGTGTAGTGTGAAAACTGAAAGTTTGTCAGAAGTAATAAATTTCGCTACACTTAATTTAGCAAAAGAATTAATGAAACCGGAAAATCGAAAGTTAATTTAGTGACTGAAGTTAATAGTGAGCTTTCTTTCTGAAGCACGTCGAAATACAGTTAGTCTTGGACTACCTCAACAATCATTTCTAAAGCTACTTGAATCTACGCAATTTAGAAAGAAGAGATTTAACTTTGAACTTGAATTAAACGATTCTGAACAATTAACAATAGTAAAATTTAGTACGTACCAAGCTGAGCTGCAGTCACAGGAAAGCAAAAATACGGTAACAAAACTCGCACTCTTAATTTGTGCTTGTGTAATCTAACTATTGTAGCCAGCTATGAATACTAAAATTGAACTTTGAAATTAAAGCAGTGAAATGGAATTATGCTGGCGTTTGAATTTCAGCGACACTCGGGTTCATTTCGGAAAAGGAAGGGACCCTGCTTGGTAATGCAATTGGGACAATGAGCAACAAAGGTTCATGCTAAGTTGCTGTAATTTTGCCAGGCAAATGGAACAATTTGAAAAGCTGAGGTCTGCCATACAGTTCTGAAACTTTACGTGCTTTTAGTCTTCCTTGTTGGTTGATTGAAGGTTTGAAGCCGTCGATCGAGGAGGTGGCGACAGTCACTCATTGTCGGCCGTCGCTGTTGCAGAAGCTGGATGTTGGCGCGCCTTCTTCTCGACACGGTCACCAGGCGAAACGGGCTCTTGATGTGCGCCAGCTAATGCTTCCCGTCCGCGACACCATGTCAGAAACTATCATCGCGAGTCGAGCGCAATTACATGCTGCCAAACCCCGAAAGCGCGGCAACTCGCGGGAGCGTCACACAACACACCTGCTCGACTCGCTACTCCAGCCAGACTTCTACAGCTTTGCCCGCGCTCCACGCGGCAGAGTTAACACTACCAAAGATCCTACACACTTTGAGTCTTCGCACGACCTATCGATGTAATCGTTCGATAGCAGTTTTCCCTAGGCAAGACCCATCGTAAAAATACAAATAATATTTACGAAACAATCCAATTATACATCGACATAAATGCATAAATATATATATACAACTAGTAAAACAATTACAATATGTAAAGACACAGAAATGTCATAAATTCAGGTAACAAAAATAAGGAAAACAAATTATAGTACAATAGATGGAAATAGGAGGATATGCATTTCCGGCGTTACACACTGATGAGCCAAAAACGTATGACCACCTGCTTGATAGCATGTCCGGTATTAGAACGAAATACATGAATGATTCTGCGTATCAGGGATGCGACACTTTATTAGTATGTTTGAGGAGGTATGTAGCATTAGAGTCTACGCAGAGTTCATATAATTCACATAAACGACGGTCCGCTGATTTCCGTACGCGGTGATGGCGCCAGATAGGTACCCAAATGGGTTCCATAGGGTTTACATCAGGTGAATATGGTCGCTGAGACATCAGCGTGAGTTCACTGCAATGATCCTCAAACCACTGTAGCACGGTTCTGGCTTCGAGACAGGGTCGGTTGTACTGCTGAAAGGAAAATATCAATCATGAAGTGACGCAGGTGATTCGCGGCTGTCAGCATGTCTTCGACTGCTACCACAGGTCCCACGGAAGCGCAGGAGAATGTCTCCCAAAGCATAATACTGCTGCCACCAACCTGTGTCCATTAGCGCATTCCACGTTCCGAGTCGCTGTTCACCTCGATGGGGGCATTTGTGGAGACTGCCACCGACCCACAATAGCGAAGAACCGACAAGTTTCCATTGATCGACGGTCGCATATTGATGGTCATGTGCCCACAGCTATCATAATTGACGATGTCGTTGGATCAACAAATGAACAGGTAGCGGCTGTCTGCTGTCGATCTCGATGTTAAATAACGTAGGATGATCGTATGATCCGAAACACTTGTTTACAGCGCCACCATTGGACCACCGTTCACCATCTGCCCTACTTTACAGAGCAGACAGACCTCCGGACCCCACGTTCTGTGAAGAGTAGCGGTAGTTTCTCTGTCCATCCACCTCTTTCCGTAGATGCTAAGGACAATAGCACGTTAACGTCGACTAGTTTCGCTGTTTTCGAGATATTCGTTAACAAGATCTGGCTAATAATACCCGCAAGGTTAGCCGAGAGCGCTAATGCGCTGCTTCCTGGTCTTGGGCAGGCGTGCCGGCCCCAGATCGCATCCGCCTGGTAGAGTAACGACGAGGGCTGGTATTTCGCCGGCCTGGATGTGGTTTTTACGCGGTTTTGCACATCCCACTAGGTGAATACCGGGCTGGTACCCTTGCCCCGCCACAGTTACCCGACTCGCAGACATTTGAAAACGTTCGCACTAGTTCATGGCTTACACTAGACATAGGCAGCTGGGGTACACTACTTCCATTCCAGGGGGTGCAGGGTGGCGACAGGAAGAGCATCCAACCACTGTCTGACACTAACATTGCCCAATCCATAGTAACACGGCCGAGCCCGTGTTGCAGTTGGACAGAGGCCCAACAAAAAGAAGACGAAGGCTCTGGCTAATAATAATATGCCCCTTGTCAAAGTAGTTTTCTCAATGGATTTCTCCATATGTAGCCCTTATTTTCGCTAGTGTGATCCCTTGGCCGTGTCTGCTGCGCTTACATACTTTTTTGTTAGCACGTCACGTGCCTGCAGTGCCACCACGTGGCATACAGACAACGTCGCGCTGGGCAGTGGTCATATCTGGCTATTCAGTGTATGTAATTGATAGTAGGTGCAGAATAGCATCTCTCCAGTCACCCTGCGCTAATCAATAATTCAAAATACTTGAACTGAAAAATAGCGAAATAAAATATTCAGTTGGAATGTAACAGTAAATTGTAAATCTTCTTTCCAGTCATGCAGATTTCTCTTGTGACAAAGCTGAAAATGACACCTTTAAAAGATGAAAATACATTGATTTCGTTAAGCAGGATGGTGCACTGTAAGCTGACTTATTCGACTGCGATGGTAAGGCAGAGTGCATCGTTATGGTGATGGGGGACGGTCAGTGTTTGAAGCGGAACAATTTGTCTGGAGGCCGTCTTCGGGATTTGATGACCAGTTTAAGGTTAAATTTTTCGTGGAGGAAGAATCTGGGAAGGGAAGTGGTGCGAGGAAGTTGCCCGATGGAGATCGTGGCTACAGAAGGGTGTTTTCAAATGACTATTCCGTGTCTTACGATTATTGAAGAACTTGCAGTTGAAATTATGGTAGGGGTTAAGTGTGGTATGATTGGTAATTTTATACAGTATGTGACGGGACTGGTGATAAATGAAAGTATTTAAGCGGAAAGAAGTGAAATGTGAGTGGTGATGGCGCTGGTTTCCAGATATGAGCAAAAGACATTTACAATCGTAGCTGAAAGTTATCTACGTCGTCGGTTGGAGTGGTCGAGCGGTTCCAGGCGCTACAGTCTGGAACCGCGCGACCGCCACGGTCGCAGGTTAGAATCCTGCCTCGTGCATGGATGTGTGTGATGTCCTCAGGTTTGTTAGGTTTAAGTAGTTCTACGTTCTAGGGGACTGATGACCTCAGAAGTTAAGTCCCATAGTGCTCAGAGCCATTTGAACCATTTTTTATCTACTTAATCAACAGAACGTCATTGGTGGGCACACATAAATGAACTCACAACTATTTGTTTTAGAGTTTCCGTCGCTAATGACGTTCTCCTTGGCGGAACAGTAACCTTCCTTCCTACAAAACAAATAATACTAGGTCATATTATAGCTAGGAAAGCAAACTATCCGATGATTTGAGAGCATAACAATGTACGGGGTGGCCAAGGTAAAAAAGGCCACATGTTATACAGAACTTGATATTTGAAGCTATCTGAGTGTTGTTATTTCTTAACGCTAGGGCGGCGCTCGAGTGGGGTCACGTGATGTCCGTGATATTGAGAAGCGATTTAGGTATCAGTAGTTCGTTGTCAGTAGTCTGTTTGAAGCTTGTTCACAGTTCTGCAGGACGCCTATTTCAATGGAAAAAAGAGCATTTATTGTTGAAACTTTCTTGGATGCAAGGGATTTAAAATGTTAAATGAAGGGTTCGCGATAAAACACCCAGAGATCGCTCCTCCAGCAGGAAGTGTTATGCAGAAAATGATCACTAAATTTTGAGCAACAGGTTCAGTCGTTAACGACGAACATAACTGTGTAATTAAAGTTCGTTCACCGCAAGTATTCGGTGTGTTCATGAGACTGTGGTGAGAAGTCCATAGAAATCAACTAGACGTCCATCTTGCCAACTAAAGATCAAAAGAACGCCATTCCAGAAAGTGTTGCACCTGTTAAATATGCGGTCATATAAAGTAAGAGCGATGCAAGCATTAAAATCCACGGATTGCGCTCAACAACATGATTACTTAGGCAAGTCGCTGATGATTATCTGGATCTAGATCCCTACAAGCACTGTTTCACTTTAGCAGGTACGTGAACTCTCATAACACACTCTTTTGGTCAACAGACAATCCCAGGGAACGCTTTGAGGTACCTCTGCGTGATCTGAAAGTAGGCGTTCGGAGTGCAGTTTCAGGCCAACGTATTGGAGATCCATTTTCTTTAACAACATCGTGAACTCTCAGGTGAACGTAACGAGACTGTTGTAAACATTCATAGCGCAGCTAACGGGGGAAGAACGAGAGAGTGCCTTTTTACAGCAAAATGACTACGGCGCATACTTTCGTTTTTCAGTGTCATACGTTCATGAAGCTCTCGGAGAACAACGTACAGTTTCCGCAGTTTATAGCCTCCCAAATCGCCCGATCTCTCTACCTATGATTTTTATTTGTGTGGAAATTTAAAACGCAAAGTCTACGGTTCAGTCCACATACAGCTGAAGAGGTGAACTGGAAAAAGTATATAGGAACGTATTGAGACGTAGCGAGTTTTGTATCGAAGTTTATGCGAACATCTTTAGCACCTCCTGTGAAATATTGAACCATTGAATGGTCCGTACGTTAAAAAAAATGGTTCAAATGGCTCTGAGCACTATGGGACTTAACTGCTGTGGTCATTAGTCCCCTAGAACTTTGAACTACTTAAACCTAACTAACCTAAGGACAGCACACACATCCATGCCAGAGGCAGGATTCGAATTTGCGACCGTAGCGGTCACGCGGCACCAGACTGTAGCGCCTAGAACCGCACGGCCACTCCTGCCGGCGGTCCGTACGTTATTTTCCTGTAGTCAAATTAAATCGGGTGATGCTGAGGGGAGTAGATTAGGAAATGAAACACTTAAAGTAGTAAAGGAGTTTTGCTATTTAGGGAGTAAAATAACCAGTTTGGACAAGAAGAGAATAGAAGCTTTCGAAATGTGGTGCTACAGAAGAATGCTGAAGATAAGGTGGGTAGATCACGTAACTAATGAGGAGGTATTGAATAGGATTGGGGAGAAGAGAAGTTTGTGGCACAACTTGACTAGAAGAAGGGATCGGTTGGTAGGACATGTTTTGAGGCATCAAGGGATCACAAATTTAGCATTGGAGAGCAGCGTGGAGGGTAAAAAGCGTAGAGGGAGACCAAGAGATCAATACACTAAGCAGATTCAGAAGGATGTAGGTTGCAGTAGGTACTGGGAGATGAAGAAGCTTGCACAGGATAGAGTAGCATGGAGAGCTGCATCAAACCAGTCTCAGGACTGAAGACCACAACAACAAACAATAACTTATACAATAAACGAGTTAATCGTCTGTATGTTGTTTATAAGACATGGGCCTCTTTTATTTTAGTCACCCTGTATTAAATTAGTAGTGAGCAGACCACGTGGACTTGAATTCTCGTGTAATTTCGATGTATGCACTTTATCTCCTGTCACATAAAATTACAGCATTGGTGGACATATTAAGTAGCTTAAATATGAAGGAACTGATATTCAGGGGAAAAGATTGAAATATGCTGACGACGTTGTAATTTTCTTAGAGCCCGTGATCTTTTGTAGAATATGTGATTCTTCAGTTTCTCCAGGCGTGTTTCTTGCTCGAACAGTCCACGGGTTTACTGCCGGTCCATAGTGTCCAACGGGCACAATATTTCGGCGATCAGACATGTCGCCATCGTCAGGTGCGCTGACGCACTGAGCTCCTGAGGGCGGGCGGCCGTCTTAAATCTCCTCCCCTCGCGAGGTGTTCTCTCTGCGGTCTACGCACTCGCGTCAGCAGTCGCTGAGACGCTGGCGTCAGCGTCTGTAGTGGCGTCGGTGTAATTGCCTCGTCCGCCCTAGTCGCCGGTTCGTTTCCTTTGCTGAGCGTCTTTTTAATTAGACTCAATGCTGGTTCCCATGCCCTGGTGAGGTTGTAGCCGCAATCTCAGTTGATGAGTCCGTCCCTGGTACGACCGCTGATGCGCGGGCGCTGACCGCGGAGAGAACGCCTCGCGAGCGGAGGATATTTAAAAGACGGCCGCCCGCCCTCAGGAGCTCAGTTCGTCAGCGCTCCTGACGATGGCGACACGTCTGATCGCCGAAATATTGTGCCAGTTGGACACTATGGGCCGGCAGTACACCCGTGGACTGTTCGAGTTTTTTAGAATATGTTTAACTGTCGCTTATTATGACATCTGAAGATGGTAAATCTTCTCTACAGGGGTCAGCATGGTTTCTGAAAACAACAATCATGTGAAACCCAGCTCGCTCTGTCCGTCCACGAGACCCAGAAAGCAGTACTGCCGGCGCTAAAGTGGATACAGCATTTCTTGACTTCCAAAATGCGTCCGATGCACTTCCATGTCACCTAGCGGCCCAAATATGAGCTTACGGATTATAAGACCAACTCTCTGACTGTACGGAAGAGTTTCTAGCAAATAAAAAAAAATGGCTCTGAGCACTAGGGGACTCAACATCTGAGGTCATCAGTCCCCTAGAACTTAGAACTACTTAAAGCTAACTAACCTAAGGACAACACACACATCTATGCCCGAGGCAGGATTCGAACCTGCAACCGTAGCGGTCGCGCAGCTCCAGAGTGTAGCGCCTAGAACCGCTCGGCCACTCCGGCCGGCTTAGCAAATAAAGCACAGCACCATTTTCAATGGACAGAAGTTTGCAGGTGTAAAAGTATCTTCGGTCGTACTCCAAGGGAATGTTGTAAGGCAATTAGTTTCCGCAATACATAAAAATCCAGAAGACATCTTCAAAAGTTTCGTGGGGATTTTCGAGGACGACGCTGACGTAAAGAGAGTAACCGGAACTCTAGAAAATTGTAGCTAAACGCAGTAAGACACGAAGAAGATCGATGTTTGGTGATGCACTAGACAGAAAGACCCATTATTGAATTACACGGATACAGAAGAATCACTAGAAGCAGTTACTTCCATAAAATGTTATGGAGTACGCGTACGGAGCGATTTAAAGTTTATCGATCACATGAAACCAACCGTTTGAAAGGCAGATGGTAAACTGAGATTCATCGGAAGAATGATCAGGAAATATAGCGCGTCAAAAAAGGAGGTAACTTGAAAAACATTTGCCGGCGCTACAGTCTGGAACCGCGCGACCGCTACGTTCGCAGGTTCGAATCCTCTCTCGGGCATGGATGTGTGTGATGTCCTTAGGTTAGTTAGGTTTAAGTAGTTCTAAGTTCTAGGGGACTGATGACCTCAGCATTTGAGTCCCATGGAGTTCAGAGCCATTTGAACCATTTTTTTTGTTATTCCCATTTTAACAGATCCAGTAATTCTTCTTCACTTTTACTGATTACTGATGATGTTGAATTGAATTAACAATCTAATGAGTGCAGCATATGGTCTGTGAATAAACCGAAGAAAGACGAAAGTAATAAGCAGTAACAGAACTGACATTAGTAATAGACTTATCAAACTACTGACGAAGTAAGGAATTCTGATACTTTGGAAGCAACATAGCGCGGACGAAGCAAGGAGGACACAAAAAAAGCATACTAGCAGAGGCAAAGGAGGCGTTCCTGGGCAAGAGAAGTCTGCTATTGCCACTCGTCACGTTCTGCAAATATTCTCCACTTTTACAGAGGATAGCAAAGTTATTACCGGATCTTATCAATTACATCCTTTCAATACCAACCTTGAATCTTTATTTTATCCCAGTCATTCCATCTTCGATGTATATATTGAATAGTAGAGACGAAGTCCTAGATCCCTCTCTTAGCTGTATTTTAATACGAACACTTGGTTTTTGATATTACATTCTAATTGTTCCCTCTTGATTCTTGTATATACTGTGTATTATTCACCTTTCTCTTCATCTTACTACTATTTTGCTCAGAATTTCGAACTGCTTGCTCGGTTTTACGTTGTCGAATGCTTCTTCCAGGTCGACATACACTCCTGGAAATGGAAAAAAGAACACATTGACACCGGTGTGTCAGACCCACCATACTTGCTCCGGACACTGCGAGAGGGTTGTACAAGCAATGATCACACGCACGGCACAGCGGACACACCAGGAACCGCGGTGTTGGCCGTCGAATGGCGCTAGCTGCGCAGCATTTGTGCACCGCCGCCGTCAGTGTCAGCCAGTTTGCCGTGGCATACGGAGCTCCATCGCAGTCTTCAACACTGGTAGCATGCCGCGACAGCGTGGACGTGAAACGTATGTGCAGTTGACGGACTTTGAGCGAGGGCGTAGTGGGCATGCGGGAGGCCGGGTGGACGTACCGCCGAATTGCTCAACACGTGGGGCGTGAGGTCTCCACAGTACATCGATGTTGTCGCCAGTGGTCGGCGGAAGGTGCACGTGCCCGTCGACCTGGGACCGGACCGCAGCGACGCACGGATGCACGCCAAGACCGTAGGATCCTACGCAGTGCCGTAGGGGACCGCACCGCCACTTCCCAGCAAATTAGGGACACTGTTGCTCCTGGGGTATCGGCGAGGACCATTCGCAACCGTCTCCATGAAGCTGGGCTACGGTCCCGCACACCGTTAGGCAGTCTTCCGCTCACGCCCCAACATCGTACAGCCCGCCTCCAGTGGTGTCGCGACAGGTGTGAATGGAGGGACGAATGGAGACGTGTCGTCTTCAGCGATGCGAGTCGCTTCTGCCTTGGTGCCAATGATGGTCGTATGCGTGTTTGGCGCCGTGCAGGTGAGCGCCACAATCAGGACTGCATACGACCGAGGCACACAGGGCCAACACCCGGCATCATGGTGTGGGGAGCGATCTCCTACACTGGCCGTACACCACTGGTGATCGTCGAGGGGACACTGAATAGTGCACGGTACATCCAAACCGTCATCGAACCCATCGTTCTACCATTCCTAGACCGGCAAGGGAACTTGCTGTTCCAACAGGACAATGCACGTCCGCATGTATCCCGTGCCACCCAACGTGCTCTAGAAGGTGTAAGTCAACTACCCTGGCCAGCAAGATCTCCGGATCTGTCCCCCATTGAGCATCTTTGGGACTGGATGAAGCGTCGTCTCACGCGGTCTGCACGTCCAGCACGAACGCTGGTCCAACTGAGGCGCCAGGTGGAAATGGCATGGCAAGCCGTTCCACAGGACTACATCCAGCATCTCTACGATCGTCTCCATGGGAGAATAGCAGCCTGCATTGCTGCGAAAGGTGGATATACACTGTACTAGTGCCGACATTGTGCATGCTCTGTTGCCTGTGTCTATGTGCCTGTGGTTCTGTCAGTGTGATCATGTGATGTATCTGACCCCAGGAATGTGTCAATAAAGTTTCCCCTTGCTGGGACAATGAATTCACGGTGTTCTTATTTCAATTTCCAGGAGTGTATCTAATGCACATATCTTGACGTTTCTTAAGTCTTGTTTCCAGATCGCCAGAACGTCAGACCTGCTTCTCTGGCACACTTACTTTCACGAAAGCCAAACCGACCTCCATCTAACAGAACCTCAGCTGTATTTTTCGTAATTCTGTGTATTATTCTAGTCAGCAGTTTCGATGCAAAAGCAGTATAGTTGACTGTGCGGTAGTTGTAACACATATGAGCTCTTGCTGTCTTCGGGATTGAAAGTATTATGTTTTTCCGAAAGTCTAACGTAAGTCTACAGACCGACGGACTAAACTCCACTTGAATAGTAGCATGGTTGCCACTTCCCTAACGATTTCAGAAATTCCGAAAAATATTATCTATCCCTTGTGCCTTCCTCGAGGGTAAATCTCCCAAAGCTCTATTAAACTGTGAAAATACTGGATGTCCTGTATCTTCCATATACAGGGTGTTAGAAAAAGGTACGGCGGAACTTTCAGGAAACATTCCTCACACACAAATAAAGAAAAGAAGTTATGTGGACATGTGTCCGGAAACGCTTAATTTCAATGTTAGAGCTCATTTTAGTATCGTCAGTATGTACTGTACTTCCTCGATTCACCGCCATGATTTCATACGGGATACTCTACCTTTGCTGCTAGAGCATGTGCCTTTACAAGTACGACACAACATGTGGTTCATGCACGATGGAGCTCCGGCACATTTCAGTCGAAGTGTTCGTACGCTTCTCAACAACAGATTCGGTGACCGGTGGATTGGTAGAGGCGGACCAATTCTATGGCCTCCACGGTATCCTGACCTCAACCCTCTTGACTTTCATTTGTGGGGGCATTTGAAAGCTCTTGTCTACGCAACCCCGGTACCAAATGTAGAGACTCTTCGTGCTCGTATTGAGGACGGCTGTGATACAATACGCGATTCTCGAGGGCTACATCAGCGCATCATGGATTCCATGTGACGGAGGGTGGATGCATATATCCTCGCTAATGGAGGACATTTACAACATTTCCTGTAACAAAGTGTTTGAAGTCACGCTGGTACGTTCTGTTGCTGTGTGTTTCCATTCCATGATTAATGTGATTTGAAGAGAAGTAATAAAATGAGCTCTAACATCGAAAGTAAGCGTTTCCGGACACATGTCCACATAATATATTTTCTTTCTTTGTGTGTGAGGAATGTTTCCTGAAAGTTTGGCCGTACCTTTTTGTAACACCCTATAGACTGCCATTTCTTCATCAGTCACAACTCCTCTCACTCGTAGAGGTCCTTAACGTTCAATTTCCACCTAATCGCTTTCTGCGTTGCACGGTCAAATTCCTATCCCACTCTTAGTGTTGACGCACTTGCATTTAATTTCACCGAAAGCTGTTTTGACTTTTCTACGTTGGGAATCTGTCCTCCTGAAAACCATTTATTTTTCGAGTTCGTTACTAATTTTAAAAAAGTCTGTTTCGCCTTATCATTCTCCCTAATTCCTGTAGATTTCATTCCTATGTGACTTATATTTCTGTATTACTGAATCTTTGTACGGTTTTGTATTTCTTTAAGACAGAAAAATGTAACGTATTTTGTAAATGGACGTAAAGAAGCGTTATTTTATTATTACTAGATTGTGGGATAATCGCTGCAAGTTACCTTCCGCCATAAATTTCGGGAAGTATGCATTCTGAGAGTTTTAACGTGTAACAAAGAAACAAACACCGTCCGAAAAGACCTTGAACGCCCAACGGCACCGACCGGCTGCCGTGTCATCATCGGCCTGTAGACGTCACCGTATGCGAGTACGCAGGCACATGCGGTCTGCACGCCGCTCTCACGTCTGTTGTCAGTTTTCGTGACCGGTGCCGCTGTTTCCCAATGGAGTATCTCCTCATCTGGTCTCACAATGGCTGAGTGTACACTTTCCAACATCACACGGCAGACGCGGACGGTAACCTATCCAGCTGCTTGCCAAGACGGACAGCGCTTAACTTGGGTGATCCGAGGGGAACAGTTGTTATAATTGCGGCGAGGCCGTTGGCTGTTATGTGTATCGACGCATGAAAGTAAGTGTAGGAAAGGAAGATACTAGACTGAGATTCAAGGGAACAATCTTCAGGAAGAGTACTCCACCGCCGGACGGAGTGGCCGTGCGATTCTACGCGCTACAGTCTGGAGCCGAGCGACAGCTACGGTCGCAGGTTCGAATCCTGCCTCGGGCATGGATGTGTGTGATGTCCTTAGGTTAGTTAGGTTTAACTAGTTCTAAGTTCTAGGCGACTGATGACCTCAGAAGTTAAGTCGCATAGTCCTCAGAGCCAACCAGTGCTCCACCCACGAAGGATGTGGCTCGCTAAACAATCTGTCGACCCATATTGTGATTGCTCGTCAGCTTGAATTTTGTCTGATAGGACTGACGGAGAAAATAGAGGCGATCCCAAATAAGAGCATTGAGCATCACGATATGGTTTACTGGTAACTTACCGAGCGGGTATGTTCCCAGAAGAGAAACCTATATGTTCCTTCCTAACAGACACTTCTCAGGTCGCAGGTTCGAATCCCGCCTCGGGAATGGATGTGCGTGATGTCCTTAGGTGACTTAGGTTTAAGTAGTTCTAAGTTCTAGGGGACTGATGACCTCAGCAGTTAAGTGCCATAGTGCTCAGAGCCATTTGAACCACTGACACTTCTCACGATGTGGGGCCGGGGCTGTTCCTCAGCTAAGTAACGTAGCTTGGCATGGTACCACGGTACATTAGCTTTTTATGTTTGACCGTGCCTTATTCTGGCATGTATTTGTTTATTTTATGCTTTTGAAGAAGGCTAGATTACTCTAGCTGAAACCGGGGTAAAGACCAGTAACTTTTCGCAACTGAGGCGGATTTTTGACAATCAATTTATCACAGTTGCTGACAGGGCTGCAATATGTTAAAAATTCTTAAACTTCTCACACAGATACAATGAATTTCTGGAGATCTAACTCACACAGAGGCGTATTAAAATTCTTTTTTCCTGCTCACCATTCCCAAATGCGGGAAGAGATGAAAGTACATAAACTAATCTTTGAGGTGTACCAAAAGTGTCTTTCGGAGTAGAGATGAGGATGCAGCTATTTGAACCCAAAATATTTATTTCATGGAGTCTTACGCACCTTTTCGTTCAGTGTAGGAGAGGCAATAAGGTGAGCTGTTAAAAGAACGCTGTTTAAAGAAGGAAGCGGCAAAGGCGGTAGCAACGTTTAAAACCGGTACTCGGGAAACGACTTTGGGTGTAAAATAAAGGAAGGAATCGTGGGAATAACCGATATTGGTCTTCGCTGCTAAAGCTTATAATTAGAAGCGAGGAATTACCATTCAATGGGCATCCTTTGCGGCACAATGGGGACCCCGACGAGAGCAGATCGCCCAGAGTCGCACAGACAGAAACGATCTTGCCCTTCCGACCTCCCTGCGGAATAATTAGAGGGGCATTTTCAGTCCTTTTCGGGCCGCTTAACTTATTCATAGTTCGGGCGCGAGGCCGTTCAGACAGCAGCGGGCCCTTGCAGTATTCATAAGGTCCTCCGCTAATCAAGAGCTAATCAATTATTTCGCCGCGACAGCAGCCTCGGCCAAAACGGTTTATTTTTTAATAGGTCCGGCTATTATATCTTGTTAATTGGATTTTGATGAGGGCTCCACCGTACAGGCGGCCAGACAGGAAACTGATCTGCCGGCCGCGGGGGCGTGAATTATAGCTGGCGATGGGCAGACGCCAACCACTGACCCACCACCACCACTGACACCACCACCGCCCCCGATAGCCGACAAAGTCGCCGCCAAATTCGTGTTCGGTTCGCTGCGGTGCACTCGACGATTATGCGGATGGTTCTAGGAGGAGAAGAGGTCGTCCATTGTAACCATCAGGCGATCACCCACTGTAAAATGGCCAATCACTGCTTCACAGCAAAAGTGTAAATCTCTTTGTAGATTGTTTTAGTTATAATGGTTGCTATCGTATGCGACTATTGGCGCTTCACAGAGAGAACGCCCTTCGTTACGAAATAAACCTGACTGAGCCCAGCCGGCCGCGGTGGTCTAGCGGTTCTAGGCGCGCAGTCGGGAACCGCGCGACTGCTACGGTCGCAGGTTCGAATCCTGCCTCGGGCATGGATGTGTGTAATGTCCTTAGGTTAGTTAGGTTTAAGTAGTTCTAAGTTCTAGGGGACTGATGACCACAGATGTTAAGTCCCATAGTGCTCAGAGCCATTTTTTTTGACTGAGCCCAAAACAAACATGGGCCTCTTACACTTTTTAAATGCTAAACTCTTCGAATTTAAAGATGGGAAATTTGTCACCTTCAAATAATAACAGTACAGATTGACGTTACTTATTTTCATTATATGTAAATTTAAGGAAAAACACTGGCTCGAGTGTCAAGAGATATGTGCAACATAGCTCTAGGGTAATACTGGTCAAATTAAGTATTAAACTAAAGGACGCTGTGTTAATACAAGTGTCCATGCCGATGTCCAAAGAAGAGGATGCACTAATGACGAAATGTACGAAGAAATAACTAATGTGATAAGGCATGTTAAGGTAGATGGTTCAAAATGGCTCTGAGCACTATGGCATTTAACTTCTGAGGCAATCAGTCCCCTAGAACTTAGAACTGCTTAAACCTAACTAACCTAAGGACATCACACACATTCATGTCCGACGTAGGATTCGAACCTGCGACCGTCGCGGTCGCGTGGTTCCAGACTGTAGCGCCTAGAACCGCTCGGGCACCCCTGCCGGAAAGGTAAATGGAAAACTGATTCTCATGTGGGACTGGAATGCAAATGTGGATGAAGAACCAAGGGGGGATTGTCGGCAACTATGGACTTGGAAGAAAAAATGAAAGAACAACACGACTAATTGAGTTCTGATCGAAACACCAACAATTGCAAACACATTTTTCCAACATTACAAGCTTAGAAGATACATCTCCAGAAGACAACAGGTCGACTACATTGTAGTGAAATCCCGTTTTTGGAACCAAGTAAAAAATTGCACGTTTTACCCATTTCCACATTGCAGGAACAGACAGTGCCACAACATCGTCGTGATAAAAAAATCATTCGGATTGAAATGTATGGAGAAAAGGACAGCACAACAGAAGTGGCAAACAGAAAAGTGGAAGTTGAGGGGCTGGCGAGGCAATATGCACAGGTAACAGATCTAATATCTAAATCTGTTGTATATAAAAAACAAGAGCAAATGAATTACAGCAGATCTTATTCAGAATGAGATTTCCACTCTGCCGCGGAGTGTGGACTGCTATGAATCCTCCTGGCAGATTAAAACTGTGCGCCGGACCGAGACTCGAACTCGGGACCTTTCCCTTTCGCGGGCAAGTGCTATACTAACTTGGTAGAGCACTTGCCCGCGAAATTCAAAGGTCCCGAGTTCGAATCTCGGTCCGGCACACAGTTTTAATCTGCCAGGAGGTTTCATATCAGCGCACACTCCGCTGCAGAGTGAAAATCTCATTCTGGAAACATCCCCCAGGCTGCAGTATCCTTTCTTCCAGGAGTGCTACTTCTGCAAGTTTCGCAGCAGAGCTTCTGTGAAGTTTGGAAGTAGGAGACGAGGTACTGGCGGAAGTAAAGCTGTGAGGACGGGGCGTGAGTCGTGCTTGGGTAGGCTCAGATGGTAGCGCACTTGCCCACGAAAGGCAAAGGTCGCGAGTGCGAGTCTCGGTCCGGCACAAAGTTTTAGTCTGCCAGGAAGTTTCAGATCTTATTCAGCTTATCGAAAACAGAAGGCGATACGGAAACGCAACTGAGTAACATGGGAAAGCTGAATACAGAAGGCTAACGACTTTATTCAACAAAGATGCTAGGAATGCAGAAGAAAGTTTTACTTACGATATGTGCACAGAAGTGGAAGAAAAAAATGCAAAATGCAAGAACCGATATAAAGGAAATGACATTTTCAGAGCCTTTACTGGACTCACGCAGATATGATTTTATAAATACGGACGAAGCGGCGAGTGATAATTTGTACGAAATTTGGGAATCTAGCCCGGGTCCCTGCTTATTATGCAGGTGCGTTAGCCACTAAGTTACCTTAGCTAAGCGGTTCAGACAACTGAAACGGACTACCCGTACACGTAAAATCGTATCTGTATGAGACCAACAAAATATCTGAAAATGTGTCACTTTATTTGCATACGTACCTGCACCTGGGTTTCAGGCTCGGGTGAATTAGAAAGCAGCGAGGGGAACATGCTGTTTTGTGAAGACTTAGTGAAGAGATAGAAAGAATACACTGAGGAATTCTACGACGGAGCACCTACATTGGATGATTTAATACGAAAAGAAGAGGAGGCAGACATAGAAGACATAGGAGACGACATTCTGCAAGAAGAGTTTGAGAAACCTGTAACGACCTATGGGAGAACAAAGCAATAGGCACTGATGACATTCCTGCATAATTAATCAAACCCATTGGTGGACAGCTTGAAAATGATACTGCTGAAACTGGTTAGACCCATCTACACTCCGGGAAATGGAAAAAAGAACACATTGACACCGGTGTGTCAGACCCACCATACTTGCTCCGGACACTGCGAGAGGGCTGTACAAGCAATGATCACACGCACGGCACAGCGGACACACCAGGAACCGCGGTGTTGGCCGTCGAATGGCGCTAGCTGCGCAGCATTTATGCACCGCCGCCGTCAGTGTCAGCCAGTTTGCCGTGGCATACGGAGCTCCATCGCAGTCTTTAACACTGGTAGCATGCCGCGACAGCGTGGACGTGAACCGTATGTGCAGTTGACGGACTTTGAGCGAGGGCGTATAGTGGGCATGCGGGAGGCCGGGTGGACGTACAGCCGAATTGCTCAACACGTGGGGCGTGAGGTCTCCACAGTACATCGATGTTGTCGCCAGTGGTCGGCGGAAGGTGCACGTGCCCGTCGACCTGGGACGGGACCGCAGCGACGCACGGATGCACGCCAAGACCGTAGGATCCTACGCAGTGCCGTAGGGGACCGCACCGCCACTTCCCAGCAAATTAGGGACACTGTTGCTCCTGGGGTATCGGCGAGGACCATTCACAACCGTCTCCATGAAGCTGGGCTATGGTCCCGCACACCGTTAGGCCGTCTTCCGCTCACGCCCCAACATCGTGCAGCCCGCCTCCAGTGGTGTCGCGACAGGCGTGAATGGAGGGACGAATGGAGACGTGTCGTCTTCAGCGATGAGAGTCGCTTCTGCCTTGGTGCCAATGATGGTCGTATGCGTGTTTGGCGCCGTGCAGGTGAGCGCGCCACAATCAGGACTGCATACGACCGAGGCACACAGGGCCAACACCCGGCATCATGGTGTGGGGAGCGATCTCCTACACTGGCCGTACACCACTGGTGATCGTCGAGGGGACACTGAATAGTGCACGGTACATCCAAACCGTCATCGAACCCATCGTTCTGCCATTCCTAGACCGGTAAGGGAACTTGCTTTTTCAACAGGACAATGCACGGCCGCATGTATCCCGTGCCACCCAACGTGCTCTAGAAGGTGTACGTCAACTACCCTGGCCAGCAAGATCTCCGGATCTGTCCCCCATTGAGCATGTTTGGGACTGGATGAAGCGTCATCTCACGCGGTCTGCACGTCCAGCACGAACGCTGGTCCAACTGAGGCGCCAGGTGGAAATGGCATGGCAAGCCGTTCCACAGGATTACATCCAGCATCTCTACGATCGTCTCCATGGGAGAATAGCAGCCTGCATTGCTGCGAAAGGTGGATATACACTGTACTAGTGCCGACATTGTGCATGCTCTGTTGCCTGTGTCTATGTGCCTGTGGTTCTGTCAGTGTGATCATGTGATGTATCTGACCCCAGGAATGTGTCAATAAAGTTTCCCCTTCCTGGGACAATGAATTCACGGTGTTCTTATTTCAATTTTCAGGAGTGTATAACACAGGAGAGATCGACTTCCAGATATGCTTCATATGGTTCAAATGACTCTGAGTACTTTCAGACTTAACATCTGAGGTCATCAGTCCCCTAGAAGTTAGAAGTACTTAAACCTAACTAACCTAAGGACATCACACACATCCATGCCCCTAGGCAGGATTCGAACCAGTCACGCGGTAATGCGTCATAGTTCCGGTTTTTGGACTCTAACATCACAGAAATCAAAATTCTCATAAAGATAATTCTGGGGAAAATTGAACAGAAGGTGGAGGATATGCTGGAAATCAGCTGGAGACACAGAAATACGAATCAAGGAGTGCTGAGAAGGGTGCAGGAAACCAGATCTCTGTGGAGGTACGTCCAAAGTAGAAGGTAGAAACTCGTGGGATACATTTTAAGAGACAAGAAAATCGTTGGAATAGTAGCAGAAAAATCTGTTGAGAGAAAGAATCGCCGTGGAAGACATGTATCAGGTTATTTACGATGTGGTATGCACTACATACGTGGAAAAGAAGAGGAAGACAGGCGGAAACAAACCTCAGGCTTTAACAGTAAGGAGACAGTTTTATTAGCCTTTCTGGCAAGTAATATACCCAATTTATTAAATATTTCTGTACGTCTTTTCACGAATGAACTCTTTCGTGAACTATTTTTGCTCTCTGGTGCGACGTGATACTTTCAACTGATAATCCTAATTTGCAACGAATTCTCAAGGCACACAATCGCACACAGCCGCTCCATATGTAAGCCCAACACAACTCTCTGCACACCAGCATGGCAAGTCAGATAGTAGTGATAGAGTATTTTTGATGATGCATAGGAAGACAACGCGTTCCTCAGAGAAGAAACTTAGAAAATTCTAGATAGCGAAAAATAAAGAGTAGCGTATCACTACGTCATAGCTCATAAATCAGTACTCCTTACAAGCTTTACAAAGATTTCTTGTCTGCTGGCTTTTAACTGGTAGTGATCTAAGTTTGTGACACCACTGCCCATTAACTGTCAAATCATGCGAGCCAATGTTTCTTCACCCAGCGGACGTATGTCTGGACAACATTATTTCTTCGTCTATATTTCGTCCTATAACCGTTCAGCGATCTTCAAGGCGAGTCAGTGACTGAATTAAACCACTTGACGGACTTATTCTGTGTGGCGTTTGTTGCGGAGAAAGAAGGCGTGTGCAGGTTGAGCTGGGGCTTGGGCAGAAGTGGGGCTCAATTTAAGCATCAATTTACTAAACATTCAAATACTTATGATAAAAAAATAGTAGGAAAATATCAGTACAAGAATGTATCCTTCGGCCGCCTATAAAGATAGTTAAGAAGGGCTCAAAACAATCAGTGTAACACAATTCCTTTCAAAACATAAACGTAATGAAAATCACACTTTTGCAATAAGATACACATCCGGCCAACAACATTAATAAATAATTTACAGTGCAGTGCCCTCAACCGTATTCAGTAATAATTACGGAGACAACTTCTGCAGTTCAACACAAGATGCCAGAACAACTCTTAGATAATATTTTGTCTAAAGTTCAGTCTTGATCACGTCATATATGTTTTAATGATACAGGTAACCGGTTTCGGTTCTTTCTACAAAACCATCATCAGACCCATGGCTCCCTTAGGATGGTAGGCGGAGCTCTCCTCGCTGCTCCTCGCATGAGTTGACGAATATAGATCACGACAAGTTACAAGCCTGCAGACAACAAATCTTTGTAATGCTTGTAAGGAAAACTGCTATATTTCGTGTTATGCCGTAGTGATATGGTACCCTTTATTTAACGCTGTCTTCTAGAATTTTCAAAGCTTTTTCTCTAACGATGGCGTTGTCTTGCTATATACGAGGGTAAGTCAATTATTATCCGCAATTTAGTTATATTTTTGTTTATTTTGGTAGCGCTGTCGTTTTACGTTGATGACGCATGCTTTGTTTATTTGTTGTTATATCTTTGTAATTTTCAAGCTGCTAGGTAAGTTTCGTTATCGCTGCCGCGCTGATGTTCATGGCTGCTCCGCTGTCTATTTGCACCAAAGAAGAGCAACGTCCAGTGATCCGATTTTTGTGGTCGGAAGGCGTATCAGGGGCCGAAATTCATCGAAGACGTTCGGTGCAGTACGGGAACAGTGTTTTGCCACAACGGAGGACTACGAATGGATTGAAAAATTCCGAAATGGTCGCACAAGTGTTACGCACGATGCAGGAGCCGGACGACCGTTTACCGCCACAAATGAAGAAACTATTGAGCGTTCACGTGAAATGATTCTCTTGGACAGACGATTAACTATCTCCGAAGTGGCACATCGTCTGCAAATTAGTCTCGGTTCTGCCTACGAAATCATCCACAACAGACTTGGGTTTCATGAAGTTTGTGCAAAACGGGTCACAAAAGAAATCACACGTTTGCATAAACAAACGCGCTTGGACACCTGCAAAAAACATTTGGATCGCTATGGTAAAGACGGGGACGACTTCTTAGACAGGATCATTACTGGTGACGAAACACGGGTCCATCATTAACAGCCGGAGAGTAAACGGCAAAGTATGGAATGAAAACATCCAAATCCGCCGCACAAGGGAAAGTTCAAGACCACACCGTCCGCAGGAAAATGATGCTTGCGGTTTTTTTGGGACGCACAAGGTCCAGTACTGGAACATTATGGGGAAAGAGGCACAGCAATAAACAGTGTACGCTACTGTGAGATGCTAAAGCCTGCATTTCGAAGCAAACACCGACTATTGATGTCAAAAGACGTTGTGTTGTAGCACGACAATGCCCATCCGCATACAGCTGCCCACACTGTTGAAACGCTCCAGAAACTCAAACTTGAAGAACTGCATCATCCTGCATATAGTCCCTATCGTGTCCCTTCTGACTAGCACTTGTTTGGCCCACTCAAACAGGCATTACAGGGCCGTCGATTTGCCTAGGACGAAGCAGTGAAAGAAGCGGTGCGTTCCTGGCTCACAGCTCAACCGGAACCTTCTTTTATGAGGGCATCAGGAAGCTTGTACAACGTTGGACCAAGTGCGTTGAAACGCAAGGAGACTATGTCGAAAAATGATGTTCTTGTAAGTTTCCTATTTGATTAGAATAAAATTTTATAACTACTTCGCGTGTAATAATTGACTTACCCTAGTATAAAAGCATCCTAGACATATTGTGAGGAATTAGCAAACTAAATTTAAAAAAAAATCGTCACTGCCGATGCACGATCTCACGTTAACAGGAAAATATGAACAAAACACACGCACGCCAACCACTGCGCCCAACCGACACTGCCTAGAATAGCTTTTAAACTTTTACCATGTTTCTCAGTTTGTACACTACAACATCTTGGTAATGTATTTTTCCATACACAAGCAAACATGAAATAATATTAACCACAAAACTGCGGGCCGGCCGGAGTGGCCCTGCGGTTCTAGGCGCTACAGTCTGGAGCCGAGCGACCGCTTCGGTCGCAGGTTCGAATCCTGCCTCGGGCATGGATGTGTGTGATGTGTGATGTCCTTAGGATAGTTAGGTTTAATTAGTCCTAAGTTCTAGGGGACTGATGACCTCAGAAGTTAAGTCACATAGTGCTCAGAGCCACAAAACTGCGTGTTTTGAGTCATAATACGTGGCCGTAGCTTTTTTTTCTGAGGGAAGAAATATCCCGTTTTATCTCTTTAACAAACATCAAGGGCAGCTAGCGCGTTTATAAATTTCTACATTTAAACAATGCTACGCAGCAAACAACATCTAAATGCATCATTGACACTTTCTGTAGAATGAAGAAATGAAAATTTAAAAAAAATCTTCACTTAATAGACTCGATCCCATGTTAATTTAAAATATGAAGGAAACGCTAGCGTGATACTCACTGCGCTAGATCAACGTTTCAACAAACCGTTTTTTAAACGTGTACCAGCAGTGACCGGTCAATTGAGACTACTGTCGCGCTAAATATGCACTGTGAGTAAATGTCAGCGGTGTCCTGGCAAAAATGATAACAAAGAGAGTTTCCAGAAATGGACTCATGGCGAAGTTGTGCATGTAACTGGTTTCTACGAGGAAAGGCTGGCGTATGGAACGTACCGTTACTGGACTGCGGGAACTGATATCAGAAGTAAAGCTTGTTGACTAAAATGACTACAGCCTTTAAAACCTCCACAGATGTAATTTATCCGCAGTTCAAGAAACCAGCCAAAGTAGTCTTATAACACAAATTAATTAACATAAAGAAATAAGTGATGTTTGAGACTTACCGTTTTGTAGCTAGGAAAATAGCCATTTAACTTCAAGTAACGCAGCTGTATCTCTAATTTCATAATATAACGTCGTATTTATTGATTGTATTATTATATAGGGTGTTGAAGAATAGACCTTTAGGAAGTTTCGAGTGATTCCTTAAGTGAATACAAGTAAAAACGTTCACATAAATGAATGGCCGTAAATGCTTCATTTAGCGGATATCAAGATGAACGTGATGTAATATTATTAAAACAAAATAGTTACTTTAGAAAATAATGAAGAGAATAAACGTAGCTCGCACTACAAATGCTAGTGTCACTTAACACTGATTGATTTACGCATAATATAATCTAGATTGGCAATTTTAGGTTCATTTACAAAATTTCATCCATATCCAGCGCTGTCATTCTCTTCAAATTTGGTTATTGTTGTTTATTTTCCATCACAAGCTCTGCAATGAAATTCTCTCATCCTCCAAAATCATCCTGCGACCTAAACCGCTCTCTTATCCAATAAGAACACCGTTGTTTCGTTTTATCTTTGCCACTGAAAGTATTAAAAGTGCAGCTAGGCCTCTTGCTTCACGTACAAAATTACGGAACAAAAATCTCGCGGAAAGCTATGTCTCAACTGTCACACACTGTGTGTAAACGATCCCGACATATGCTCTCATAAGAATCTCACTTACAGAAACTGCCTTGAAGCATTGATTAGACAGTAAATATCAGTGAAAATGCGCCCCTAATAGAAACTCAGCCGCGAGTACTATCTGAAAGTACCAAACTGTCTGAGAGCAAAAAACTCGCAAGTGTATCTTAGCGCTGAGAACGCGCCGGGCAGGCAGGTTAGTGGGTGCCCTTCCTACCGTACGGCTGGCTGGCGGTGGACGTTTTCCACCAACATGCAGTGATCTGAAACAATGACTCGGAGCTCCTGCACTGACTGGCCTCACCGTAAGTCATACGCAACTAAATACAATAACTTGATACACCTGAATACTGCATTTTAAAACCCTGAAACCGATCGTGGTTTTAATAAATAATAAGTACAATTGAACATTATCAACCTAAATTAATTAGGTGCAAAAGAGGTAGTACTACTTAACACGCAGTCTAAGGTTAGCTTTCATGCTGACGCTTTGTACTCACGGGTGCATATTTATTTTACTTCAAGGTGAATTCAAATTTACCTTTACCACGGCAAACGTTGTGACGTAGCCTGTAGCTACACTTTATGCAGAACACATGTTTGTACTACGACTGTTGATTTCATTCTTTTCGTATTTCACATTTAGCTAAAACGTAAGTATGACTCAGGAAACGTTAGGAAAAATCAGTCCTTGACTAACTTTACGAGCCGCGCGGGGTAGCAGCGCGGTCTGTGGCGCCTTGTGACGGTCCGTGCGGCTCCTCCTGTCGGAGGTTCGAGTCCTCCCTCGGGCATGGGGGTGTGTGTTGTCCACAGCGTAAGTTAGTTTAAGTTACATTATGTAGTGAGTAAGTCTAGGGACCGACAACCTTAGCAGTTTGGTCCCACAGGACCTTACCACAAATTTCCGAATTTTCCTAACTTTCCGACAGGTAAAACCTCTGTGCCGCTTGTGGTTGCTACGTTTACATAAAAGTGAGTTAATTTTCAACCCTGCAACCGGAAACGTTTATACACAGGCTCAACATCATATGGAAATAGATGTTGTGTGCTGGAGTGTGTGTATTATGGCGCTCGGTAAGTTAAAATTGTTGTTGTTGTGGTCTTCAGTCCTGAGACTGATTTGATGCAGCTCTCCATGCTACTCTATCCTGTGCAAGCTTCTCCATCTCCCAGTACCCACTACAACCTACATCCCTCTGAATCTGCTTAGTGTATTCATCTCTTGGTCTCCCTCTACGATTTTTACCCTCCACGCTGCCCTCCAATACTAAATTGGTGATCCCTTGATGTCTCAGAACATGTCCTACCAACCGATCCCTTCTTCTGGTAAAGTTGTGCCACAAACTTCTCTTCTCCCCAATCCTATTCAATACTTCCTCATTAGTTATGTGATCTACCCATCTAATCTTCAGCATTCTTCTGTAGCACCACATTTCGAAAGCTTCTATTCTCTTCTTGTCCAAACTAGTTATCGTCCATGTTTCATTTCCATACATGACTACGCTCCATACAAATACTTTCAGAAACGACTTCCTAACACTTAAATCTATACTCGACGTTACTTCGACCATCATCAGTTATTTTGCTCCCCAAATAGCAAAACTCCTTTACTACTTTAAGTGTCTCATGTCCTAATCTAATTCCCTCAGCATCACCCGACTTAATTCGACGACATTCCATAATCCTCGTTTCGCTCTTATTCATGTTCATCTTATATCCTCCTTTCAAGACACCATCCATTCCGTTCAACTGCCCTTCCAAGTCCTTTGCTGTCTCTCACAGAATTACAATGTCATCGGCGAACCCCAAAGTTTTTATTTCTTCTCCATGGATTTTAATACCTACTACAAGTTTATCTTTTGTTTCTTTCATTGCTTGATCAATATACAGATTGAATAACATCGAGGAGAGGCTGCAACCCAGTCTCACTCCCTTCCCAACCACTGCTTCCCTTTCATGTCCCTCGACTCTTATAACTGCCATCTGGTTTCTGTACAAATTGTAAATAGCCTTTCGCTCCCTGTATTTTACCCCTGCCACCTTCAGAATTTGAAAGAGAGTATTCCAGTCAGCATTGTCAAAAGCTTTCTCTAAGTCTACAAATGCTAGAAACTTAGGTTTGCCTTTCCTTAATGTAGCTTCTAAGATAAGCCGTAAGGTCAGTATTGCCTCACGTGTTCCAGCATTTCTACGGAATCCAAACTGATCTTTCCCAAGGTCGGCTTCTACTAGTTTTTCCATTCATCTGTAAAGAATTCGCGTTAGTATTTTGCAGCTGTGACTTATTAAACTGATAGTTCGGTAATTTTCACATCTGTCAACACCTGCTTTCTTTGGGATTGGAATCATTATATTCTTCTTGAAGTCTGAGGGTATTTCGCCTGTCTCATACATCTTGCTCACCAGATGGTAGAGTTTTGTCAGGATTGGCGCTCCCAAGGCTGTCAGTAGTTCTAATGGAATGTTGTCTACTCCTGGGGACTTGTTTCGACTCAGGTCTTTCAGTGCTCTGCCAAACTCTTCACGCAGTATCATATCTCCCATTTCATCTTCATCTACACCCTCTTCCATTTCCATAATATTGTCCTCAAGTACATCGCCCTTGTACAGACCCTCTATATACTCCTTCCACCTTTCCGCTTTCCCTTCTTTGCTTAGAACTGGGTTTCCATCTGAGCTCTTGATATTCATACAAGTGGTTCTCTTTTTTCCAAATGTCTCTTTAATTTTCCTGTAGGCAGTAGCTATCTTACCCTCGTGAGATAAGCCTCCACATCCTTACATTTGTCCTGTAGCCATACCTGCTTAGCCGCTTTGAACTTCCTGTCGACCTCACTACACACCGGAAGCAGCTACTAGGGTAGCAGAGTACGTGTGGCGTGCACACGGGGGTTTTTTAGGTTAGAGGGACCCCCCCTTGGGCGAAACGATAAAATACCTGACGGCGTACCAGAGAGGACATTATCATCGTTGATAAAGAACGTCCGTCCTCAGAGACCAAAACCAGGAAAAGTCAACGTAATATTGGTAAACTGCAGGAGTATCCAGGGCAAGGTTCCTGAATTAGTATCTCTTATTGAAGGAAATAGTGCGCATATAGTATTAGGAACGGAAAGTTGGTTAAAACCGGAAGTGAACAGTAACGAAATCCTAGACACAGAATGGAATATATACCGCAAGGATAGGATAAACGCCAATGGTGGAGGAGTATTTATAGCAGTAAAGAATTCAATAATATCCAGTGAAGTTATTAGCGAACGCGAATGTGAAATAATCTGGGTTAAGTTAAGTATCAAAGGTGGGTCAGATATGATAGTCGGATGCTTCTATAGACCACCTGCATCAGCAACCGTAGTAGTTGAGCGCCTCAGAGAGAACCTGCAGAACGTCGTGAAGAAGTTTCGTGATCATACTATTGTAATAGGGGGAGACTTCAATCTACCAGGTATAGAATGGGATAGTCACACAATCAGAACTGGAGCCAGGGACAGAGACTCTTGTGATATTATCCTGACTGCCTTGTCCGAGAATTACTTCGAGCAGATAGTTAGAGAACCAACTCGTGAAGCTAACGTTTTAGACCTCATAGCAACAAATAGACCGGAACTTTTCGACTCCGTGAATGTAGAAGAGGGTATCAGTGATCATAAGTCAGTGGTTGCATCAATGACTACAAGTGTAATAAGAAATGCCAAGAAAGGAAGGAAAATATATTTGCTTAACAAGAGTGATAGGGCACAAATCGCAGAATATCTGAGTGACCACCATCAAACGTTCATTTCTGAGGAAGAGGATGTGGAACAAAAATGGAAAAAATCCAGAAACATCGTCCAGTACGCCTTAGATAAGTTCGTACCGACTAAGGTCCAAAGCGAGGGGAAAGATCCACCGTGGTATAACAATCATGTACGAAAGGTGCTACTGAAACAAAGAAAGCTTCATCATAGGTTTAAGAGTAGTCGAATCATAGCTGCTAAGGAAAAGCTGAACGAAGCGAAAAAGAGCGTAAAGAGAGCAATGAGAGAAGCATTCAACGAATTCGAACATAAAACATTGGCAAACAATCTAAACAAGAACCCTAAAAAGTTTTGGTCATATGTAAAATCGGTAAGGGGATCTAAATCCCCTATTCAGTCACTCGTTGACCACGATGGCACCGAAACAGAGGACGACCGAAGAAAGGCAGAAATACTGAATTCAGTGTTCCGAAACTGTTTCACTGCGGAAAATCGTAACACGGTCCCTGACTTCAGCCGTCGCACGGACGCCAAAATGGAAAATATTGAAATAAACGATATCGGAATTGAAAAACAACTGCTATCACTTAGTAGCGGAAAAGCATCCGGACCAGACGAGATACCCTTAAGATTCTACAGTGATTATGCTAAAGAACTTGCCCCCTTTCTATCAGCAATTTATCGTAGATCGCTGGAAGAACGTAAAGTACCTAGCGACTGGAAGAAAGCGCAGGTCGTTCCCATTTTCAAGAAGGGTCATAAATCAGATGCGAATAATTATAGGCCTATTTCGCTTACGTCAATCTGTTGTAGAATAATGGAACATGTTTTGTGTTCTCGTATTATGACGTTCTTAGATAATACAAGTCTCCTTCATCATAACCAACATGGATTCCGCAAACAGAGATCATGTGAAACTCAGCTCGCCCTATTTGCCCAAGAAATTCACAGTGCCGTAGACACTGGCGAGCAGATTGATGCCGTATTCCCGGACTTCAGGAAGGCATTTGATACGGTTCCGCACTTACGTTTAGTGAAAAAAATACGAGCTTACGGAATATCGGACCAGGTTTGTGATTGGATTCAGGATTTCCTAGAAGAAAGAACACAACATGTCATTCTTAACGGTTCAAAATCTGCAGATGTAGAGGTAATTTCGGGAGTACCGCAGGGAAGCGTGATAGGACCTTTATTGTTTACAATATACATAAATGACTTAGTTGACAACATCGGTAGCTCCGTGAGGCTATTTGCAGATGACACGGTTGTCTACAAGAAAGTAGCAACATCAGAAGACTCGTACGTACTCCAGGAGGACCTGCAGAGGATTAATGCATGGTGCGACAGCTGGCAGCTTTCCCTAAACGTAGATAAATGTAATATAATGCGCATACATAGGGGCAGAAATCCATTCCAGTACGATTATGCCATAGGTGGTAAATCATTGGAAGCGGTAACGACCGTAAAATACTTAGGAGTTACTATCCGGAGCGATCTGAAGTGGAATGATCACATAAAACAAATAGTGGGAAAAGCAGGCGCCAGGTTGAGATTCATAGGAAGAATTCTAAGAAAATGTGACTCATCGACGAAAGAAGTAGCTTACAAAACGCTTGTTCGTCCGATTCTTGAGTATTGCTCATAAGTATGGGACCCTTACCAGGTTGGATTAATAGAAGAGATAGACATGATCCAGCGAAAAGCAGCGCGATTCGTCGTGGGGACATTTAGTCAGCGCGAGAGCGTTACGGAGATGCTGAACAAGCTCCAGTGGCGGACACTTCAAGAAAGGCGTTACGCAATACGGAGAGGTTTATTATCGAAATTACGAGAGAGCACATTCCGGGAAGAGATGGGCAACATATTACTACCGCCCACATATATCTCGCGTAATGATCACAACGAAAAGATCCGAGAAATTAGAGCAAATACGGAGACTTACAAGCAGTCGTTCTGCCCACGCACAATTCGTGAATGGAACAGGGAAGGGGGGATCAGATAGTGGTACAATAAGTACCCTCCGCCACACACCGTAAGGTGGCTCGCGGAGTATAGATGTAGATGTAGATGTAGATTTTTGAGACGTTTGTATTCCTTTTTGCCTGCTTCATTTACTGTATTTCTATATTTTCTCCTTTCATCAATTAAATACAATATTTCTTCTGTCACCCAAGGATTTCTAATAGCCCTCGTCTTTTTACCTACTTGATCCTCTGCTGCCTTCTCTCAAAGCTACGCATTCTTCTTCTAATGTATTTCTTTCCCCCATTCCTGTCTATTGTTCCCTTATGCTCTCCCTGAAACTCTGTACAACCTCTGGTTTAGTCAGTTTATCCAGGTCCAATCTCCTAAAATTCCCCCTTTTTTGCAATTTCTTCAGTTTAAATCTACAGTTCATAACCAGTTAAAATTAGACTCGACGATTGCTACTGCAAGTATTATACCATTAGACCTGTTCTCACATAGCATTCATCGTTAGATCACTATTTTCCTTATTTTGGCTTGGATTAATAAAAGAGGTGACACCCCACATTTTTGAACTTTTTTGTGACATCGTCGTAGTATTCCCAAAGGCCATTCCATAATTCCCTGTTTGTTGCTCGCTTCTTAGCAGCTTTGGCTGACGAAGAATAAATCCATTGGGGACTTGGATCTCCTCGTGATGAACTGGGGAAGAATCAGGCATAAATTGCCAGATATCTCCCTCCCTCCTCGCCCCAACATGCGAGCCATTCGCAAACTACGTCGTGGCAGGAGCAGTCATCTCTAACAATTTTTGGTATGGATGGAACCGCTATAACTGTGGAGCATATGCATCACATATAAGACAATCGGCGCGAGAATGTCAGTCACAGATAAAAATTTATCATCTAAGAATAGGACATTGCATGCGCCGAGTCACAAAAATGCACAGTTTTTACGAATCATAAGGTTAATTATGAAAACGGAGGGCATGTGTTGGAATGCCAGGCAACGGCGACTCAGATCAACAATCTCTCTGAGGGCGCAGACGACAAGTGAGTGGTTTCCATGATTTTTCTCGGTTAAGCTGGTTGCCTGCTAATTGAATTTTCCGCAGATTTCTTCACCACTCAATTTTGCAACACGATGAGGCTATGGCCTGTATTTTAACTTGCCCCTAACCTACGGCATGGTTGGTGGAAATACAATGCACAACTACTGCAGGTTTGCTGGGTTGTAAAAGGATAGCGTGTCGCTGGTGTTCTATGCACCACTCTTATATAAATGGTTTAAATGGCTCTAAGCACTATGGGACTTAACATCTGAGGTCCCCTAGACTCAGAACTACTTAAACCAAACCAAACTAAGGACATCACACACATCCATGCCCGAGGAATGGATGTGCCTGAACCTGCGAACGTAGCAGCAGCTCGGTTCCAGACTGAAGCGCCTAGAACCGCTCGGACACAGTGGCCGGTGCAGTCTTCTATAGTGCGTCTTGCTTGTCCTGTGTAACTTTTGCCACAAAGACAAGAAATTTGACACATACCTGCTTTTCGTAAAAGAAGATGATCTTTCACAGATCTGAGAAGAGCTGACGTCTTGACCGTGAGTGGAAGATTACATCCGCTCTATGTTTCTTCTGTATTCTGGGAATCTTTGAAGAAACACTTCCAACATATGGCAGGAAGTTTTTCGACTCTTTTATCTCACTTTTTACAGGATTATTGTTTAAACGAAGTCTTTTGATTTATAATGTATTTCCTTGTTCCCAGAATGAGATTTTCACTCTGCAGCGGAGTGTGCGCTGATATGAAACTTCCTGGCAGATTAAAACTGTGTGCCGGACCGAAGCTCGAACTCGGGACCTTTGCCTTTCGCGGGCAAGTGTTCTTCCAACTGAGCTACCCAAGCACGACTCACGCCCCGTCCTCACAGCTTTACTTCTTTAGCACACTGGACTCGCATTCGGGAGGACGACGGTTCAATCCCGTCTCCGGCCATCCTGATTTAGGTTTTCTGTGATTTCCCTAAATCCCTTCAGGCAAATGCCGGGATGGTTCCTTTGAAAGGGCACGGCCGATTTCCTTCCTCCTCCTTCCCTCACCCAAGCTTGCGTCCGTCTCTAATGACCTCGTTGTCGACGGGACGTTAAACACTAATCTCCTCCTCCTCCTCCAGCTTTACTTCTGCCAGTATCTCGTTTCCTACCTTCCAAACTTTACAGAATCTCTCCTGCGAACCATGCAGAACTAGCACTCCTGAAAGAATGGATATTATTTCCTTGTTGTTTCTTCCTGTTTGATAATTCCATCTATAAACTACTAATGCTGAATTGGTGAAAGGGAAAAGCCCGGACACCAATTGCTCGAAAATATGGTCAAGGTGGCTATTTTTCCCAAAGCTCATTTTCAGTCTGTTTACCTCGACTTAGCTTCTTCCACATATAATGCATAATACTACAGAATGACTTATAAATGAGATGCAACTGTGGAAGTTTTTCTGCAATGTTTCATTACGTTGGTGGATATTTTTACTGTTTGTTTGTACTTCGCAAATGACCAGTTATTGTTTTCGACCATTGTCAGATCCATCGAAATGAATCAATTTTTACTGTCATAATAAAAACCGCAGATAGAACATTGAGAACTAACGGTGCAAACCATACCATCTGATACACAGTGTTGCCTCATATAGATACCATTACTTAGGAAGTGACAACGGCTGGAGAAAAGTTCGCAACGCCTTATGTGTATGTATTTCTGTCAGCATTTTTTATAGCTCCGAGGTAAAAAAAGAGATACGTTGACGTCCATTGAGCAGAGGTTGTGACATATCATTTCTCAGCCTACAGAGAGGAGTGTTCGACGGAGTATTTTATTGGCTTCAATTTCAATTTGTGCACTGGTTTATTTCATGGGCATCTTAACTGACTGAAATCGGCATATTGGAAAATGACGTTAGCTGTTGGCAAGGCAGGAAGTGACATTTGAATTTTCATTAGATATTTCCATGAGATGTATTAGTGGTCCTCTCTTGTTTCTGCAGCCAGATACTAATGAATGGTCTTTCCTAATCCACATTAAACTGGCTTGTAAAGCATACCGAATACTGTGACCGGGAGTATATTGGACTGCTCACTGAGAAAAGTAGCATTAAATGGCAACACGTAAAAAAATACTGTGAAGAGGCAGCACCTACCACGCATCAGAAAAGATAGACATTAGAGGGGAAGGAGAGAAATACCCAACGTTAGTAGATATTTTTGAGTCGTAAAAGTATCATTGTGCAGTGTCTGGAGTGTCTGGATGTTCAACTGTTTCCTGAGTCGAGTGGAGTACGCGAAATCAGGGGTCGGTAAACAGTGCTCGTTGCTGTAGCAGGCAAGTTTTTGGTCCACTGGGGTGGAGGGAGGTTACGTAATATTGCACTTACAAGTATACAGACTTCGACGGGCAATTCAGTTTGAGTGCAAACCTTTTCGGTATCTAGGTCGCGTCACAATGGAACGTCAAACAATTATATGATCGAACCTCGAAAGTCTCAGCGACATGAACAGTGCTGATTTCCCCAGGTTACTGTTGGCGTGCTCTCAGCGACCCCAGACAAACCTGCCGCCTATGTTCGTGAACCAGCTTCTTAACAAGATGCGATGTCAACAGTATAAACAAGCGGTAACAAGAGAACTTGTTGTGCGGCTTCGACCGCTTGCTGCAGGAAAACACTGCCTCTGGGTACGGGCTGACATTCAGCTGCTGTTTGTCAGACAACTGTAGTACGATCAATAGCGTTCCACACAACCGACTCACCATGGGCATCTTTACTACAAACCGTTATATAGTAACATAGGCTGACATGGGACAGCCGAAATAAGATGGTCTATGTAGAGAGCAAGGTGTTCGAAATTTCGATGAAAATAGTTACAAGGTAATGTAGAATATATAAAGGAACCGAGAAGGGAAAATAAGAATAGAAGAGGATAAAAGAAGTGTTAGTATTAGGAAAGAAGTAATATTGGAGTGTAGTATTCGGGCTACACAGTAAATAAACAATCACGAAAATAAAAGTAAATTTCGGAAGCGGAATTAACTTTCGGGGTGAAAGGATGTCAATGATAAGATTGGCTGTTGACGTTACTATTCTCAGTGAATGTGAGGAAGAATTGCAGGACGTATTAAGTAGAATGAACAGTCTAATGAGTTCATATTACGGGCTGAGAGTGAACTGAATAATGACGAAAGTAACGAGGAATAGCAGAAATGGCATTAGCGACAAGCTAACCTCAAAATTGGAAGCCAGGATGTAGACGAAGTGATAGAAGTCTGCAAAATAGTAAATAAAGTAACAGACGACGCTAGGGTAACTACGAGGTAGGCAAAGAGGGAATTCGCTCTACAAAAGAAGTCTAATAATATCAAATATCGGCCTATATTTGAGGATAAATTTTTTGATAATGTACATTTCGAACACTGAACTGCGTAGAACTGAATCATGGGCTGTGGGATAACTGATGAAACAAAATAGAAGCGTTTGAGATGTGGTGCCCTGGAAGAATAACGAAAATTAGGTGGACTGAAAAGAAGTGAGAATGTTCTCCGTAGAAAATATTGAGAAGAAGAGGGGACAGGATGATGGGACATTTGTTACATCGAGGAATAGCTTCCATGGTACTTTAGATGTATAAGATACAGACTGTGTACAAGGTTACGCCGGCCGGAGTGGCCGAGCGGTTCTAGGTGCTATAGTCTGGAGCTGCGCGACCGCTACGGTCACAGATTCGAATCCTGCCTCGGGCATGGATGTATGTGATGTCCTTAGGTTATAGTAGTTCTAAGGTTTTGGGGGACTAATGACTTCAGAAGTTAAGTCCCACAGTGCTCAGAGCCATTTGAAACATTTTGAACAAGTGTTACTCACAGGTAAAAATATTCGCACAGGACAAGATTTCGTAGTAGGCTTCTTCAAACAAGCCAGAAGTCTGACTTAAATCGTAGAAGACTACACTCCAAACAAACTCATCAGAACTCTGTCCGCACTGACCTCGGAAGGGCCAACGGTACCGGCCGATCGTTGTGTCATTCTCGACCTATAGGCACTGGATGGGGATATGAAGAGGTATGCGTTCAGCACACCGTTCTTCCGGCTGTTGTCAGTATTTGTGACAGGAATATTTTGAAATGAAACTTTATTACATTTAAATTTGCTTTCAATATTACAATAATTTCTCTTTTCCTGAAGCACATTGCTAGCGACTGCCATTCGCCGTTATATCCTCTCTGCGTCGGCGTTCATCGCTTATTTTGCTGCCCTAATAGCAAAACTCATCTGCTTCTTTTGTTGTCTCACTTCCTAGTTTAATTCCGCCAACATCATCTGCTTCATTTAGACTACAATACAATACAGTACAATACCCTTATTGTTCATTCGTTTAAGTTCACTTGTTTACTCTTGTCAAGACTCTATCCACTCCGTTCAACTGATCTTTGAATTTGTAACCTCCCCCTCACTTATCGACCTTAATGACAGTGAAAAATTAAAGCGCGTGTACCTAATGGAAATTTGGGAAAAGCAATCGTCACCGAAGTTAATCTGTCGGTAAAGAGGGAGGAATGGGTTACATCTAAATGAAAGGAAAAATGCAAATGAAACTGGTGGAAATTAATTTTGAAAAGGGGTAAAGTTAATAAAGAAAGTAAATGTGCGGTCGTCACGTTAACAATTAATTGGCGCTAATTAGATATTTGAGATTTGGGGGAAATTACGGTCGCCAGTCCTAAGGACAATTACTATAGTAACTGAAAAAGAAAGATTATTACACATATAATTAGCACTAGAAGCGTGGCAACTGAAGGTTGACACGTGTAGTGTGAAAACTGAAAGTTTGTCAGAAGTAATAAATTTCGCTACACTCTGACTTAATTTAGCAAAAGAATTAATAAAACCGGAAAATCGAAAGTTAATTTAGTGACTAAAGTTAATAATGAGCTTTCTTTCTGAAGCACATCGAAATTCAGTAAAATACGGTCAGTCTTGGACTACCTCAACAATCATTTCAAAAGCTACTTGAATCTGCGCAATTTAGAAATAAGAGATTTAACTTTGAACTTGAATTAAATGATTCTGAACAATTAACAATAGTAAAATTTAGTACGTACCAAGCTGAGCTGCAGTCACAGGTAAGCTAAAATACGGTAACAAAACTCGCACTCTTAATTTGTGCTTGTGTAATCTAAATATTGTAGCCAGCTGTGAATACTTTAACTGAAGTTTGAAATTAAAGCAGTGAAATCGAATGATGCTGGCGTTTGAATTTCAACGACACTCGGGTTCATTCCGGAAAAGGAGGGGACACTGCTTGGTAATGCAATTGGGACAATGAGCAACAAAGGTTCATGCTACGTTGCTGTAATTTTGTGATTTGAACAGTTTGAAAAGCTGAGGTCTGCCATACAGTTCTAAAACTTTACGTGCTTCCAGTCTTCCTTGTTGGCTGATTGAAGGTTTGAAGCCGTCGATCGAGGAGGTGGCGACAGTCACTCATTGTCGGCCGTCGCTGTTGCAGAAGCTGGATGTTGGGGCGCCTTATTCTCGACACGGCCACCAGACGAAACGGGCTCTTGCTGTGCGCCAGCTAATGCTTCCCGTCCGCGACACCATGTCAGAAACTATCATCGCAAGTCTAGCGCAATTACATGCTGCCAAACCCCGAAAGCGCGGCAACTCGCGGGAGCTTCACACAAAACACATGCTCCACTGCACCACCCCAGCTAGACCCCCTCTGCTCTGCCCGCGCTCCACGCGGCAGAGTTATCACTACCAAAGATCCTAAACACTTTGGTTCTCCACACGACCTATCGATGTATTCATTCGATAGCATAGTTTTCCCTAGGCCAGACCCAGCGTAAAAATACAATTAATACTTACAAAACAAACCAATTATATATCGACATAAATGCATAAATATATACAAATAATAAAACAATTACAATATACAAAGACACAGAAATGTTATATCTTCAGGTAACAAAATAAGGAAAAAAAATTGCAGTGCAATAGATGGAAATAGGAGTATTTGCATTTCCGGCGTTACACATTCTTCTGTCTCTACCAGAATTTGGGTGTCATCGGCAAATCTTAAATTTTTTACATCCTCTCATTGAACTGCACTTCCCTTCCCAAATATTCCGCCTAGCCATTATTTTAATTTACGAGAGACAGCGGTGACTCCACTATCAACACGTTTCTGCCTCCGGCATTTAACTGCTGTGAAAACAGTTTTTTCTCAGAAGGAGTAGACCAGTTAACAGGCCTACCACAGTGGCACGTGTAACACTCAATGCCTGCAGGATCAGGGGAATTGTGAGTTGCATGCGTTGACCGTCCGCAATATGACCAAATGCGTCCACATACAGGGCAATGCCAGTCCTACTGTCACACTGCGTACCTGTACCCGTTTCAAAGACATCCTAGACGTGTCACACATGTAAGGTCTGTATTGTTAATAGCGCCGACGCTTGCTTTAATTCGATCGCTCATGTATGCAAGCCAAACATAAACATAATACAGAAGGATTAGGCAGGCCATTTATCAAGTTCTATTTGCAGAATTACATGTCATCGAAAGATTACGGCATCAAGTTTCTCTTATATAATCAAACTTTCTACATTATTTAACATTATCTTCATTAAAACGCTCATATTTTACAAAGTTTTACATGTAGTGTGAAATCCAATATTGTGAAGTAACATAAACAGTGGAAACAGTAGTAGCTATAGCACGAAAAAATCCTTTCACAAGAAATAGAGCAATGAAGAAAAATTACAGGTAGGCAGATTAAACAATGGTGCATTGGCAATTGTAGATGTGTTGGAAGCGTTGCGAGAAGCGATGGGGAAAGAAAATATGTGAGTGCGAAACAAAAACAGAAACAAGTGTAAAAGGTACTGTTTAGCTGAGTTACTTTTTCACATAAGACAATGGGCACAAATTTAATTTTCTTTTTTTTTTGTGAGAAGTTAACGAGGTCGATAAAATAATATGCGTCAGTTTTTTCTTAAGTGCAACAAGCCATTGAACTGTCCGTAGGACGCAGGTATTGGCTCTGTGATGCGAGGTACTAGGGGTGTATGAGCACCAAGGAGCTGAGGAAGTAGCATAGCGAAAGGCAGTCTCGTAAGTTTTCCGGCCACCACCATCTCAACTTACATAGCGAAAAATGACGGATATTGGACGAGTAACGCACATATACAATCCTGGTAATACTAACCTGTTCACTTCATATGCTGTACTGGATTACATTGCAATAACAGTAAGCGATTGGTCTGAAATACGACTCTAAGTACAGAGAATATTTACAATTTTATGCAGCTGCAAGTAGAATACCGCGTTGCATGACGCAAAATTGGGTTTCCTTAAACCTGTTGAACAGCTGTGTTTACGAATCTGTTAGTTCGGATAGTTCAACAGGAAATTAAAGGGATATTTAATAGTGTGGTAGAGCATTACAGTTTTACATTGGTGCATGTAGCTCTTGTGGATCTGTACGTAGAGGTAGGCTTCTAAAGGCACTCACGTCGGTAGTTGATGGTGATAATACCATCCCCTTAGTAAGCGGGAGATAGTTGTTATATCACCATTCTCCTCCTCCTGTGCTGTATCCTTAGTACCTATTAACATTTCCGTACATCAGTCCCAAAATTTTCGAGACCGGATTAATATAAATATTCTCCTCTCACGGGAGTACAAGGTAGAGAATGTTCGTAGAACCATGTGAAATAGTCAGAGAAGTCCTTCTTTGGGATGTTTATCAACTTATTCGTGGCACTGACTTGAATATCGGTTATGTCGTCAAAGCACTGCGCTTTCATTCTGCACTTTTGGTAGGTGTTTTTGGTAGGCTCATAGTGGTAACATCAAGTCTCGTCATCCGTGAAAATTATTTTATTAGATATCGACGTGTCGTTGTTTCTCTTCGGTAATTAAGGTGTGAGGGACATTCTGGAGAATGTCTTGCTCACTTAATTTAGAAATATGGTGCCAGTGCGATTTTCAACACTACAACACTGACACACTATGGTCGCATGCCGACAACTTAACACCACCTGCACACTGTTGACTTGCTGAATGCACATCTGCTATATACAGCTGTAAACTGACACTGTAATTACTCAGCAAAGCTGTGAAGGTTTCTTTTACTCCAGCAACATTATGGATACAAGAAAGCCGTTGGCTGATGTAGGTGTAAGAGGTAAATTTTCGAGAGTCAAGAGTTTCATGACAAGCGTTTCGTTTTGGTATTACGATTACAAACGCGCGACTTAGCGAACGCTGTTCCTAGATTAATTTTTTGCCCTCACGCTGATATTATGGTGCATTCCTACGAACAATAGGCTCGCATTTCCAGATAAGATGCTCCCACTAATTAAGAAACGCATTGTTCTCCTCTTTGTCCTGACGGATGTAGATAAAATGGCGAGGGGATTCTAGCGCCTTTCTTCGTGCCCTCACAAGCGTTCGTAGACACTGCACGTGTCGAGGTACCAAGGGCTTGACATCCTTTTGTGATTCTGCGGAAATTAAACCCCGTCTTATTTCCACGGGACGATTGTTACCCTCCCCAACTGGCATCCAGGACAAATGCTCACATTGTTCTTCTCAATCTCAAAATATCACTGGCCAAGAGAATTTCTTGCGTGCTATCTCGTATTTCTCAAGAATAGGAGATGAGGCAGCACTAAGAGAAATCTCGTTGCAGCGCTGTCAAATAACAGCTGCCGCTGCGGCGGTTGGGTAGGCAAGTAACGTCGTCCACAGCCACTATTTTGTGTCCATAAACATTAGAGATCGTAGACGGTTTGTAGTGGTAGCAGCGACACGAAAACTGCATAAACTGGCACATTATTAGTAGTCGAAAAGCATGTAAAGTAAATATAATAACGCTTTGAGATATTTTTAACTCGTTCCGTTGTATCTGCGTTAACCGAAACCAGTTTACTTCTTACGAATTTAGCCAAGATGCTGACGAAAAACAGCATTCTCAGGTGTCTATTTGTAACAATTTCTATAACCTTTAAAAACAAAGCACACTAGGGGATATTAAATAAATTTTTCAGATAGTGGCTTCCAAAACTGATTATAAAATTAAAAGAAGGAAGTTTTGTGGAAGAATGGAAGACTATATGAGAATAGCGTCAGATAATGGTTAAAAGCAAAATCGTTTAATGCGGTACAGTGTCTGATATTGTCGACCACTAACAGTTAAATACTATAAACATCGAGACAGAAGAAGCTTGTAGGTATCACTGCATAGAACATAAACTGAAGATTGATGAAGAACACAGGGGGAAGGAATATTCAACACACACATATTAGTAGTACAAAGTTTCATTCGTGATAAACACGCTTCTGAGCACTTGCAGCTAAAGTTAATATTTCAGGAAAATAGTGCACAATGTTTCTACACGTGCTGTTAGTGTATTTGATTTCGAAAGTTTTAGTCTCATGTCCAAATGAATTCATTACCAGATTTTTGTATACGTAATACGTAAGCAAACAGTAAATATTTGCACTTAAAACAGTAAAATTTTAATATTATTTAAGCATGTGATTTGAGATATTGAGGCTGAACATTAGAATAAAAATATACTATGTTTAGTACTTCTTCATCAGTTATTCTATCTATCCACCCAGTCTTCAGTATTTTTCTGTTACACCACATTTCTAAAGTTTCTATTTTCTTCTTTTCTTAACTCTTTATTGTTCACATTTCACTTCCAAACAAGGCTACAGTGCATAGAAACACTTTCATTAACGAATTGCTGATACGGAAATTTGTATTCGATGCTAAAAAATTACTTTTTTTGTAGGAATGCTTTTCTTGTCAACCTTGCTCTGCATTTCAAATCCCCTCCACTTCGACCATGATAATTTTAGATTCCTTCAAAAAGAGGCAAACTCATCTGTCTTTACTGTCTCTAATCTAGTCCTGTCAGCTTCACCTGATTCCGTTATCGTTACTGTACTTTGCTTGATATTCATTTCACAAAACTTTTCAAAACATTATCCCCTCCATCGAACCGATCTTCCGAGTACTTCGCTTTGTCTGACATAAATACAATATAGTTAGTTACTTTCTCCATAGATTATTAAAAGTTTACAGTTTATCCGACATTTACACATGATTAGAGTTAACACTAAAGAACCCATTATTTTACTGACAAACGTCAGAGATTTTATTTCTCCTTCCTCAAATTGTAATGAACCTTCCAAATTTGTGAAATTAAATAACATCCGAGAGACGCTACAACTCTGCCTTACTACCCTCTCAAATACTGCTTCACATTCATATCTTCCGAATCTCGCCATACCCGAATCTTATGGTTTCTGTGCCATTTATAGAAAACTCTATATTTTAACCTTGCTACTTTCAGAATATCCAGTCAACATCCTGGAAAGCTTTCTCTAAATCTATAAAGGCTATAATGTAGTCTCACCTTTCTTCAGTATGTTTTCCAAAACAAGAGCAAGTATTGCCGAAATCGTTTCTACATTTCTCCGAAACACAAAATGATCTTCCCGATGTCGGTTTCTGCCATCTATTTTCATCTGTAAATAATTAGAATGACTGTTTTGCAATCATGACTTCTTCAGCTGGTAGTGCGAAAGTATTCACAGTCGTCAACATCTTTTTTTGGAATAGGAATTATTAAATTCTCCTACTATTTCGAGAGTGTTTCGTCTCTTACATATCTCTTACGTACCAGTACAAGCAATTTTGTAGTGCCTACCACTCCTAAGGATCTGAATGATTCTGAGGGAGTGTCGTCTACTCGAGGGGTCTTACTCTGACTTAGGTTTCGAGAGCTCTGTTAAATTCTTTTCGCGGTATTGTATCTCCTACTCTTTCTCCATTTACTCTTTGCTCCGTTTCAAACAAAAATGTCTTCAAATTCGTTTCCCTTGTATAGCCCATCTACACTATTTGATCAAAAGTATCCGCACACACTGGCTGACAATGACTTACAAGTTCGTGGCGCCTTCCAGCGGTAATGCTGGAATTCAATATGGTGTTCGCCCACCCTTAGCCTTGATGACAACTTCCACTCTCGTAGGCATACAGGTTTCTTGGGGAATGGCAGCCCATTCAGCACGGAGTGCAGCACTGAGGAGAGGTATCTATGTCGGTCGGTGAGGTCTGGCACGAAGTCGACGTTCTAAAACATCCCACAGGTGTTCTATAGGATTCAGGTCAGGACTCTGTGCCGATCAGTCCAGCTCGAGCGTGTTGAAAGATGCAATCGCCATCCCTGATTAGTTCTTCAATAGTGGGAAGCAAGAAAGTGCTTAAAACATCAATGTAGACTTGTGCTGCGATAGTGCCACGCAAACCAACAAGGGGTGCAAGCCGCCTCCATGAAAAATACGAACGCACTATAACACCACTGCCTCCGAATTTTACTGTTGGCACTACACACGCTGGCAGACAACGTTCACCGGGCGTTGGCCATACCTACACCCCGCCATCGGATCACCACGTTGTGTACCGTGATTCTTCACTCCACACAACGTTTTTCCGCTGTTCAGTCGTCCAATGTATACACTCCTTACACCAAGCGAGACGTCGTTTGGCATTTACCGGCGTGATGTGGAGCTTATGAGCAGCCGCTCGACCATGAAATCCTAGTTTTCTTACCTCCCGCCTAACTGTCATAGAGCTTGCAGTGGATCCTGAAGCAGTTTGGAATTCCAGCCTGGAACGAGAGAATACATACAGTGTTAGGCTGCACTTACTGTAATTGCTTATGGAGTTGTCCACATCAACATATATAACTTCTGCTTAACGAGTTTCGTTAACTACGAGTACATCGTAACTCTTTATCTCGTTGTCAGTGGTATATGTGGTCCGTATGTCATTTGTATATAGACTTATCAAGCCAATGTACAGTGCCTGAAATGGGTATGTCTGACAAGTTACCGAATCACTTCACGTAGAGGAAAGTATATGTGATCATACTAGGAATAGAAAGAAAGGCAGAAAATATGCTTGCTTAGCAAGAGTGGCAGGATACAAATGTCGGAGTGTGTTATTAGTCAGCATCAAACATTCAGCGCTGAGGACGAAAATGGGAAGCACAAATGGAATAAATTCAAATGCATAGTTTCAGAATGGTGGATCACAGCAATCAGTCGTCCTTTCCTTTCAGGTCTTATTAAGCAAATCTAGATTTCGGCTATTACCTAGCCGTTATCAATGCACTATTTCGTAGTATCAATGCATGCACAGTACGTCATTCCCCTGATGCTCGGGCTTCTGTCACAGTTCGTTCAAGACTCTTGAACTGTGGCAGTCACATAACAGCCGGTGAGTCCATCCATATTCCTAATGGAAGGAACCTGATGGTTCAAAATCATCGTTCAGTATACTTTGGACAAATATGCTCCGAGCAAGGTCTTAAGGGATGTGAAAAACCCACCGCGGTTTAATAGCCACGTAAACAAACAGGGCTTTATCACAGAGTCAAGAGAAGTCAAACCACAGCGGACAAACAGAAGCTAAACGAAGCGAAAATGGGAGTGAAGAGAACAATGAGAGAAGCGTTCAGTAACTCTGAAAGTAAAATTTTATCAACCCATGTGAATGAAACCCTAAGAGAACTTTGTTTTACATATACTCACTAAGCCCGTTATTCATTCTCTCAAGACTATACGGGCACCAATGCTAAAGAAAACAGAGAGAAGGGCGAAATACTGAATTCGATCTTCCGAAATTATTTCATTTCAGAGGATCGTAACAGGATGTTTCCTTTCAGTCATCGTACCGACGTACGTAGTGATTAACACTAAGCTGACGGATCGTGCAATAGGAAAGCAACTACAGTCTCTTAGTAGTGGAAAAGCATCCGTACAACATGAGACACCTAGAAGATTGTACGAAGATTATTCTAGACGGCTCGAGCCCTGGCGCTCAGGTTGACGCTGTGTTCCTTCTTCTTTAGAAAGGCATTTGACACCGTCCTGACTGCCGTTTAGTGAAAAAGAAAACAGTTTACCAAATATCGGACAAGATTTGCGACTAGATTCACGACTTTCTTGCAAATGGAACTCAACACGACGGTCCGGAGTAACCCTAGGAAGTGTGACGGGACCGTTACTGTTTACAATGTATGTAAATGATTTAGTAGAAACTGCCTGAAACTCTTTAAGACTATTTGCAGCTGATATGGTTGTCTATAAATGAGTAGCAGTGCCAGAAGTAACATAGATTTGCAGAATGACCTGCGAACGTTTGATGAGTGGTGTAGGCTCTAGCAGGTGACCCTGAACGTAAATAACTTTAACATTTTGAGCATACTTAGGAAAAGAAAACTACTAATGTACAATTACATTATTAATGACAATTTGCTGGAAACGGCATCTACCATGAAGTGTCTAGGAGTTACTATCCAGAATGACCTTAAGTGGAATGACAAAATAAAATAAATAGTAGGAAAAGCAGGTACCAAATTGAGGTTCATAGGAAGAGTCTTAAGTGAATATAACTCATCCACTTAGGACGTCGCTTACAAGGCGCTTGTTCGAGCAATTCTTGAGTATTGTTCATGAGTCTAGGATCCTTAGTGGGTAAGATTAAAAGAAGAGGTAGAGAGGATTCAACGGAGGCGACACGTTTCGTCACGGGATCGTTTAGTCGGCGCGAGTGCGTTACAGAGATGCTATAGAAAGTCCAGAGGATAAAAGTGAGGCTCAACAGTGTGTGTACCGTGTTCGTAAGTCAGAGAGAGTAACTGGCAGATTCATCAGTTTGAGCTCCATTCCCCACTTACCATACAATGCACTCCACAACAACCTACTATATACTACTCTTTCAGTTTATGAATTACGAGGTAATATCTGTGGTATGGTAACAAACGCGAAAAGACGCTGAGTGAGGCAACTAACGGTTATCTCAACCAAATAAACATTCCTCATTTCTAAATTATTCCAAGTAATTTTCATACCTTTTTCGGCTTAAAATCTCTTAGTCTTTCGCCATCCTCGTGAATTTCATTATAAATTTGGTAAATTATTGTATTCAGTATTGAATGTAATGTCAGAATATCTTCTAATCGGCTTTCCATTTAGAATATCTTATGAGTATTTTTGCTGCAAGTCCAATTTTTCTTTACATTCAACCGTTTATTATACTGTAGCATGCATCGCCACAGCGGCTTGTATTTGGAAATGCTGTGGTATACACACTATTTCATAAATTTCCGATACCAAACTGATACTCTATTATTCACACATTTATTCACAGAGATATGCCTTACGTTAGATCTAATCTTTCCGAAAATATAAATATTTTTTTGATGAACATCGTTTAAATCAATTTGTTATTTTAAATGGTTGTTTATAAAGTACTCCTAACTAGTTTCCAGTGATGCTCATGCTCGAGCGCATAACAGATGTGGATACATCATCTTCTTAAGTAGTATAATGCAGAAATTACAGCTACGTTTAGCATAGTGGTCACTGTGCACGACCAGTATGTATTCACAAACCATACACGACAGTTTGCCGTTCTATCCATATGATTTCTGCGTTATACTACTTACGTGGATGACGGAATTACATCTATTAAGGACGTATGAGTGAGCAACGTTCGGAACTAGCTAATAGTACTCAGTAAAATTCTATTTTAAAAAACAGGCTGGTAGAAAGTATATCATTCTTTAAAACTGTCGAAATAGTGTCTCCGACCGAGAAGAAGTCAAAGGTTTATTTCATTGCATCCTCCATTTTTCTTATTTATTGAAGACTTTCGGTATACACTGTCCTGCCTGCGTCCACAATTCTGTAGAACTGATAAATACACTTCTAAAATTCTTGAAATTTGATGCAGCTTTAATTACGCTTCGTTAGTGTTTTTTTCCGGTGTCTGTACCCTCCCGTCATACCAATCTGCATTTTTTTTCTTTTTGCCATCTACCATTGCCTTTAGATCTCGATTCATTCCTTTTGATAGCCATTACTTTCATTTTCTTGTACCGCCGTCTTTCACTTCATACAGTCCTTCTTCTGCTCATAAACAGCTCGTTTTTTAATATGTGACGCTTTATCGAACTACTTACTGCACTTCGTTCGTAGCTAAATACGCTCTGCGACTTCTTGCAGAATTGTCACCACCAATTCATTATCCTCTAAGCATTTCTGTAGCTTATATTTTTATTCTATATTCCAATAATCTTGCTACGCTGTTGCTTGGTAGTCACAGACACTAACGTCTGTTATCATTCAGGTACACCGATTTTGTATACTCCCATGTTGATATCTAAGCACCATATGCTAGGTCATAAGGTCAACGATGAATCGTTGCACTGGAGATGTAATCGCGCAGATTCGGCGTTTACCGACAGCGAAAAATAACGCCGATCTAACAACGAGGGAGAGAGAGAGACATTGATAGGTACCACTGTATATGGCCGAGCGGAGAGAAACATCACAGGCATTTCCAGTCCAGTTCCTTGTAAAGAATAACCAATGCCTAGGAATCGGTATTAAAATAACGTTCTAAACTAACGGTCAAAAAATAATTAATCTAACAGTCTGAAAGCTTTCTCTGGGATGGTACAATTTAATGAATGTACCTTGCAAAACTAAACGCAAATCCAGAAATAAAATCTTACATTGTTTTCTCCATCTGCTCACCAGATACAGGTGAACACACATCGAATGTGAAGCTGTTGCATTCGTACCTGTTGTGAAATGCAAACGACTACACTCCTTCAATTTCACGCTTACTGTAATCGAATGTAGCACATTACACAGCAGTCAGTAAAAGGCACACACAGTATCAGATAAAAAGTATGCGGACATACCAAAAAACGTTCGCTATTCGTATTAGGTACATTGTGGTGCGACCTACTGCCAGTTACTCCATATCAGCGACCTCAGTAGTCACTAGACATCGTGAGAGATCAGAATGGGGCGCTCCGCGGAACTCACAGACTTCAAATGGCTCTGAGCACTACGGGACTTAGCATCTTAGGTCATCAGTCCCCTAGCACTTAGAACTACTTAAACCTAACTAACCTAAGGACATCACACACATCCATGCCCGAGGCAGCAATCGAACCTGCGACCGTAGCGGTCACGCGTTTCCAGACCGAAGCGCCTAGAACCGCACGGCCACACCGGCCGGCGAACTCACAGACTGCGAACGTGTTCAGGTGATTGGGCGTCACTTGTGTCATACGTCTGTACGCGAGATTTCCACACTCCTAAACATCCCTGGATCCACTGTTTCCGATGTAATAGTGAAGTGGAAACTTGAAGAGAGACGTACAGCACAAAAGTGTACAGGCTGATCTCGTCTGTCGACTGACAGAGATCGCTGACAGTTGAAGAGGCTAGTGATGTGTAATAGGCAGATATCTATCCAGACCATCACACAGGAATTCCGAACGGCATCAGGATTCACAGCAAGTACTATGACAGTTACGCGGGTAGTAAGAAACCTTGGCTTTCATGGTCGAACGGCTGCTGACTAGCCACACATCACGCCTGTAAATGCCAAACGACGCCTCGCTTTGTGTAAGGAGCGTAAACATTGGACGACTGAACAGTGGAAAAACGTTGTGTGGCGTGACGAATCACGGTACACAATGTGGTGATCCGATGGCTGGGTATGGGTCTGGCCAATGCCCAATGAACGTCATCTGCCAGCTTGTGTAGTGGCAACAGTAAAATTCGGAGGTGGTGGTGTTATGTTGTGGTCGTGTTTTCATGGAGGGGGCTTGAACCCCTTGTTGTTTTTCGTGACAGTATCACAGCAGAGACCTACATTAATGCCGCGCGGGGTAGCCGTGCGGTCTCAGGCGTCTTGTTACGGTTCCCGCGGCTCCCCCCGTTGCAACTTCGTGTCCTCCCTCGGGAAAGGGTGTGTGTTGTCCTTAGCGTAAGTTAGTTTAAGTTAGATTAAGTAGTGCGTAAGCCTAGGAACCGATGACCTCAGCAGTTTGGTCACATAGTCCTTAACACTAATTTTCCATTTCCATACATTAATGTTTTAAGCACCTTCTTGCTTCCCACTGTTGAAGAGCAATTCGGGGATGGCGATTGCGTCTTCCAACACGAACGAGCACCTATTCATAATGCACGGCCTGTGGGGGAGAGGTTACACTACCATAACATCCCTGTAATGGACTGGCCTGCACAGAGTCCTGACGTGAATCCTACAGAACACCTTTGGGAAGTTTTGGAACGCCATCTTCGTGCGAGGCGTCAACGACCGATATCGATACCTCTCTTCAATGCACCACTCCTGTAAAGAATGGGGTGCCATTCCCTAAGAAATCTTCCAGCACCTGACTGAACGTATGCCTGCGATAGTGGAAGCTGTCATCAACGCTAAGGGTTGGCCAACACCACATTGAATTCCAACATTAGCGATGGAGGTCGCCTCGAATTGTAACTCATTTTCCGCTAGGTGTCCGTATACTTTTGTTCACATAGTGTATTGTTGGAGTGCAGCATTAGTAGAAATTGGCATGATCATTGATTAGATTGCGAAACGAGGCACAAAAGTTATAAATAGGTTTCGATATTTAGGAAGCGAAGTAAATGACGACAGCAGATATAACAAATAGAAAACAAAACATTCTGTAAATACTGAAAATGTTCCGATCATAGGAAAGCGTAAGGAAGTCTTTTCCGAAAAGCCTAGTTTTCCTTCTCCTTCTGCCTTTCATATATAAAGCCTACGACCTGTTCTGGCCTCAGTTCCATGTTTTCACTCGACATCCTATGTCCCTCTTTCCTTTAGGTTTCCATTGTAAGACCACCTTTGGAAACCTTGTTTCTTTCGTTCGTTGCAGATGTTCCTTCTCGTTTTGTTTATGATCTTCCATTTTAAAACAGACTGCGAAAAGGCTCTGTTCTTGACTAATGTTTTCATTAGGAATGCTGTCCGCCCCTGGTAACTGAGTGGTCAGCGCGACGGATCGTCATGCCTGACGACCCGGGTTCGATTCCCGGCTTGGTCTGAAGTGTTGGCAGAAGAGCCAACACCGTGTTGCTAGAGGAGGCCGAAATGCACGCTTTTAAAGCTCACGCAGATTGGCGTGAGGTCTGGAACAAGGTAAAGTAATTATCCTATAAAGAAAAGATCGTAGTTCTTGGAATACTTAACTTTAATCCACAATTGGAGAACATCGGTCTGACGGTACAGGCATCACAAGTTAAATATCTATTGATACTGGCGCCTTGCTAGGTCGTAGCAAATGACGTAGCTGAAGGCTATGCTAACTATCGTCTCGGAAAATGAGAGCGTATTTGTCAGTGTAGCATCGCTAGCAAAGTCTGCTGTACAACTGGGGCGAGTGCTAGTAAGTCTCTCTAGACCTGCCGTGTGGCGGTGCTCGGTCTGCAATCACTGACAGTGGCGACACGCGGGTCCGACGTATACTAATGGACCGCGGCCGATTTAAAGGCTACCACCTAGCAAGTGTGGTGTCTGGCGGCGACACCACATGGTCGAAGATTTTCTCCGCTCAGGGACTGGGTGTTGTGTTGTCCTTATCATCATCATTTCATCTCCATCGACACGCAAGTCGCCGAAGTGGCGTCAACTCGAAAGACTTGCAACAGGCGAACGGTCTACCAGACGGGCGGCCCTAGCCACACGACATTTCCATTTCCATTAGGAATGCTGTACTACTTAGCAAAGAGCGACAAGGGATCGTAAGCGATAATTTTGAATTAATAGTCTGGCATTTTAACACTACGCCACTGATCTTTAAGAATGACCTTTAAGACTGTTTGCTAAAGACAATGAAGGGCAACACGTATGGTTAGTAGTATTTACGTTTTATTTTGCCTGATAGGAGGAACTCGTACAGAAAAGGGATCCCAATTTAATTTTTGAGAACAAGAAACGGGCAGTGGCTACTCAAAAAATATTTCACATGTCGTTGCAGCATTACACTCGAAAGTCTTGTTTATTAAGTTGCCTGTATCGCTTAGTTAAATAACTCACGTAAAGCGGTATGTTATCACACCAGTACAAAATTACCGCTCACTGCTGTCAATGGCCAATACTTCTTACATTAATTAATTAATCCCGAAACATCGATGCTTTTGTAGGCAGTGTTTGGCAATTAGATTATAATTCTTCCTTCGGAAGCCATTAAATACTTTCATAAGACCTTAATTTTCCATAAATCGAGACGCCAGGCCGTAAAATGGGCTCGTAAACCTAGTTTAATGACGGCGCCAAATTATTTAGAATACTCATTACGGCGGCGGCGGTGGCGGCGGCGGCTCGGCTGGGCGCTGTGCTGACGTAGTGGGCTTTAGCGGCGCGTGAGTGGGTGGCGGGCGGCGACTGTCCTTGTAGTGTGACCGCGGGTCGCTAATTTTCTCCCGGGGTTATTACGGCGGCCGGTATCAAAGGCTCTCGCAAAATCAATTACCGGGCGCGTCAATCACTCGGGTACCGGCGCGCCTCCCCCGGCGTGCAGGCAGCATTTAGCACCTGTTCTCGCATCCCCGCTACACGGCCTCCGACACCGCTGTCATTCCGACAGCGTCAGACAAAACGTGTTTAATGGCCTGCCACGGGATAGGTGGCTGCAAACGACTGCGTGGACACTGGGCCGCTCGGCTAAGGACGATCACAACTGGGTGAGTGATGACACGTTTGTTGGGAGTCAAACGTTCGTTCCTGTTCGGAATTATCTTGAACGCAGTGACTGTAATGCTTTTATGGGGCCGTGGAGATTAGTGCGCAGCGCAATGTAGGCACATTTGAAAAACAAAGCAGTTAGACCCAGGGGACACCACCATCTAGTCTTAGTGAAACTTCCTGGCCTATTAGAACTGTGTGCCGGACCGAGACTCGAACTCGGGACCCTTGCCTATCTCGGGCAAGTGCTCTACCATCTGAGCTACCCTAGCACGACTCACAGCTTTACTTCTGCGAGTCCCGAGTTCGAGTCTCGGTCCGGCACACAGTTTTATTCTGCCAGGAAGTTTCATATCAGCGCACACTCCGCTGCAGAGTGAAAATCTCATTTGAGATCTAGTCTTAGTAATGGACCCAATTCACTCTTATAGCTGAAGTCACTAATCGATTATTAGATCCCATACAGCAAGGTCGGTCACGGTGTCCAAAACTGCTGCGTGCTGCAGAGCTCGATCCGATGCGAAGGATAAACTGCGCTGACACCATGATTCTGGTCAGCTGAAGAAAGTCGTGCAGACCGGTAAATGCCCCACCTTAGCGCTTACTGAAATGTCGCGCTACCGAGCAGAGCCCAGACAGGCTCTGCTCGTTCCTTCTCGGAAGTGCTGTCTTCAGTACAGAGCGACATTTCATTCGGTGCTAAGGTGGGTCATTTATCGGTCTGCACGACTTTCTTCAGCTCGGCAGAATCATGGCGTCAGCGCAGTGTATCCTTTGCTATTTGTTCATGGTAAAATGTGTGACCGCTAAACGTCATTCAATACAATCACGACGACATCCCTCGATCGACGTTAGCACTCGTGGTGTCACTCGCGTTCGTACATGGCAGTGGACGTTTGAAAATTCGTGACGCTAGCTCAATGGCCGTCAATTGATTTAAATGTTATTCCCGTCTGACTCTTAATTCAATTACTGCCACGGGATTGAGGAGAAAGAACACATCCTGATGATACCAGCATTATGCGTATTTAGATGTTCTATTAATCTGAATGGTTTGCAATGTTCCAGCGATTCTATTCGAACTCTATACTGATGTAACGACAAGGACCATTTTCGCAGATAAACATGCAAGTACGTAATAGATGTTCAGTTTCTCAATATAGTTCGTCGCACTCACACATAATACATCCGCTGTAAGAACAATTTCATGCATTTACATTTCTGGTGTCCCACAATATTGATTGGCTAAATATTATGACGATACGTTGTGTACAACTTCCACAGATATTGTTTATCATGTAGTCAAGACTACGTAATGAAGCCAAAATCGTGGATAAACAGTTTTCTTTACACTAACTAAATATGAAATGTGAATCGGGATTGGAGGTGATGATCCTATCCTTCTTTTCAGTATCAGAATGGTCGATATCGTGTTCTGAATAACGCGTGTCATACAATGTCCAAATATCGACACGACCCAGGCTCTCAATTCGGCACTTAAATGTCGATTCTTCGCTCTCGAAATGTTCGATGTGATTGTCTTCACATGCAGGGTTCAAGTTAACGGTCTATGCACTGTTTTTAGTATTTTAGGTCCCCGTTAATTAGTATTTGGTAGTTAATAAGCGAACTATTTTTATGCTAGCGCGTTGTTTGTATCAGTTACCCCCGCAACCGTCCATGGATAAGATTTTCTTAATGTTCCGCGCACACGCGTTTCACAATTTTATAAAATGCAGTACTTTTCCCAGCTAACACAAAGTTCGAATTATGTTATCGGAATCATTTTCACTTCACCCGACAATAAACGTCTCTGATCACTTCGTCACACGTAATGTATTTTAAACATGCTTGAAGAGTCTTTCAATAATCTCCTTAACGAATTTCGCAGTCGCGTACCACTTCTTCATCGACTAGCCCGATCGCGATAACTGAAGGTAGAGAGCTCAATAATGTGTTACATGTTCTTTTATACGTATTAAAAAACAAACGCGGCCCTATATCTTTCTGTCCCGCTTGGTCTTTTCTACTTTGCTTTTTATTACTTTTCATTATATTGCTTCGTAGTAATACTGTGCAGTTATTAAAGTTTCGTATTAGTTTCCCCTTTTTAATTCTTCCAAAATAATGTCTATTTATCCCCGATTTTAATTAATATGATGCAAATTGACACGCCTGCCCGCAAAGTACCGTTATAAATGCAAGGTCGCAGGTCCACTGTCTATACTGAAAGATGCAGTCTAGAGATCAATCGCCAGGAGCCCTTAAAACTGGACTGGGACGACAGAAGGATGAGGATTCTTAATATCTACGAGGGTGAGGCAAATGAAAACCTTAAATATTTTTTAAAAATATTATTTATTTTGCAGAAGTGGTCAAAGCTGTATCACTTTCGAACATAATCTCCCCCACGCTCGGTGCAAGTCCTCCAGCGCTAACAAAGTCTATAAATTCCTTTAGAAAAAAAATTCTTTTGCTAGTCCGCGCAACCACTCATGCGCCGTGTGGCTTACCTCCTCATCAGAACGGAACGTCTTTCCCCTCCATTGTGTCTTTGAGTGGTCCTAATATATGGAAATCCCTTGGGGCAAGGTCTGGTGAGTATGGTGGATGAGGAAGGCACTCAAAACGCAGGTCTGTGATTGTTGCAACTGTTTCGTCCCCAGTAACGATTCTTGCAAGGAAGCAATCACCTTCTCTTTCAAAGCGCCGAAGAAATTCTTCACAAGCATCAACATGTCATTCTCTCATTTCAGGAGTCAGCTGCCGTGCCACCCATCTTGCAGACGCTTTGAAAACTGGAGCACATCATGCACAATGTCGTGTGCTGACCCTTGACTAATCTGTAAACATGCTGCAATGTCATACAGTGTCACTCGGCGGTTTTCCTTCACTATGGCTTCAACTGCTGCAATGTTCTGTGGAGTCACAACTCGTTGTGCCTGACCTGGACGAGGAGCATCTTCCACTGAAGTCATACCATTTGCTAACTTCCTACTCTGTTCGTAGACTTGCTGCTGTGACAAACATGCATCATCGTACTGAACCTTCATTCGTCGATGAATTTCAATAGGTTTGACACCTTCACTATCCAAAAACCGAATAACAGAACGCGGTTCTTCCCTGGTGCAAGGCGCAACTGGGGTGACCATCTTTATACTGATACTGTGACGGTATGTGTGCATCTGCACTATGCTGCCACCTACAGGCCATTCTGCATGCTGTTGGTAGCACGCTTACCAACTTACACGATAACGGCGTGAAATTTCGATTTATTACTACAAATTTAAGGTTTTCATTTGATTCCCCCTCGCATGATGTAGCGCATAGTCGATGGGTACTAGCAATTGGCAATAAACGACATTAAAACATATTTAAAATTTACATGAAATATTTGCGCAGTTCTGAATACGGCCAACCATCGGCTGTGTACGGGATTGCCGACAGTGAAAATTTGTGCCCGACCGGGATTCGAAACTGGATTTTTCGCTTCAATCGTTTTGACTATTAATGCTCGGCTCAGATGGACTCAAACTTCCATTTTTCGTCTTTCTGCGTCGCAGCTTGTACTGGTACACACATGTAAGGGAGGAACTTTAACAGAAAGTAGCTGCCTGGTCTCGCCGGATAAATACGGTATTGCAATGCCTCTGTTGTTAAGAACAATAATACAATGTTCCTTCAGACATGCAGGCACGACCGAAGGAACAGTGCAGTGTTCTTCTTAGCAAAACAGGTAGTGCAGTATCGTACTTAAAGGTTAGTGGACGAACGATCTACACTGTTGGAGCGACCGGCAGATGAGATTTATTGTGTTGTACGTATAGAAGCGCTTTGTGTGAAATTGGCAGTCGTGGAGCACATGATAAAACAGGTGGTACGAATCATAAAGTTTCTGAAATGGCACCTACTATTCCACTCTCAGTTGCAACACTATTCAATAAAACTGAGCGAAGAACATGGAGGCCTTACATAAGAAAACTACTTTGGTTAATTAAAGTTGCATGGCTGGAGCGATGTTTCGATTTGGGACACTGCCAATATTACTGTAGTTTTCGAGCTGCTTTCGAGATCGCTTGCATTTTACATTTGGAAGCACCTCTGTGCATGTGTAGATGCCAACGGTTCATCTGCAGTGTATTTCCCGTAGAAAGTACAAATTCTTTTACGTCGAAATTGTCCAGTTTGTCTACGTTGTTGCCCTTCGGAACAGTTTCTGCACCTCTATAACTAAAAAAAATAAAAATAAAAATAAAAAAAATAATAAAAAAAAATTGCATCACCCCGGTTCCCAGAACTCCTGAAGAGAGACATTGATTGTGGATATTGTATCACAGACACAGTCCCTTTGACTGTTAAGAGATGTCACTGAACCCGCCCAAAGACGTACACAACCATGCATCAGCAGCGCCTATTAGATGGTGGGGGTCCGACAGCCTATCAGTTTCAGTCATTCCACCAGGAAGGAGGTACACGGCTCGTGTTGTCTGTAGTTCAACCGTGCCTAGACGGTTCGATGGCGTCCGCATTGGTACTTTGTGCCAGGAAGGCCTCTCAACAAGGGAAGTGTCCAGGCGTCACGGAATGAACGAAAGCGATGTCGTTCGGGCTTGGAGGAGATACAGTGAGACAGGAACTGTCACGAAATGCCTCGCTCGGGCCGCCCAAGGGCTACTACTGCAATGGATGACCGCTACCTACGGATTATGACTCGGAGGAACCCTGACAGCAACGCCACCATGTTGAATAATGCTTTTCGTGCAGCCACAGGACGTCGTGTTACGACTCAAACTGTGCGCAGTAGGCTGCATGATGCGAAACTCCATCCCGACGTCCATGACGAGGTCCATCTTTGCAACCACGACACCATGTAGCGCGGTACAGATGAGCCCAACAACATGCCGAATGGACCGCTTAGGATTGGCAACACGTTGTCTTCACCGATGAGGTCGCATATGCCTTCCACCAGACAATCGTCGGGGAAGTATTTGGAGGCAAGCCGGTCAGGCTGAACGCCCCGGACACTCTGTCCAGCGAGTGCAGCAAGGTGGAGGTTCCCTGATGTTTTGGGGTGGCATTATGTGGGGTTGACGCAATCCGCTGGTGGTCATGGAAGACGCCGTAACGGCTGTACGATACTTAAATACCATTCTCCAACCGATAGTGAACTATATTGGCAGCACATTGGCGAGGTATAAGTCTTCATGGACGACAATTCGCGCCCTCATCGCGCACATCTTGTGAATGACTTTCTTCAGGATACCGGCATCGCTCGACTAGAGTGGCCAACATGTTCTCCAGACATGAACCCTATCGAACATGCCTGGGAGAGATTGAAAAGGGCTGTTTGTGTATGACGTGCCCCACCAACCACTCTGAGGAATGTACGCCGAATCGCCGTTGAGGAGTGGGATAATCTGGACCAACAGCGCCTTTATTAACTTATGGATAGCATGCCACGACGAATACAGGCATGCATCAATGCAAGAGTACGTGTTACTGGGTATTAGAGGTACTGGTGTGTACAGCAAACTGAAGCCCTACCTCTGAAGGTCTCGCTGCATGGTGGTTACATGCAATGTGTGGTTTTCAGGAGCAATGAAAAGGGCGGAAATGATGCTTATGTTGATCTCTATTCCAATTTTCTGTACAGGTTCCAGAACTCTCGGAACCGAAGTGATGCAAAACTTTTTTTGGTGTGTCTGGTTTGTAAACGTTATGAAATTTTTCGATCAACGTACTTGTGCAAATGGCTCGTTTTGATTATGAAAATAAATAAGCCATAATTACGTGGCAACCTCAGTTGCGAACATCTATGATATTTTCTGCATTTGTCTGTAAGCCAACAGTTAGTACGAAATAAAAATTACGTCGCATCGCGTCTAAAATCGCGAAATAAGACTAAAAACTGTATTGCTGGTCATCTAAATTGTTGTGAAATATGGAATGAAGTCATATACAGTGTGATGGCATTGCCATTTAAATGGGGTGAATTCACAGTTTCCCCCTCTCCCTTCCTCACACCGAGACGGTGTCGCATGGCGATGGGAGGTAGGGATGTTGAGAAATTATCGATGTGCTGGTATTTTTCCACAAAAATATCGATACATACTGGCTGTACCTTCCCTCGATAAATCAATATAGAAATGGTGATGTAGAGTGCCGATATTTTCATATCATATTTTTTCACAATTTTCGTTAAATATTTGTAGTTTTTCTTTAGAAATTGTAGTAGAACAGAATTTTACTTTCATTACGTGAAGGAGTCCTACTGCAGATTGACCTTTCATCACGTCCATTCTCCCTCATTGACTGTATGAAGTAACTATATGTGGTACAAAAGAAGAAGCGCGATGGCACTAGGAGGTGGCCATGTTAACTGAATAACAAGTTTTCCGATGCGAAGAAATAGTTCAGCAATTCGATAAAACACAATTTTTAACGATACTAGTGTGCTATTTCTTCACATCGGCATGCTTCAGAAACAGATGCTGAAAATGATGAACAAAAATGTAAATGACAAGTTTGGTATTTACGAAGGGCGGAGACGAGTGAGGGTAAATGCTGACGTACTGGGTGCTCGGCGCTGCCAACAGAAACTGCAACGTTTAGCTTGACCATGCAATTTTTACACTACAGCTGCTATGTTGTTGGTGTTGGCAGAAATGAAAAAAAAACGGTTTAGTTGACATAAAGTGTTCCGGACAAATGAGATACTGACGAAAGCGAACAACGGACCCATCAGACACCTTTTACTGTGCCCCTTACATGCATTTACCATGGTTAGCAAAGTGGTTATCGCCAAGCGTGAACGTACATCGTTTTTTCTTCCAGTTCTTGCTCTAAGGGGAATAGGCAGGCTTGTTAATGTACAGAATATCTGATAATTAATCAATACTTCAAGGCTCTGAAAGCGGCTGTATACCTACAGTGTGCAGCCGACATTTTTATAGGCAGGTACGCCACTATCTCTACTCTCGATAGCTCGACGCACCGATACATTTTCTCAGTATATCGAGAGCCAATAACCACTTGCTTTTAATTAATCCATATATCGAATTCCCGATTTTTTAAAATATCAACAGTCCTAGTGGGGGAAGTGTGTATCCAGGTAATAGAGCTACGGCGCTTGAGCCAGAGCTAAACATATTTTCTGTGGCATTAATATAGGATGATTCATTGTTCCAGTCGAGGTTGCATATGATGCCTGAATGTTCATCAAACCAATAACGGATACGTACAGCTCTGTGAAGACTGCTGTTGTCATCGTGGAATGTGCAGGTGTCTACTGCACACTCATCAAGAAGATGTAGAAGAAAGAGCCACATTTGGTTGGCTGAGAATGTTGAAATATACGTCTTGACTCATGCTGACGGTAATCTGAATCATGGTACAAGAAACACCACTAAAGACATCAGAGAATCACCTTTGGCACTCTCCACACACTGCAGGCTAAATGTCTCGCTGAACCGTCGCAATGTATCTTTTGAAAAGAAGCAAAATATCGAGTCACTTCGTAAACTTTCCCGGAGTAGAATTTGATGATATCCATATTGAGTCTCCAGTCGGAACATAATATCTCCTTGACATAATATTTTAGGCGGTCCACCTGGCCCCCATCTTCAGTTTCTTTTATACTCCGCCTGAAGGTCCACCGCGCATGCGCAAACATAACTGCCATCCAGTGCAATGATATACAACAGTCTCTAGATACCGGCTCCCAGGTTGATGCCATATTTCTCGACTTTCGAAAGACGTTCGACTTAGTTCCGCACTGTCGCTTGCTACAAAAAGTGGGCGCGTACGGTCTATCCAATGACATATGCGGTTGGATAGAAAGTTTTCTAACAGACAGGGAGCAGTATGTCGTCCTGAACGGGGTAACTTCAACAAAATGAAGAGTAACTTCAGCTGTGCCCCAGGACAGCGTAATAGGTCCTCTGCTTTTTACGATTTACATAAACGATCTGGTTGATGGTATTTACAGCGGCATTACACTATTTGCCGCTGATGCTGTAGTCTACAGGAAAGTATCATCACACAAAAGTTGCGAACAAATCAATGATAATTTGTAGAAAATAAATGCGTGGTGTAATGACTGGCAGTTATCTCTCAATTTTAGCAAGTGTAACCTACTGGGTATAACAAGACGAAAATCCCCATTAACGTATGAGTAGAAAATAAATGGTCAATCTTTGGAAGCGGTAACATCAGTCAAGTATCTGGGTGCGACCATTCGAAATGATTTCAAATGGAATGATCAGATTACACAAGTAACGGGTAAGGCGAACTCTAGATTGCAGTTTATTGATAGAATCCTGAAGCGATGCAGTCCTTCAACAAAGGAAATAGCTTACAATACGTTAGTTCGTCCAACTTTAGAGTATTGTTCGTCTGTATGGGACCCTTACCAGTTGGGTCTGATTCAAGAGCTTGAGAAGGTCCAAAGAAGAGCGGCAAGATTCGTGACTGGTACATTTAGCCATCGCGAGAGCGTTACAAATCTCATAGAAGACTTGGAGTGGGACACACTTGCAGATAGACGACGCGCTAAACAGAAGGGGCAGCTCACTAAATTCCGAAATCCAATCTTCGCCAAGGATGTAGAGCATAAATTATTACCACCAACTTTCAAATCGCATAATGATCATCATTCAAAGATAAAGGAAATAAGAGCTCGTATTGAGGCGTTCAGACAGTCGTTTTTCCCTCGCGCGATCCGCGCGAATTGTGCCCTCCGCCACACACAGCTTGGTGGCTAGCGAAGAATGTATGTAGATGTAGATGTAGATGTAGTGCAAAGCACGACATCGCACCACTGGTGAAAACTACCGGAAATGATTAATCGATACCAAACGCTGTTCGCACTATTTGATGGCCTATACAAAGACCATTGTTTTTTAATATAAAACAAAACAGGGTTCTAACTCTTACTTAAAGGACACCCGTATTTTCTGTTTATAATATTGTCAGATAACCAGATTTCAATGCCTTCTTTCACTACCCAGTCTCCATAAAGCCACGCAGGGGCAACCACATGTGTATCATCGTACAATATTTTTTGTCTTCCAGTAAGACAATGTTCCGCAACCGCAGGATTTTCTGGCTGAAATAAAAGCGATGGTGCTAAAATACAGGCTTCCACGCAATGGGAGAGAATTTTGTAGACACTGGACTCCCTCAAACCCATTCATCCTTCACTGAGCCCAGATGCGCTCTAGTCTTAGCTGGCGAAATACAGGAAAGCCTCCGATTTGCGCCGGCCGCGGTGGTCTAGCGGTTCTAGGCGCGCAGTCCGGAACCGCGCGACTGCTACGGTCGTTGGTTCGAATCCTGCCTCGGGCATGGATGTGTGTGATCTCCTTAGGTTAGTTAGGTTTAAGTAGTTCTAAGTTCTAGGGGACTGATGACCACAGTAGTTAAGTCCCATAGTGCTCAGAGCCATTTGAACCATTTGAATCTCCGATTTGCTTGTATTTTCTCTTGGTTCCCGCAAACCTCCTGTCTGTAGAGCACGACGGATCTGATTGTCGGTGTAAAAATTCTGCTCGTCTGATTGTCGGTGTAAACATTCTGCTTGAACACTGCTTTTAGATGATCCAGTTCTTGTGTCAAGCTATCTGCATCTGAGATGGCATAAGCTCTTTTTACTAATATAAACAGTACCCCTTTGCGTTATTACGGTGGACGGCAAATTGATACGCATGAAGATATTTGTCAGTGTGCGTAGGCTTACAGTAAACACTGTGTCCCAATGTCCCATCATCCCTCCTGTACACCAAGACATCTAAAACCGGAAGCTTTCCATTTTTTTTAACTTCCATCGTGATCGTGACGTCAGGATGCCGACAAGCAAAATATCCTAGGAAACGATAAAGGGCACCTCTCTCAAGTAGCCATACCATAAACGTATCGTCGACGTATTTAAAAAAACTAGTTGGTTTAAAGAACGCCGTCTTCAGTGCCATCTTCTCTAAATTTTCCACAAACAAATTGACGAGTATGGGGAATATTTGGAATCACCATAGCCATTCCGTCAGTTTACTCAAAGTACTTGCCATTAAGTAAAAAATACGCCTAAGTCCGACGTCAGCACGTGGAGACAAAGCTTTGTTGTTTCTCCGTCCAATTTTTCACCAATTAACTGTCAAGAATCTCTGGTAAAAAGAAACACAAGATCAAAACTAATGAGCAATTTCGTGAGACTGAGACAGAAAGACTTCAAACGCTGAACAAAAGCCAGGGAACTAGAAATATGATGTTCGCATTTTCCGACATGGGAACTGAGAAGGGATGCTAAATACTTGGCTAAGTTGTTAGTAGGAGCACCCAGATTACTGACAATAGGCCGAAGAGGAAACCCTTGCTTGATTACCTCAGGCAAACCGTGTAATCTCGGGCTGGACTGCAGACTTTCGGCCTACAGGCAGTGTATAAAGGAGCCGCTACTGGGTGTTTCAGTTTTTGCGAGATAGTGTGTCGGCTTCCTCACCTGAAGATGGCGGCCAGGTGGACCGCCGAAAATATTCTGTCAAGATGACGTCAGGTTCCGGACGGAGACCCGCTACGAATATCAACAAAGTTTTGAGTCTTTCGACCGAACTACGTCCCTCTAATCAGCTACAGTCCAGTTTCTGTGTTATTTAGACCAATGAGAACGTGCATCTCCATGTGTCACTATGAGTACCTCTTGCGGGATGTCTCACTGCAAATGGCCGTAGCATGCAGCCAGCTTCGCAGTGTTCGCTCACTGAGAGCAATAAATTTCTGTCGCATTTGAAACCGATTGTCATTGACGAGCCGTGACGCTCGCCTCTGGTCCCTGTCGGTTAGCAACTTTTCGCGACTGCTGTTATTGCGCGGTGTTCCGTGGCTCCGATTGGTGGTATACTGTTCTTTGTAGAACTTCATTCACTTTTTGGTCACGGAATGGTTAAAAACCGTTGGCTACTTTTGCTATTCTCTCACGTCTCTACGATGACACAACTTAACTGCGCTCATTCCGTGCAAACTTAGTGGTGAATACACACAACTTTTCTGCCATGACTTACACAAAAGACTGTATTTCATACTGCTGTCGCGTATCAGTTTCACACTTCTTACAGCACTCAGAAGTGAGAAATGTGTTGTTCTAAGGAGGTGACTATTTTCTGCTATTAGACTGTTCACCGCTTTGGTTCTAATCTTAGCAAACGATGGTGGAGTAGGATGATAGGATGAGGGTATAAACAAGCACTGTGCAGTCAGAGACCACGTGAGGCACGTTATGTGCCTGGAACCTAATCGCCTATGATCTGAATACATAGTACCTTCCTGTGTATTAATCCTACAATACACTAGGTCACATCTTCAGACGATCAGAAATATTAATTTCAAGGAATACGAGTATGTTTCAAAGCTGATTTTCCACCAAGTAATTGATTCCAGACGAGCAAGGTGTCGCAGGGTTAGCACATTGGACTAGCATCCGGGAGGACGATGGTTCAAATCCGCGTCCGGTTATCCAGCTTTAGGTTTTCCGTGACTTCCCTAAACAGCATCGGGCATATACTGTGACGGTTCCTTTCAAAAGGCACGGCCAGTTTCCTTCATCAACCCGAACACAACCAGAGCTTGTGTTCCTTCTATAATGACCTCGATGTCGACGAGGCGTTAAGCTCTAACCTTCCTTCCTTCTTTTCCAGGTTCCGGACGCCTATTAATTATTTAATAGGCTCCATATAGTTTTTGTTGTACACTGAAACCAGAGAAAATGTTTGAACTACTGTTATACTTTCTGAAATGATAATATTCTTGTTTGTTGCCGTCTTAGCAGATGTTCCCTGTGGATTTTCGTACTCGTTTGACCACAATTAACCACACTGCTCAACTTAGTTACTCTTACCTATTACAGAAAAACATGAAAGCAAAAAAACTAATTTCTGTATTTCATTCATTGTGGACACCACGCAACTGAACACAAAATTTAAATAACTTTACGTCACTTTCCTATGGTACGTCACATTTGTTTAACACACGTCACAGAACCCAAGTTCTAGTTGTATTATTGCGGAGGCGTGGTTCCTTTCATCCTTTGCCTGCACCTAGCTGCGAATTCGTTGCAACAGATCGCCGGCAGGAAAGCCGAGCAGAAACCTACGGTACTGCAACTCGCATCAGGTTGCATATAATGTAACTATTCCAAGAATCTGGAAAAGGTCTTAATTTTGAATGAAAGGTGGAAATACTGGTAAACCTTCGGCATATTGTGAAACTTGATAGTGTACACGTACACTGCCAAGACCGTGCTGATATTAACACAGTCATGCACAAACCCTTTCATTCACGTTAGCAAGTTTATGGTAACGGATTTCCCGAAATCCGAACAGCTACTAAGCACGGATTATTCTTAAATGGAGATTCTCGCCGTACTGTTAAGTTTATCAGTGTCTAATGCACTCAAGGTTTTAGTCACCGTTCTGCTCAATATGCCATGCGCAATTACTGTCTTTTCTCACACACAAAATTATATTGAAAAATCCGTACTTTTCAAAAACAAAAAACACCGGAATAAATATGCCTTCACTTTAAAACATTTTTGAAGCATGTAACAAAACTAAAACCGGCAAATTATAACTTCCTTCGGAGCTCATACTACACACGACCGTACCATTGAAAGGATGGGCTCCTACTCTTTAGACTGCTGTAAGCATTCTACGAGGCCTGTTCAGAAAGTAAGCTCCGATTGATTGCCAAATTGAAACCACAGTGAACATCAGAAATGTTTTACTTGTAACAATTAGCTACACCTTTCAGCTACTTCTCTACGTAGTCGCCGTTCTGACTTAGACTTTTGTCATAGCGTTGTACCAACTTTTCAATAGCCTCATCATAGAAGGCAGCCGCCAGTGCTTTCCGCCAATTCTCCACGCTGGCCTACAGCTCGTTGTCTGTGCCAAAATGTTGTCTTCAAAGACAGCGGTTCATGTGACCAGAGATGAAACTAAGGGGGAGACAATTGCGGACTGTATTGTGGGTAATCTCACATTTCCATATGAAAACGATGCAGGAGCATCTTCATTGCCCCTGCAGAATGCGGCTGAGAATTGTCTTGAAGAAGAAACAGCACGACAGTTATGTAATGTTAGCTGCATAGCTTCAGGCGAAATTTCTCACCAGGCCCTCGTACTTGGCGGCAAACACTATTTTCTAGACATCTTTACGCACTCACTGCGAGCTCAGAAATGAGAAGAGCGACGTGATGCTAACTGGGGTTATGCTAGAGACACTACCCTACACATCTGTGCAAAGCTTTATCGGATTTTCATAGTCGTTTCCATTTCGCGACCGATCGGAGCTTACTTTCTGAACGCCCCTCGTATATCTCCAACAGAAAAGACACACGAAGAATACTCCGTTCTGATTGGTCACTTTTCTTTAAGGCCAATAGAAAATCATCACTCTCCCGCTTTAGTCCGCGCTTTTCATGACTAGCCAACTAACAAACAACACACTTTCGAACCGTACTTTTTCCCGAAATAAATATTTAACATCCTGATACTTTGTTTATACTTTACGTTATTAGCTATTTGAGCCGTGCGTGGCTCATGTTCGTGCCATCTATTGCTTAACAACTTGTTTTTACCGTACGGCCGCCTCGTCATTTTAATTTCAATTACTGGTGTCACTGAATTGCTCTCTTGCCTGCCTGTCTTTTGACCGTCCCTGTGCCTAGTCACTGTGTCATCTTGCTAGACGTGGCTCGGTTCCTTCTTGTGCGGGGACGTCGTGGCCAATGGGCAAGAGTTACCTCTGCATGACTGAGCTCGAGCCAGTGTTCCCGGATCGCCGCGTCTCCCAGTTCCCGATAGACAACGGGTTGAGTCGGGTTGGAGCAGCAGCGAGCTCCAGATAGGCAATATTCGCCCGACCGTTGCGGACACACAAGGTTTGAGAGGCAACGACCTTGTTTCGTTGCTGTTCGGTCGTCTGGTCAGACGACGTGTGTTTCGTCACCGACCGTCCTTCGGTTTGGTGTGTGTGTCCGCCTGTGGTCCGTTCTAGTTGTTCATGAGTGATTCGTTTTACGAGTGTTCGAGCATCTTGTGGCAGTGTTTCGTGCAACACTGTGCACCCTGTGTCAGCTCGACTGAGCAATGCTTTAAATGCTGTAATGCTGTCTGCGTACTGCAGTAGCCATTTGGTCGGTTGCGACAGAGCGGTGAGTGAGTGTTTTCTTACAGTTGGTTGGTTGGTTGGTTGGGGAAGGAGACCAGACAGCGTAGTCATCGGTCTCATCGGATTACGGAATGATGGGGAAGGAAGTCGGCCGTGCCCTTTCAGAGGAACCATCCCAGCATTTGCCTGGAGTGATTTAGGGAAATCACGGAAAACCTAAATCAGGATGGCCGGACGCGGGATTGAACCGTCGTCCTCCCGAATGCGAGTCCAGTGTCTAACCACTGCGCCACCTCGCTCGGTTTTCTGACAGTGTTGATGCTGTCCGCCGCGGCGTGTAGTTCCACAGCCGTTGAGATGCTCATCTAGGTCACTAGTTTTTTGCCTTGGCTTATTAACACACCAATATCAGAAGGCAAGTGTTACTGGTCTCATCGCCTCGCTGGCATCTTGGTTGTAGTGCTTTCGGTCGGGTGCCGGCCGTGGGGGCCGAGCGGTTCTATGCGCTACAGTCTGGAACCGCGCGACTGCTACGGTCTCAGGTTCGAATCCTCCCTCGGGCATGGATGTGTGTGATGTCCTTAGGTTTAAGTAGTTATAAGTTCTAGGGGATTGATGACCTCAGATGTTAAGCCCCACAATGCGCAGAGCCATTTGAACCGTTTGGTCTGGTGACAGAAATCAGGTATTTGGTTAGTTCGTCGGCTCGTCGGCTGTCTGTCGGTTGGGCTGCCTTCCGATTTAGAGATTGTTGGTCAGGCTGCCTGTCTCGCCTAAACGGGCGTTAGTGTTGCAATGCCAGGCCGACCCTTGGAAACTTCGGAGCGCCGTTCCGTCTCTGTTACATAGTAACTTCCTTGTTTGAGTTTTAGTTATTTGGTTGATGTGTGGCCTTCAGCCGAGTTTTAATGTGTCTTAAATTAATGTTCTTGTCTTGCCCTTTTGCGCGAAATAGTCAAGATAAGGCCTTTCCGCAACCTAATCCGCTCTGCGCTGCTAGGGCAGGCGTTTCACTGGGTCTGAGCGGTCGGCGAGTACTGGCTGTCCGCGCCTCCCCAGCGCTCCGTCCCAGACTGCTGCTACGTCCCGACTGCAATTCTGCTGAGTTCAAACCCCAACCGCTCCAGGTCCGATCTCCCCCCACGACACACGACGACCGGGAAGTAATAGCCGTTCAGCAAAGATAATGCGGCAGGGCTAATATCGATACGCGGTGCTGCTGCCACTCACGGGCGGGCAGGAGAGCAATTCAGTGACACCAGTAATTGAAATTACAATGACGAGGCGGCCAAACGGTAAAAACAAGATTTTAAACAATAGATGGCACGAACATCACCCACGCACGGCCCACTATTTTCATTTCTACTCGAATTATCCTTCCTTCGTACAGCGTTCATCAGTTGAACAATGATCTACATATTTATTCTAGACCGCACTCACGCATCATTCACACTACTAAATGCGTTTTCAAGGCTGTGCAAACATAATTAACAATAAAGCCTTCAAGAAATAAACAGAACAATTCACAAAAACATTCTCTTGATCTTTTTCTTGAATGTCTCTGCGCTCTACTGTCCTCTGGCAGATGAAAATTATAACTACACACTCAACTGAACCCGCTTCGGACCAGTCTCACTATGTTCTAACGTCTTGCGGCACTCAGGGGGCAAGACATTTTGACTGTATCAAATTCATAACCGCAGATCTTTACGTGGTTTTAAGACACATATTTGAAGCACGGAATTAACTGTGGCGCTGAGAACCCGTAAGAGTTCACAGCACAGAAACAAAGTATTGAAAAAAGTAGACGTTCGTGAAAATCATATTTATAGACAAACTACCTGTCTCACACATCTGAAATGTTTGTTAATCAAATCTCAACATGCCATACTTCCTATGAGAAATTAAAATACCCACTTACGTTATGAAAGATTAATATTTAAGGTTATATTTATTATTAATGTTAATTCACAAAATTTCCATACATGGGCTGGTAAAAGAAGTGCCTCTCCAAAGTTGTAGAGTTTGTAATCAATGTGAAACTGAAATCAGAACATAAATAACAGTTACTAAATCCATGAAACACCCAATTATGACCTATTACAACACTGAAAGGTTCTCTGTGTCATCATTTTCGTTAATCACATTCTCTGGCTGGAGGTTCAGATAAAGCATCTCCGATTATGAACTATTATTGCTACATACATCAAGTAGCGACTAAATTATGTTGTCAACCTTAGATAAGATTTAAACAGCACAGAGCAACAAAACCAAACTTTTTACTTTGGGCCCATATGGAAATAAGCGTCCGACAGATCTACGAGACTGGTTTTCGCGAATATTCATGTACATACTGTAGGGCAAACGATATGGTAAACCCTGGTTCACCATAAGATCAACAAATGTCAGAAGCATGCACATACGCTACAGTTTTAAAGTCGATGACGGTGTACTTTAGGCACTTGCGGTTCTCAGTGCCTGAATTGCTAGACTACATCCCTTATCAAAGCAATAGATGGTTCAGTGCCACCAGACAGTTAGGTTTAGGAATAACGAACTCGTGTAGAATGTGTAAAGTAAAAAAATAATGAGATCAATTTACATGTGCGCAGTTAGTGTCTCTCGCTTCTGACAGTCCGAATGTCACGGCGATACTGTCCAAAAGTCTATCTTTTGTGTATAAAACGTGACCGTGATGGCTGGTATGCAGTACAAAGACTCTGAACTCGTATTCGATAGGTATCTCCTAAATGAGTGTCTCCGGAAACGTCATCGTTCTGGAGCATCTCTGACTGGAGTGTTGGTGTGTTTAGAGATGAGTCCCGCCTCTAATGGAACCCCGCCGAACAGCGATGACACGTTGGGATACCAGTCTGAAAGTCGCCCGTCATACGGCCTGACCACCAGGATTAATGGTCTGTGATTCCTTTGCTTTTCATAGCAGGACGCCTTCGTTGTCATCCGTGGCACCCCTACAGCGCAGCAGTAGATCGGTGATATTCTACAACCTTCTGTGTTGCCCTTCATGGCGAGTTTCTACTGCTAATGTTTGTGCTTGCCAAACCCTACCTTGGCACCAAGATTGCCGTATCGCTCCGGAACAGAGAACGTTTGAAACATTATGGGCAGGGCCTTACAACTGCGCCGACACTGTGCATTGTAAGGTTCGAGTCACCTTGGATGAATCTCTTCTCAGACCCACGCCTTTCTGAAATCGCTGAAATGCAGTTTTCAGCCGGAAAGCTCTATAGAGAAACAGGTACACATTTCGTAACCACAAGTTGCACTAAAATTGTCTTGTCGGTGGGAGGAACAGTTAAAAGTGTTTATGTGCATAACATTTCACTCTGTTACGATAAGCTTGCATACACGAGACGCTACCAAGCCTTACTCTATGCTGTATAAAGTCTGAAAAGTTCACACGCACAAGCCGGCCGGTGTGCCTGAGCGGTTCTAGGCGCTTCAATCTGGAACCGCGCAACCGCTACGGTCGCAGTTTCGAATCCCGCCTCGGGCATGGATATGTGTGATGTCCTTAGGTTATTTACGTTTAAGTAGTTGTAAGTTCTAGGAGACTGATGACCTCCACGTTAAGTCCCATAGTGCTCAGAGCCATTTGAACCATCACACGCACAAATCATTCATAACCGTAGCCAGGTTGTTGTAATCCTTTACCGAAAGGTTACAAACGGATTATTTCTTACAGAAGTCCTCGCTTGTATGTTGCTAAAACAGTCTCACGGAACAAATTGCTCAAGTTCGCGAGTGAACAACACGACAAGGGGCATTTACGTATTGTAATGTCACCAAATGCTTCAAATTCACACTGCACTTTATCGAACTGCTTTCCGCACTTTACGGCATTTCTCAAACATTTTAATACTGAAATATCACAACATTAATAATTTTCAGCGGAGCGCATATCTATAGGTCAGATGACTATGAGGTCCAGGCCCCGAATCTACTCAGTTCTTTGCACAAAAGAAGCTTCTAGTTCGCAAAAAACGGGATAATGATTAATTTCGGGTTGGTTGAGAAACATGACAACCAATCGGAAACCAGCATCAAGCCTGCTCAGTTCCGCGCATGTATACAGAAGCGAACAAAATTTTTCACTGAATCAGTACAGTAAATTAACATAACTAAAATTTGAGAACCCAAAAATGTGTGATTAATTCCCTCTTAACGAAACTACTTTTCCGAAATCGTAATCTCATTTCCCCAGTACCATAAACGGACGAAATAGTTTGTTAAATTCCCCAGTACGAATGACTAACACAATCGTCATTCTCGAACACTCCTCACGTGACTAATTACTTCACTGTATACAGGGTGTAAATTTTAAGTTGAAAACCAGAATAACTAGAAAAATAAGTTTCATATGAAAAAGTGTGTAGAATCCAAAGTTGATTATTTTAAGGGGGACATCTGCTAGCGCTAAAATAAGCCCACCACCCCAGCCCTCCGGGGTGTGGCGGGAGGCAACTTTAAAATTTCAAATGGCAACTACGTACATTTTGTGTTAAACATTTGTTTTGATTCTTGGTAATCGGCACTGTAGTTGAAGAAAATCCATGTTCCCATTTTTGCGTGTTAAATGGTTACGGATTAATAAAAAATACTTATTTACTTAGCAAATTTTGATTCGATAAAATTAAATTTCTCCCTCCCTCCCCATAGGGTGCGGTTTGAGAGAGAGGAATTAGAGTTTTACAAATGTTGACCCAAATATTAATTTTTTCGCAGATTCGGATAAGTCAACATTTGTAAAACCCTAATTCCCCTCTCTCAAACCCCACTCTATGGGGAGAGGGAGAGTTTTAGTTTTAGCGAATCAAATTTACGAAGTAAATAAGTATTTTTTATTTGTCCGTAACCATTTTCCACGCAAAAATGAGAACATGGATTTCCTTGCATTACAGCGCCAAATACCAAGAATAAAAACAAATGCTTAAGACAAATGTACATAGTTTTTTATGTATCATCTGATTCTGCAATAAATAATAGAGGTTTCAATTTGAAATTTTACAGTTGCCTCCCGCCCCACCCCCAGGGGGCTGGGGTGGTGGACTAATTTTAGCACCAGCAGATGTCCCCCTCGAAAATAGTCAACTTTGGATTCTACACATTTTTTCGCTTGAAACATATTTTTCGAGTTACTCTGGTTTGTCAACTTAAAATTTACACTCTTTGGTATAAAAACTTTACATGAAACGGTATTTCACATTCACAGCTTCTTTCACTCTCATAACGAAACACAATAAGAGTAGTAATTAATAAAAAATTAGAAAATTAAAAAACAAAACATGAAATAAAACTGAAAGTATTTTGATTGTAGCTCAAACAGTGTTCGTCAGCTAATGACCTCTATCATATCGCATAGAAATTACATATATACTCGAGCCATCTGACCCCACCTGCTTTGCGCGTGACTCACAGTGCACAGCCAATCACCTCTGTTATGTCCCATCTGAATAGGCATGATGCGAGGCGCTTTGCTTCACAACCACATCGTGATTTTAACTATCTAACACTCTAGGTGGATAGAATTTGGCACGATATCACTCAGATGGATATCCAAGTACTTTATCAATCAATACCAAGCCGAATAACCGCTTGTATAGGTGCCAGAGATGGACCAATGCATTATTGACTTGCTCAAATTATGAAGGTTTCTCTTTTTCAATAAATCATCCAATATGTGGATTACATCTACTGATTTCCATTCCTTTCAGGTAATCCTTCATGGTGCGTCGCTTCCCGAGTTCATTATTCCAAAACCTAACTGTCTTTTGACATTGAACAATGTGTTGTTTTGCTAAGGGATGTGTGTCTACCAATTGAGGCACTGAGAACGATAAGGGTCTAAAGCACACTCGTATTGATTTTAAAATTGCAGCATGTATGCATGCTCCTGGCATCTGTAGATCTTATGGTGTGCATTGTAATTTTTGCATTGCAGTTTCCGGTATGCTGTAGTTAGACGTTCGTCCGTTCCCTGGAAGCCATTTGCTGACGTAACCGAGTACCCTGTTAGGTATTTAATTTGGAAGTACATTGCACATGTTTCACAGTTGAACCTTTATCGTATACAAAGAGAAAAGTGTGAATCATCTGTCAGTTTTATTCGCTGATCATCGATGTATATCAAGATAAGCAATGGACCCAGAACCGGACCCCGTACCATGTCTTTCTTCTTTGTTGATACCAGAGAACACCTTACACTCTGCTTTCCAAATATAAGGGGAACCAATGCTAAGCTTTTTCTGTAATTCCACACTGATACAGCTAATGCAAGAAGAGTGAATAGTGCGTCAAATCTAATGCTTTCGGTAAATCAACGAAAATACCTGCTGCCCTCATACTAACGTTCAGTGCTGCTTGTGCCTCGCACATACAAGAGTAAATTCCATTTTCTGCTAACAATTCTTCCTGAACCAAACTGAGACTGTGACAAAAAATTTTATATTATACACTGAAGATCCAAAGAAATTGGTATATCTGCCTAATATCGCGTAGAGCCCCCGTAGGCTGCCCGTAAATCCGTAAGAGTGCGAGGGGATAGAGACCTTTTCTGAACTGCACGTTGCAAGACAGTCCAGATATGCTCAATAACGTTCACGTCTGAGGCGTTTGGAAGCTAGTGGAAGTGTTTAACTTCAGAAGAGTGTTACTGGAGCCACTCTGTAGCAATTCTGGACGTGTGGGGTGTCGCATTGACCTGCTGGAATTGTTCAGCTCCGTCGGAATGCACAATGGACGTTAATGAATGCAGGAGATCGGACAGGATGTTTACGTACGTGTCACATGTCAGGGGTCCCATATCACTACAGCTGCACACGCCCCACACCATTGCAGAGCCTCCACCATCTTGAACAGTCCCCTGCTGAGATGCAGGGTCCATGGGATTTATGAGGTTGTCTCCATACACGTACCCGTTCACCCGCACGATACAATTTGAAACGAGACTCGTCCGACCATGCAACTTGTTTCCAGTCATCAACACACCAATGTCAGTGTTGACCGGCCCAGGCGAGGCGAAAGATTTGTGTCGACCAATCATCAAGAGTAGATGATTGGGTCCTAGGCTGCGAAAGCCCATGTCGATGATCTTTCGTTGAATGGTTAGCATGCTGACACTTGTTGTTGGCCCAGTTTCGAAGTATGCAGCAGTTAGCGGAAGAGTTGCAGCTCTGACATGTCTAAAGATTCTCTTTAGCCGTCGTTGGTCCCGTTCTTGCAGGGTCATTTTTCGGTCGCAACGGTGTCGGAGATTTGTTGTTTTACCGGATTCTTGAAATTCACGGTACACTTGTGAAATGGTCGTGCGGAAAAATACCCACTACATCACTGCCTCGGGGATGCTGTGTCTCATCGCTCGTGCGCCGACTACAACACCACGTGCAAGCACACTTAAATATTGATAGCCTGCCGTTGTAGTATGTAACACCTCCGCATTTTATGCCGACCTGATCTGATCGAATAGCAGCCAAATATTTATTATTAACATGACCGTGAACCTAATTGGGCTGGTAATCGGAATTCACTGCTACGGAAGTTGTTACTTTCCAGTTCATCCTGTTCAATACTATAATATTGAATGTTTGGTAATAGGGAACACCAACACAGTTTTACTAATTACGAACTTATATTCCTCTCAAAACACAAAAAGGAGACAGCCATTGCCTTCGTCATACATATCTAATTACGGCTAATCTCAGCACAGGCTTTCTTCATTTTCCATTATCGTCACACGCTAATCCATCACTGCATCCAACACTGCAATCCAAAAATGGCTCTGAGCAATATGCGACTTAACTTCTGACGTCATCAGTCGCCTAGAACTTAGAACTACACTCCTGGAAATTGAAATAAGAACACCGTGAATTCATTGTCCCAGGAAGGGGAAACTTTATTGACACATTCCTGGGGTCAGATACATCACATGATCACACTGACAGAACCACAGGCACATAGACACAGGCAACAGAGCATGCACAATGTCGGCACTAGTACAGTGTATATCCACCTTTCGCAGCAATGCAGGCTGCTATTCTCCCATGGAGACGATCGTAGAGATGCTGGATGTAGTCCTGTGGAACGGCTTGCCATGCCATTTCCACCTGGCGCCTCAGTTGGACCAGCGTTCGTGCTGGACGTGCAGACCGCGTGAGACGACGCTTCATCCAGTCCCAAACATGCTCAATGGGGGACATAATCCGGAGATCTTGCTGGCCAGGGTAGTTGACTTACACCTTATAGAGCACGCTGGGTGGCACGGGATACATGCGGACGGGCATTGTCCTGTTGGAACAGCTAGTTCCCTTGCCGGTCTAGGAATGGTAGAACGATGGGTTCGATGACGGTTTGGATGTACCGTGCACTATTCAGTGTCCCCTCGACGATCACCAGTGGTGTAGGCCAGTGTAGGAGATCGCTCCCTACACCATGATGCCGGGTGGCATTGGCACCAAGGCAGAAGCGACTCTCATCGCTGAAGACGACACGTCTCCATTCGTCCCTCCATTCACGCCTGTCGCGACACCACTGGAGGCGGGCTGCACGATGTTGGGGCGTGAGCGGAAGACGGCCTAACGGTATGCGGGACCCAGCTTCATGGAGACGGTTGCGAATGGTCCTCGCCGATACCCCAGGAGCAACAGTGTCCCTAATTTGCTGGGAAGTGGCGGTGCGGTCCCCTACGGCACTGCGTAGGATCCTACGGTTTTGGCGTGCATCCGTGCGTCGCTGCCGTCCGGTCCCAGGTCGACGGGCACGTGCACCTTCCGCCGACCACTGGCGACAACATCGATGTACTGTGGAGACCTCACGCCCCACGTGTTGAGCAATTCGGCGGTACGTCCACCCGGCCTCCCGCATGCCCACTATACGCCCTCGCTCAAAGTCCGTCAACTGCACATACGGTTCACGTCCACGCTGTCGCGGCATGCTACCAGTGTTAAAGACTGCGATGGAGCTCCGTATGCCACGGCAAACTGGCTGACACTGAAGGCGGCGGTGCACAAATGCTGCGCAGCTAGCGCCATTCGACGGCCAACACCGCGGTTCCTGGTGTGTCCGCTGTGCCGTGCGTGTGATCATTGCTTGTACAGCCCTCTCGCAGTGTCCGGAGCAAGTATGGTGGGTCTGACACACCGGTGTCAATGTGTTCTTTTTTCCATTTCCAGGAGTGTAATTAAACCTAACTAACCTAAGGACATCACACACACCCATGCCCGAGGCAGGATTCGAACCTGCGACCGTAGCGGTCGCTCGGCTCCAGACTGTAGCGCCCAGAACCGCACGGCCACTCCGGCTGGCCTGCAATCCAAGGTTAGGCCGGCGCGGTAGTCGCGAAACCAAATATCGGCACTAGTAACGTCACTGATCACTTTCATAATGATACTTCTTCACTTTCCCGGTATTAATTTATTATTTAGGGGTCTAAACATGGCGATGGTGACACCCTTCTCGGTTAAAGACCTTGTATTTCAATAATGGCCTCCATACACACACACCATTGCCGCCAACCACTCTGGCGCATCTCGACACTCGCTCTCTCAACACGTCACAATCGATTGTTCGCCCTATCGACCTGTGCCGAGTGCAAAGTTATAGTAATGGCCTACGGACCGCTTACAAGTAGCAGTAACCGATCTAACGACTCCGCCAGACACTTGTTGTCTTACATAGGTGTTGCCATCCGCAGCGTCGTATTCTGCCTGTTTACCTATATCTGTATTTCAATACGAATGCTTGTATCAGTTTCTCTAACGCTTCAGTGTAAATGGATTTTTCAAAAACGCTCGAAATAGTGGTAGCAAATAAATTCGTCGGTAGCTGTCTGCATTACCTCTTACTCTCTTTTCATAAAGTGTAGTGGTAATGACCTGAACACGAGCTACGGTAGGGCAACAGCGGCGCTGGCGGCGATGGGCCGCTCGCGGTGAATACGCGATCAGCGGCGGCGGGACCGCGGTCCTGCCACGGCCCTCCTTGGCGCCGGCACGCCGTATTCATCACTTAGGGAGGTGCCCGGCCTGACGCCCCATCAGTTACCGGCTACATTTCCAAACAGTCACGCCCGCTTGCGTCCATCCGCACGTCGGCCGTGATGGATCGCCGGCCGAGCGACAAGCTCCCTGACAAAGCCTGATAACAACGCGTCTGCGGTGCGGCCACAGCGCGTCTGCCGCGTCCGGGCTCCCGCCGACCACCAGCGGACAGTCTTATCTCGACGGCTGAGCACTGCACAGCCGTGGCGAGCCGTCACACAGTCAGCTCTGCTGATACGTTACTGGCCGCAGCTGGATGGACAGAACGTGTAAAGCGCTTTACTTTAGCATCTTATGTAAGACTGTGTCATCTTTGTAGGAAGATCTATTTTGTAGCCCGATTAAGATAACTTTGTGGAGGTCATAACGTCTAGCCATGGAGCTATTTGTGGTACACACTACGAGAAAAATAAGGACTGAACATTATAGGTATCAAGATTTTCATCAACACTCCTTAGGAACAGTAACTTTACTAATTAGGTCAACATGACCTTGATATATTGAGGTGAAAGCATTCAGTTAGATAATGTAATCTGAGAACAATTAGTGATATTGCATAAAACCATCTCCTGCAACGTTATTTTAAATGATTAAGTACGAAAAACAAGAATGCTTCAAATAACAGTGTGTTCTAGTAAGTATAACATGATACGAAAATCGTCTTCAAAAGAGGCAAACAATAAATGTGGTTTGACCAAAATACGATGGTTGGAACTTCAATAGTGTCAACTATTTATTTACATCTCGTACAAAATATATACGTGTTTCAAAGTTTTACTGACCTTCAGAGTAGTCACCAGCATTGTGCATAACCCGTTGCCAGCGATGTGGAAGTCGTAGGATACTCTTAGCAGTGCCAATTGTGTTGACATTTAGAGCGGCGCAGTCTATTGCCCGAGGAATTTGTAGCTGTTCTGAAGCGAATGCCATGAAGAGTTTCCTTCAGTTTAGAAACTGAGTTGAACTCACGAGGGCTTAAGTCAGGGAAGGGCAGTTGATGGTATATCACTTAGCAGCCCCCTCAGTCAGCCAAATGAGTATAACAGCTTGCACTGTACGTGCTTGAGCATTGTCCTGCAAAATGATGATGGTCAGGTCCTGCAGAAAGTGTCAGCACTTCTGTTTCTAAGCTGTTCGTAGGTTGTGTTCCAAAAATGAACAGCATAGAGACAGAGGTGATGACACTTTCTGCAGGACCTGACCATCATTTTGCAAGACAATGCTCAAACATGTACAGTGCAAGCTCTTAGCGATTTGTTTGGATGATGGGGGTGCTAAGTGCTATACCACCTACTGCACTCCCCTGACATAAGCCCTCGTGAGTTTAACTCAGTTTCTAAACTGAAGAAAACACTTCACGGTATTGACTTCAGAGCTGCTACAAATTCGTCGGGAAATAGACCGGGCCACTCGAACTGTCAACACAAGTGGCACTGCTAAGAGTTTCCTACGACTTCCATATAGCTGGCAGCGGGTTATACACAATGGTGGTGACTACTTTGAAGGTCTGTAAAACTTTGAAACACGCATCTAATTTGTACGAGATGTAAATAGATAGTTGCCAGTATTAAAGTTCCAACCCTCGTACAACAAATAAATCACGTTCACTTTAAAGGAGTTCATTAAAAGAAAACAAGCATAATTAAAACACCAAGCATCAGACAACGTTGTTCGGACGAACGGCAGCGTGATTACTTGGGGCAAGCCCGATTCACAGCTCACCACGCTAATCCTTTCCTGACCATCTAGTGGGTACACGCCCCAAGGCATAACATACAATGACAGCCTGATGAGCTAAGAAGTAACTGTTAAGTTAACGAGTAAAAATTTAAGTCATCAAATTACACGCTGGGAGTGTAGACAAACAGTTGTGAGAAGTAGCTAGAAGATTATAAGGTAACTGGCCAAGGCAGTGTAACGCCGGAAATGCATATCCTCCTATTTCCATCTATTGTACTATAATTTGTTTTCCTTATTTTTGTTACCTGAATATATGACATTTCTGTGTCTTTACATATTGTAATTGTTTTACTATTTGTATATATATATTTATGCGTTTATGTCGATGTATAATTGGTTTGTTCCGTAAATATTATTTGTATTTTTACGCTGGGTCTTGCCTAGGGAAAACTGCTATCGAACGATTACATCGATAGGTCGTGTGAAGACTCAAAGTGTGTAGGATCTTTGGTAGTGTTAACTCTGCCGCGTGGAGCGCGGGCAGAGCTGTGGGAGTCCGGCTGGAGTAGCGAGTGGAGCAGGTGTTGTGTGACGCTCCCGCGAGTTGCCGCGCTTTCGGGGTTTGGCAGCATGTAATTGCGCTCGACTCGCGATGATAGTTTCTGACATGGTGTCGCGGACGGGAAGCATTAGCTGGCGCACATCAAGAGCCCGTTTCGCCTGGTGACCGTGTCGAGAAGAAGGCGCGCCAACATCCAGCTTCTGCAACAGCGACGGCCGACAATGAGTGACTGTCGCCACCTCCTCGATCGACGGCTTCCAACCTTCAATCAACCAACAAGGAAGACTAAAAGCACGTAAAGATTCAGAACTGTATGGCAGACCTCAGCTTTTCAAATTGTTCCATTTGCCTCGCAAAATTACAGCAACTTAGCATGAATCTTTGTTGCTCATTGTCCCAATTGCATTGCCAAGCAGGGTCCCATCCTTTTCCGAAATGAACCCGAGTGTCGTTGAAATTCAAACGCCAGCATTAAAATAATATAATTAGATTTCACTGCTATAATTTCAAAGTCCAGTTAAAGTATTCATAGCTGGCTACAATATTTAGGTTACACGAGCACAAATTAAGAGTGCGAGTTTTGTTAGCATATTTTAGCTTACCTGTGACTGCAGCTCAGCTTGGTACGTACTAAATTTTACTATTGTTAATAGTTCAGAATCATTTAATTCAAGTTCAAAGTTTAATCTCTTATTTCTAAATTGCGCAGAGTCAAGTTGCTTTTGAAATGATTGTTGAGGTAGTCCAAGACTAACCGTATTTTACTGAATTTCGATGTGCTTAAGAAGGAAAGCTTCTTATTAATTCGGTCACTAAATTAACTTTCAGTTTTCCGGTTTTATTAATTCTTTTGCTAAATTAAGTCAGAGTGCAGCGAAAGTTATTACTTCTGACAAACTTTCAGTTTTCACACTACACATGTCAACCTTCAGTTGCCACGCTTCTGGTGCTAATTATATGTTTCTTTTTCAGTTACTATAGTAACTGTCCTTAGGACTGGCGACCGTAATTTCCCCCAAATCTCAAATATCTAATTACCGCTAGTTAATTGTTAACGTAACGGCCGCACATTTACTTTCTTCATTAACTTTACCCCTTTTCAAAATTAATTTCCACCAGTTTCATTTGCATTTTTCCTTTCATTTAGATGTAACCCTTTCCTCCCTCTTTACCGACAGATTAACTTCAGTGACGATTGCTTTTCCCAAATTTCCATGAGGTACACGCGGTTTAATTTTTCACTGTCATTAAGGTCGATAAGTGAGGGGGAGGTTACAGCATCTACTTCTAACCCCACTTACACCTGATCGTAAGGAAGCGGCCAGCTAAGATTCAGCTTCAAATCACGCCTCGAGGTGGACACGGTAAATATTTAGCCGTCGCGCAGGACTTGACAGGGGGAGTGAGGGGAGGGGGAAGGGGAGGGGGGAGTGGCGGTGAGGAGGAGGAGGAAGAGGAGGAGGAGGAACATAGATGGAAGGTAGACGCGAACTGTTGGTTGGTGAACTTCACCTACGACTTCACATACGTTAAACGCAAGTTTCACTTATTAGTGTAACCCACCAAAGTACATGCACCAAGATTTGCCCCTGTAAGACCCATAAACTTGCGGGCTCCAAATAATTAATGAAAGTGACTTGGCAATTTAGTGCGCAACGTACGATGGAAAGAAACAAGAAAAAACAAAGGAATAGTGATGTAAAGAACGTAAAATAAATTTACATAACCCAAAAATTCAAAACACACAATCAAATTACAATTCTCTGACAATTACCAAACAAAGCTATTAAGTTTTCATATGAGCGATACGCTCTTCAGTTCTCGTCCGATCACCGAAGTTAAGCAACATCGACCCCGGTTAATACTTGGATGAGTGACAGCTTGGGAACAGCGGGTGCCGTTGCCACCCCCTCATTTTGCCGCGCGAGGTAGCCGCGCGGTCAGAGGGCGCCTTGCCACGGTTCGCGCAGCTGGCCCCGTCGGAGGTTCGAGTCCTCCCTCGGGCACGGGTGTGTGTGGTGTACTTAGCATAAGTTAGTTAAACTTAGATTAATTAGAGTGTAATCTTAGGGATCGGTGACATCAGCAGTTTGGTCCGATAGAACTTACTGCACATTTCCAAATTACGCTCCTCAAATCGCCTGGTCAGACACAGGAACAGGGAACCACAATAAGAGACCGAACCGGGTCCAATATAGAAGATGCGAGACAACCGTGCGTAGGAACCGAACCAGTCAAAATTATCGCGCCAACAGCGGGGAGCAAGATTTGTCTTTCCGAATGATGTAGCGTGGCCTCGACATCGACGCAACGAACTAAATGTAGCTCACCGAGCATCTTAAGTACTGTGGGACGAGAAACAGTGCACCTCTTTCGTGTCCGGAAGATGCTCAGTCCGAGAAACTATGAAGTGACACGGGTAGTGGAACAAACAGCCAGCCCGTTGCCGCACATTCCTGCACTGTCCGTGCAGGTCAAAGATCGTGTTCCAGGAGACGTGGTGCCAGTTACCGATCGTGCTACGTTTCACTATGGATTATTATTTAGTTTTTCTTGTCTGAAACTGGCCGTGTTTGTGCAGGTCAAAGATCGTGTTCCAGGAGATGTGGTGCCAGTTACCGATCGTGCTACGTTTCACTATGGATTATTATTTAGTTTTTCTTGTCTGAAACTGGCCGTGTTTGTGCAGGTCAAAGATCGTGTTCCAGGAGACGTGGTGCCAGTTACCGATCGTGCTACGTTTCACTATGGATTATTATTTAGTTTTTCTTGTCTGAAACTGGCCGTGTTTGTGCAGGTCAAAGATCGTGTTCCAGGAGACGTGGTGCCAGTTACCGATCGTGCTACGTTTCACTATGGATTATTATTTAGTTTTTCTTGTCTGAAACTGGCCGTGTTTGTGCAGGTCAAAGATCGTGTTCCAGGAGACGTGGTGCCAGTTACCGATCGTGCTACGTTTCACTATGGATTATTATTTAGTTTTTCTTGTCTGAAACTGGCCGTGTTTGTGCAGGTCAAAGATCGTGTTCCAGGAGACGTGGTGCCAGTTACCGATCGTGCTACGTTTCACTATGGATTATTATTTAGTTTTTCTTGTCTGAAACTGGCCGTGTTTGTGCAGGTCAAAGATCGTGTTCCAGGAGACGTGGTGCCAGTTACCGATCGCGCTACGTTTCACTATGGATTATTATTTAGTTTTTCTTCTGTGAAACTGGCCGTGTTTGTGCAGGTCAAAGATCGTGTTCCAGGAGACGTGGTGCCAGTTACCGATCGTGCTACGTTTCACTATGGATTATTATTTAGTTTTTCTTGTCTGAAACTGGCCGTGTTTGTGCAGGTCAAAGATCGTGTTCCAGGAGACGTGGTGCCAGTTACCGATCGTGCTACGTTTCACTATGGATTATTATTTAGTTTTTCTTGTCTGAAACTGGCCGTGTTTGTGCAGGTCAAAGATCGTGTTCCAGGAGACGTGTTGCCAGTTACCGATCGTGCTACGTTTCACTATGAATTATTATTTAGTTTTTCTTGTCTGAAACTGGCCGTGTTTGTGCAGGTCAAAGATCGTGTTCCAGGAGACGTGGTGCCAGTTACCGATCGTGCTATGTTTCACTATGGATTATTATTTAGTTTTTCTTGTCTGAAACTGGCCGTGTTTGTGCAGGTCAAAGATCGTGTTCCAGGAGACGTGGTGCCAGTTACCGATCGTGCTACGTTTCACTATGGATTATTATTTAGTTTTTCTTGTCTGAAACCGGCCGTGTTTCCGGATAAAATTAGTGGATGTGAGGCCTGCCTGTAATGCAAAACACTATTTTAGGGTTCTGTACCTGAATCAGTATGTAAAAGCGGAACCATTATAGGATCGCTTTCTTGTTCGTGTGTCTGCCTGTCGAGCGCTTTTCTTAGGAACGGATAGGCGTATCAACTTCAAATTTATGTCACATACTAAGATCTACGGTCACTTGACGGTGTACAACATTTAAGCTTCCAAGTCAAAGTAATCAAAAGATAGAGCCATTTATGTCACAGATTTGGGTACTCGCAAACTCGCTCATCAAATTCTCGTTGACCCAGAATCACGAAATTTGACAAGAAGCGAGTTTTCATAGTATAAGCAAAAGAAAAAATTCGAAAATTGTCAATTTGTAATTATAACCCATGAAAAAATATTTTTGTCATTTTTTAACCGTTTGTTTGTTCGTCTCTCCGTCCATTTTTTAAGATCCCGTTATTTTACGTCAGTTCAAATTTACCTCCCATACTAATATCTACAGTTCCTTGATGGGGTACAAAATTTAAGCTTCTAAGTCAGTGCAATCAAAAAGTACGTACATTTATATCAACACTCTAATACTCGCAAACTCGGTCATTAAAACCTGCAGGGTGTGCCCCGTTGACCTACAATCATTAAATTTGCCAGGAACCCAGGTTTAACAGTGCAAGTAAAGGAAAAATGCCAAAATAATAATTGTTTATTATTTCTCACAAAAGAAATTCTTTTGCCAGTAGTCACCCGACTTTGTCTGTCCGTCTGTTAAAACCCCTTTTTTTCTCGGGAATGGGTTAACTTGACAACATAAAATTTATATCAAATACTAAGGCTTCTGCCCACTTGTCGACGGAAAAAATTTAAGATTGTAAGGCAATTCAGCTAACAGATATGGTGATTTATGTCACATATTTTTATACGTGCAAATTCACTCATTACATCCTATAGGGCACTTCCCGTTGACCTAGAATCACGAAACTTGGCAAGAAGCAAAGTTTCACCGTACAGGTAAAGGAAAACAATCGGAAAATTGTTAAACCGTAATTACGTCACATTAAAATTATGTATTCGACATTATAACTTACACTGCATTCACCATGCGTCAAAACCATAATAGAAAAATATTACTGCATATAAGATATAGTCATGTTTTAGTTATGTAAATAAAAATAATATTTCATTAAAGCTGCTCTTTCTTCATAAACCAACTGAAGCTCCGTGGCCGCCTTTTTTTGGATATCTGGGCTAGTTTCAGGAAATACTGTAGAGATTTTGTTTCGTCAGCACCTTTGAACCATGATCAGTTTGTTTCCTTCATTCGAATCTTTAAAATGTGAACATGTTTTAAATGCTAATTAATCTACGAAAGCTGGCCCTAGAAACAGTTTTAGTTTATTGTAGCGATTATTGTAATTTAGTATTATAGGGATATGTGGGACTGTACGCTATCGGATAATGGTGGCTTGTCATCTGCAACTGAATATTGTTAAATTTCGTTGGCGAGTTAACACGTCGTTTTACATCCAAACGTAATTTTTGTGCAAAGATATTTCGTGACTATACTTGCGATTACTTACATTTTGCTTCAGTCAACCTTTTCAATCTGTTTCCCATGAGCTGTAGAGCACCACATGGAAACACTACTCGTATTTTGCCGAATTTCGTTTGTAAATAATAGTTTCCAATATTGTGAATGCATAGGGTAAAAGTCCCAGTTAGCGTTCGCTCTTCTCAAGTAACCGTAGCGCACAAGCTGAATTTTGTTCACTATTCTTCTCTCTATATGTACCTACGTGTGTGTGTACGTGCGTGTATAAAGGTATGCTTGGGTGTGTGTGCTTTTGTTTGTTACAGTCATCTTCTCTGTAAATTCCTTTCATATGTTACCTAGGGCATAATTTTAGAGTGTCTGTAGTTGCTTATAATCTGCTTTGCCTCTGCCAATGTCTTTTGTTGTGGTAGTTTTCTTCTATTTTAAGTTTATAGTACAGGTTGTGGCTGGATTCGTGCTGTTAGATAGTGAGACAACGTTCTATGGGACCTCTGAGGTGTTCTGAATATCTTCTTTTAAAGTTGCTGCAGATTTGCCCTATGTGTAGTGACCGACATGTGTTGCATGTAAGTCCGTGTATGGCTAGTGTGTTGGATGTGCCTGTGGGTGTTTCCTGTGTTCTGAGCTTTTACTGTATCCTGTTGTCTGTCCTACATGCTATTTGAAACTCCCCTTTCTTTAGGATGTCGCCTATTCACTGAAATATTCAGTGTTGTAGGTTGCATTTGGTCATTTCCTGCGTGTTGTGTTTTTCCGTGTTGTTGTGCAAGGTCTTCAATACATGTAGCGTGTAATTCATTTCTGTTCACACATGTGCTGGTTTAGTTTTCTTATCCTGTGGGTATCAAACAAATTTCAGATTTGGCGTCAAATGTACTTGTAAACAGGTCAACACCTACTGGACGGAGACACAAGAGCAACATTTACGCTGTTGTTGTTGTTGTGTTGTTGTGGTCTTCAGTCCTGAGACTGGTTTGATGCAGCTCTCCATGCTACTCTATCCTGTGCAAGCTCCTTCATCTCCCAGTACCTCCTGCAACCTACATCCTTCTGAATCCTTTTAGTGTATTCATGTCTTGGTCTCCCTCTACAATTTTTACCCTCCACGCTGCCCTCCAATACTAAATTGGTGATCCCTTGATGCCTCAGAACATGTCCTACCAACCGATCCCTTCTTCTGATCAAGTTGTGCCACAAACTTCTCTTCTCCCCAATCCTATTCAGTACTTTCTCATTAGTTATGTGATCTACCCATCTAATCTTCAGCATTCTTCTGTAGCACCACATTTTGAAAGCATCTATTCTCTTCTTGTCCAAACTATTTATCGTCCATGTTTCACTTCCATACATGGCTACACTCCATACAAATACTTTCCGAAATGACTTCCTGACACTTAAATCTATACTCGATGTTAACAAATTTCTCTTCTTCAGAAACGCTTTCCTTGCCATTGCGAGTCTACATTTTATATCCCCTCTACTTCGGCCATCATCAGTTATTTTGCTCCCCAAATAGCAAAACTCCTTTACTACTTTAAGTGTCTCATTTCCTAATCTAATTCCCTCAGCATCACCCGACTTAATTCGACTACATTCCATTATCCTCGTTTTACTTTTATTGATGTTCATCTTATATCCTCCTTTCAAGACACTGTCCATTCCATTCAACTGTTCTTCCAAGTCCTTTGCTGTCTCTCACAGAATTACAATGTCATCGGCGAACCTCAAAGTTTTTATTTCTTCTCCATGGATTTTAATACCTACTCCGAATTTTTCTTTTGTTTCCTTTACTGCTTGCTCAATATACAGATTGAACATTTACGCTGCGTTTCGCAAAGTTGAAAAGTGTTATTTACAAACGAAGTTATGCGAAATATGTATATTGATTGTGTGTGTTTCTCAATAACTCATCGGACTGCAGATGAAAATGGATTTGTGAAAGCTAAATGTAAGTAATAGCAAATATAGTCATGAAATATCTTTGCACGTCAAAATTACGTTTAGGTATAAAGTGACGTGTTAACTCGTCAACCTAATTCAAATTAACATAATTTAGTTGTAGGTGATAGGGTAATAGTACCAATTAATGTACAAAAGGTACTGTGTAACCCTACAAAGTAAATTTAAGTTAATGACAGCAAAAACGAAAACTATTCTAGGCCTAATTTTCATAGATTAGTTACACTTCAACCATATCCACATTTTACAGATTAAAATAACGAATACCCACTGACGATGCCATAAAGGTGCTGAATCATGTTTGGGCCCCTATAAAAAAAATTGTGTTTTGCATAACAGGCGGACTTTATATCCTGCAGCAGATGTATGGATCATATTCTCTCTGCTGTTGGCAGATGCAAATCACGTATAGGGTACAGAGGCATCCCACAGACATCCTCAGTCACAGTCGATCGCAGCTTTCTACATGATTAATGCCATCTGGATCTCTTAAAGCATCTACATTTCTTGCGACGACCTGGATACTACGACGATCAAATCAAACGTTACAGCTCGTAAACTAGAGTTCAGTGTCAGTTACAATAAAATAGGTTTCATTATGACTGAAACTGAACTTAACCACTTATAAGAGTCCGTCTACTGATGGTAGTACCCGAAACGGTGTAAGAAACGTATATACAGGGTTATTACAAATGATTGAAGCGATTTCACAGCTCTACAATAACTTTATTATCTGAGATATTTTCACAATGCTTTGCACACACCTACAAAAACTCAAAAAGTTTTTTTAGGCATTCACAAATGTTCGATATGTGCCCCTTTAGTGATTCGGCAGACATCAAGCCGATATTCAAGTTCCTCCCACACTCGGCGCAGCATGTCCCCATCAATGAGTTCGAAAGCATCGTTGATGCGAGCTCGCAGTTCTGGCACGTTTCTTGGTGGAGGAGGTTTAAACACTGAATCTTTCACATAACCCCACAGAAAGAAATCGCATGGGGTTAAGTCGGGAGAGCGTGGAGGCCATGACATGAATTGCTGATCATGATTTCCACCACGATCGATCCATCGGTTTTCCAATCTCCTGTTTAAGAAATGCCGAACATCATGATGGAAGTGCGGTGGAGCACCATCCTGTTGAAAGATGAAGTCGGCCCTGTCGGTCTCCAGTTGTGGCATGAGCCAATTTTCCAGCATGTCCAGATACACGTGTCCTGTAACGTTTTTCTCGCAGAAGAAAAAGGGGCCGTAAACTTTAAACCGTGAGATTGCACAAAACACGTTAACTTTTGGTGAATTACGAATTTGCTGCACGAATGCGTGAGGATTCTCTATCGCCCAGATTCGCACATTGTGTCTGTTCACTTCACCATTAAGAAAAAATTTTGCTTCATCACCGAAAACAAGTTTCGCACTGAACGCATCCTCTTCCATGAGCTGTTGCAACCGCGCCGAAAATTCAAAGCGTTTGACTTTGTCATCGGGTGTCAGGGCTTGTAGCAATTGTAAACGGTAAGGCTTCTGCTTTAGCCTTTTCCGTAAGATTTCCCAAACCGTCGGCTGTGGTACGTTTAGCTCCCTGCTTGCTTTATTCGTCGACTTCCGCGGGCTACGCGTGAAACTTGCCCGCACGCGTTCAACCGTTTCTTCGCTCACTGCACGCCCCTTACAGAGGCATCCAGAAGCTTTAAACTGTGCATACCATCGCCGAATGGAGTTAGCAGTTGGTGGATCTTTGTTGAACTTCGTCCTGAAGTGTCGTTGCACTGTTATGACTGACTGATGTGAGTGCATTTCAAGCACGACATACGCTTTCTCGGCTCCTGTCGCCATTTTGTCACACTGCGCTCTCAAGCGCTCTGGCGGCAGAAACCTCAAGTGCGGCTTCAGCCGAACAAAACTTTATGAGTTTTTCTACGTATCTGTAGTGTGTCGTGGCTATATGTCAATGAATGGAGCTACAGTGAATTTATGAAATCGCTTCAATCATTTGTAATAGCCCTGTACATTAAACAATTCAGACTGCATTACGCACAAAAATTCACAATAGTCTCAGGTTCATTCACGAAGTTTATTGCCTTTATAGGTCCATCGCGCTACGTGCGACTGGCAGCGACGTGGTTTACTACACATTTCAATTAAGTCATGGACTTTACTTTGTGTGAACATGAAAATTTCCACTAATACACGGACTATCTTATAGTTTTTTTGTCTTGATCAAAGACTACCAGGATTAAATAAAAAGTAGGTGATATTATAGGGATACAGGTTTGTCCTCATCAGGTTTTTGGGAGATTTCCTGAGTTACGGGGCAAACAAAGTAATTTATTCTCAAAATATTCCCAATTAGGACGGTTTCTGACATACTATAACCTGGTCGGGTATTTGTCTGAAAATACTATGTCTCCACGACTGATCAGGATTGCAACAGCCCGTATTAACTTCAGAGCTAGAGGGCAAAAATTATAGCAAAAATCACATCCCTCCCCATCCACTACTTAGGCCTCTATAGGCAAAGTCTCACACAGAGAGATAGATTCTGCTCCAAATACTACAGTTGTATTGCTTAGAAGCACATTAACAGAACGGTCGCACTCTATTGAAGTTCTATATGAATTGCATGTTTGGTTTATTATTCAGCTATCATCAACATATTCGTCATTGGTTCAGTACAGAACACGTGAACACGTCACTTCTACCACATTACTGGTGGTAACACCGTTGCTTACTGGTGAATACATTTATACAGAACACAAAATAAATGAAGAAGCTGGGTACAGGTGCTACTCTGAGATGAACGGAATTTCCACATTTAACCAGTCATACGACCGCTGGCACAAAAATCCACTTGTGCCATTTAGATGACCCCCACAGAAGAGAATAAACACAAAAATATCACGATATGTTCATAGATGCTGGCCGTGACAATACACTGTATGCAGTAAAGATTGTTAATTAGAAAATATGTTCACTTGAATTCCGATATCGGATATTTCACCGCTAAAGTTTGTAATTCAGTATTTCATAAATCGTTGGAGATAATGCAATGAGGTTAAAAATTTTCTGTTGTGTAATGAGGTTACGTAATTAATATCCATGTCATTTATAACTTCGAGTCGGAATCATGCTGGTTTGGATTAGTATTGAAAGAAGGCATATCATGATGGGGAACGCGGATCATTCAGGATTTCATCGTTTAGTACCTTAGTACTGAACAGAACTGGAACTAAATGGGAAGATGATGTGGTAACTTATAACTTTTACTGATCAAATGAAAGGGCGTCAATACTCTACGTTTAACACGACATTGTGATAAATGAAAATATCCCTGACAGCTGGTGAAACTTAGCTTTAATTGACCATAATACCGGTTTCACGGCTTACAGCCGCATCTTCAGGCGCAACCAAAACTATTACAATAGTCTGTCACAAGTCAACCCGTGGTCTAGGCGTAACAAACACCATTGATTATGAACCAAAAGGACCTCAGTCCCGTGCTCGAACCTCGCCGCTGCTTAAATTGTAAATAATAATCATCAGTAATGGCAGCCAAAAACTTCCGGCGTAAGAAGCCACCCTCGCTCTGCAGCAGCCTTGTCAAAGAGGACGGAGGAGCGGACAGAGCTTCGGCGCGGTCTCTTGCCCTTGGGGGTGGGAAACTCCCCCTAAAAGTTGGAAGCATCAGCAATGATCAGTGGCAGGAGGATAGAGAAGGCAATGGGAACCACTGAATTAAAGACACATAATGTGTAATGTGTATCTACAGGACATGTGGCCTGTAATTGAAAAGTGACGTGATGATCTCTTCATTGGCAAAAGATCCCGGATTAGTCCCCCATTCGGATCTCTAGGTGGGGACTGCCAAAGGGGTAGTGACCACGAGAAAAAGATTGACCAACCTATGAAACGATAAATTCTACGATTCGGAGCGTGGCATGTCAGAAGTCTAAAAGTTGTATGGAAGCTAAAAATTAAAAAAGGAAATGCTAAGGCTCAGTCTGGATATAGTGCAGATCAGTGAAGTGAAATGGGAAGAAGATAAGGATTTGTGGTCTGATGACTATAGGGTAATATTAACAGCAGCAGAAAATGGTATAACAAGATTAGGATTCGACATGAGTAGGAAAGTAGGGCAGACAGTGAGTTACTGTGGGCAGATCAGTTGTAGGGTTGTTCCCATCAGAATAGACCGCAAAAAAACTTCGAAAACGATAGTTCAGGTAAACGTGCCGACGTCGCAAGCTGGAGATGAAGAGTTGGAGACAGTATATGAGGATATTGAACCGGTTAATTCAATATGTAAAGGGAGATGAAACTATAATAGGCACAGAGGACTGGAATGCGGTTATACGGCAAGGAGTAGCAGAAAGCGTTACAAGAAAATATGGACTTGGTAGTAGGAATGAAAGACGAGAAAGACTAACTGAGTTCTGCAATAAATTTTAGCTAGTAATAGTGAATATTTTGTTCAAGAATCAAAAAAGGAGGAGGTATACTTGGAAAAGGCTAGAAGATATGAGATGCTATCAGTTAGATTACATCATGGTCAGTCAGAGGATCTGAAATTAAATATTGGATTGGAAGTAGTACCCAGAGAAAGAAATAGACTCAAATCGCTATTTAGTTGTGATGACTGAAGCTTAACAGACTAGTCGCAAAGAATCAATACCCAAAGAAGTGGGATGAGGAAGTACTAAGGAACGAACAGATACCCTTGAAGACCTCTGAGGATATAGATATTGCGGTGGTTAATAGTTCAGTAGACAGTTGAGTTAAAAGGAAAGTACATCTGTAAAAACGGCAATAACAGAACTTGGAAAGAAAATCATAGCTACAAGGATGGTAACCGCAAAGGAAACACCTACATCTACATCTACATCTACATTTATACTCCGCAAGCCACCCAACGGTGTGTGGCGGAGTGCACTTTACGTGCCACTGTCATTACCTCCCTTTTCTGTTCCAGTAGCGTATGGTTCGCGGGAAGAACGACTGTCTGAAAGCCTCCTTGCGCGCTCGAATCTCTCTAATTTTACATTCGTGACCTCCTCGGGAGGTATAAGTAGGGGGAAGCAATATATTCGATACCTCATCCAGAAACGCACCCTCTCGAAACTTGGACAGCAAGCTACACCGCGATGCAGAGCGCCTCTCTTGCAGAGTCTGCCACTTGAGTTTGCTAAACATCTCCGTAACGCTATCGCGGTTACCAAATAACCCTGCGACGAAACGCTCCGCTCTTCTTTGGATCTTCTCTATCTCCTCCGTATCTGGTACGGATCCCACACTGATGAGCAATACTCAAGTATGGGTCGAACGAATGTTTTGTAAGCCACCTCCTTTGTTGATGGACTACATTTTCTAAGGACTCTCGCAATGAATCTCAACCTGGTACCCACCTAACCAACAATTAATTTTATATGATCATTCTACTTCAAATCGTTCCGCACGCATACTCCCAGATATTTTACAGAAGTAACTGCTACCTGTGTTTGTCCCGCTATCATATGATCATACAATAAAGGATCCTTCTTTCTATGTATTCGCAATACATTACATTTGTCTATGTTAAGGGTCAGTTGCCACTCCCTGCACCAAGTGCCTATCCGCTGCAGATCTTCCTGCATTTCGCTACAATTTTCTAATGCTGCAACTTCTCTGTATACTACAGTATCATCCGCGAAAAGGCGGATGGAACTTCTGACACTATCTATTAGGTCATTTATATATATTGTCAAAACAATGGTCCCATAACACTCCCCTGTGGCACGCCAGAGGTTATTTTAACGTCTGTAGACGTCACTCCACTGATATCAACATTATGTGTTCTCTCTGCTAAAAACTCTTCAGTCCAGCCACACAGCTGGTCTGATATTCCGTATGCTCTTACTTTGCATATCAGGCGACAGTGCGGAATTGTATCGAACGCCCTCTGGAAGTCAAGGAAAATAGCATCTACCTGGGAGCCTTTATCTAATATTTTCTGGGTCTCATGAACAAATAAAGCGAGTTGGGTCTCACACGATCGCTGTTTCCGAAATACATGTTGATTCCTACAGAGTAGATTCTGGGTTTCCAAAAACAACATGAGACTCGAGCAAAAAACATGTTCTAAAATTCTGCAACAGATCGACGTCAGAGATATAGGTCTATAGTTTTGCGCATCTGCTCCACGACCCTTCTTGAAGACTGGGACTACCTGTGCTCTTTACCAATCATTTGGAACCTTCCGTTCCTCTAGAGACTTGCGGTACACGGCTGTTAGAAGGGGGGCAAGTTCTTTCGCGTACTCTGTGTAGAATCGAATTGGTATCCCGTCAGATCCAGTGGCCTTTCCTGTTTTGAGTGATTCCAGTTGCTTTTCTATTCCTTGGACACTTATTTCGATGTCAGCCATTTTATCGTTTGTGCGAGGATTTAGAGAAGGAACTGCAGTGCGGTCTTCCTCTGTAAAACAGCTTTGGAAAAAGGTGTTTAGTATTTCAGCTCTACGCGTGTCATCCTCTGTTTCAATGCCATCATCATCCCGAAGTGTCTGGATATGCTGTTTCGAGCCACTTACTGATTTAACGTAAGACCAGAACTTCCTAGGATTTTCTGTCAAGTCGGTACATAGAATTTTACTTTCGAATTCACTGAACGCTTCACGCATAGCCCTCCTTACGCCAACTTTGACATCGTTTAGCTTCTGTTTGTCTGAGAGGTTTTGGCTGCGTTTACACTTGGAGTGAAGCTTCCTTTGCTTTCGCAAATGAATATCACTAGAATATTTCAATTGATAGATCAAACAAAAAGTACAAAAACTACAAAAATTCAGGAATATAGAAGTTCAAGTTACTTATGAATTAAATAAATAGCAAGTGCAGGGAAGCCAAGGCGAAATGGCTGTATGAGAAATGTGGAGAAATCGAAAGAGAAATGATTGTTGGAACGACTGACTCACCCTACAGAAAAGTCAAAATAACCTCTGGTTAAATTAAAAGCAAGGGTGGTAACAGTAAGAGTGCAACGGGCATTCCACTATTAAATGCAGAGGAAAGAGCGGATTGGTGGAAGAGTACACTGAAGCCTGTATGAAGAGGCGGACGTGTCTGGTGACTTGGTACCAGAAGAGTCAGGAGTTTTATAGCGAAAAGATTTGGGATACAGTTTACACATGGAGCTCTTGAGTAGAAAATGAAATAACGCAGAACAGATAGACAACGTTGATTCAGAATTTCTAAAATCATTGGGGGAAGTGGCAACAAAACGTCTATTCACTTTGGTGTGTAGCATTTATGGGACTGGAGATAAATAGTCAGACTTAAGGGAAAACATCATCCACACAATTCCAGAGATTGCAAGAGGCCACATGCGCTACAATTATCACACGATCAGGTTAACAGATTGTGCATCGAAGTTTCTTGGCTTTAGGAAAGGTAAAGGCACAAGGGAGGTAGTTCTGATGTTGGGTTGATAATGGAAGCAAGATTAAAGGAAAATCAAGACACATTCGCAGGGTCTGTCGACATGCAGGAAGCTGTTGACAATGTCAGATGGTGCAAGATGTTGTAAATTGTGAGATAAATGGGGGTAAGCTGTATGGAAAGACGGGTAGAAAACGTGAAAAAAGAAATAGGAACAATAAGAGAGTAAGACCATGTTGAGAAGGGTATAAAACATTCTTTAATGTAGTGTTTAATCTATATGTCGCAGATTCAATGACGGAAATAAAGGAAAGATACAAGAATGGTATTCAAATTCAAGGGGAAAGGATATCAATGATAAGATTTGCTGTCGGCAACGCTATCCTGAGTTGAAGTGAAGAAGAATTACAGAATTTTTTGAACAGTGTGAACAACCTAATGAGTGCTGAATATGGTGTAAGAGTGAATCAGAGAAAGATGAGAGTAGTGAGAAGTAGTAGAAATGAGACGAGTGAGAAGCTTAACGTCAGGATGATGATCACGAAGTAGATTAAGTTAAGGAATTCCGCTACCTAGGTACCAAAATACCCAATGACGGACGGAGCAAGGAGAACATCAAAAGCAGACTGCACTGGCAAAATGGGCATTCCTGGCAAAGAAAAGTCTAAAGTATAAAACATAGGCCCTAATTTGAGAAAAAAACTTCTGAAAATGTACGTTTGGAGCACAGCATTGTATGATAGTGAGACATGAACTGAGCGAAAACCGGAACAGTAGAGAATGGAAGCATTTAAAATGTGGTGCTACAGAAAAATATTGAATATTAGGTAGGCCGATAAGGTAAGGAATGAAGAGGTTCTTCGCAGGATCGACAGGAAATGAATTTGTGGACAACACTAAACAAAGAAGGAACAGGATGGTAGGACAGCTGTTAAGACATCACGCAATAGCTTCCATGGTACTAGAGGCAGCTGTAGCGTATAAAAATTATAGAGGAACATAGAGATTGGAATACATCCAGCAAATATTTGAGATTAAGAGGTTCACATAGGAGAGGAATTCGTGGCGGAACGCTTCAAACCCGTCAGTAAAATGATAAAAAAAATAATCGCTGGCAGGATCTGTATTTATTCCAATTTTATAATTCCATCTCCTCTTTCCCAGTCCCGCTTCTTCCCGCTCGTTGTGCCCACCTCCTCCACCCCCACTCCCTGTCCATCTCCTCCTGTTCTCTCTCTCTCTCTGTTGATCCAACCTCCCCACTCTCTCTTTCATCTGTTCTTCCACCCTCTGACCATCTATCCCTCTTCCGCCCCGCCCCGCCCCTCCCTCTGATAATTCAAAAAGAAAAAGTTGAACCCAGCGTTCTTAGTTAAGGTATTTCCAGTCTGAGAATACTGTTAGTATTAAAAAAAAAAAAAAAAAAAAAAAACTACAGCTGGAGTTCGGTGACATCTCGCTCGTCGTCCCAGGGCCAGCAGAGGACGTTGAGTTCACCTATGGTGGATTAATGTAAGAATTTCTGTAAGCCGTGAAACCGGTAGTGTGGTAAAGAAAAACTATGTTTTACCACCTGTCAGTGATGTTTTCATTCGTCATGATCTACGGCATATGTGGATACTCCTCATGTAAAATTGTTTGTAATACTTCATTGTAAGAAGTGTCAAGTTAGCATCAGTAGTGTCAGTTGAAACTAATGATGCTAACCTATTCACTTCCTATGAACTTTTTCTCTGTGTTTCCCTTGGTGCTATTCAGATTACAGACGAGAAATTATCGTACCCTTTTCCACAAACATCAGAGTCATTCGTCCAAAACACAAATAGAACACCAGAGGACAGAGTTATTCATTACAATAATGGTACCCACTTCTTACACCACTCTGCAGAAAGAAGAGGCCCCTGATTTTGTACAGTATCTCAGAATTTCTTTCTAAGCCGCATGAGGAAAGATAAAAATTTTCCGATTCAGGCAAATGAGTAGGTTTAACAGCACAAACATTGAACCTACCAACAAAATCGGTAGTGTTTCACATGATGACCATTGCAGTGAAATATGTCTATAAAAGACTATTAGCTTATGCTCCGTGAGGCCCTTCATTGCCTCTGCCGATAACCGAAAACAGTCGATTCAGTTAAGATGGTAAGGCATTTAAATTACATTGTGTTTGTTTTATTAAACTGTGATTAAAAATTTTGTCTCATATTACTAAATGTGAATGTAATTGTTATTGGGAATCAGTACAGCAAAGAAGGTTGCAATATTAAAGCTAGAACATGCCTCATCGTCTTTGCACCACTACTGCAACTCACATACATTTCAACTTCCTTAGTGTATCTGAAACTGAGAATACCTTGATGTCTCCTATCAACGCATCTCATTGCCTATTCAAAGTATGTCATGTATATTTTTCTCCAGAATTCGATCCAGTACTTCCTTGTTAATAACGCAGTCCTCTAAGCTTCAGCTTTCTTCTGTAGTACCACAAGTCGAAAGCATCTATTCTTGTCTGAACTGCTTGATGTCTATTTACATTAAAAGTTAAAAATTCCTATTTTATACAAACGGTCTTTTTTACTAAAGCCAGTCTGCATTTCACACTCTCTCTCCTTCGTTCATCGTGTTGATTTCCTTCCAAAAGAGCAAAACTAATCTACTACTTTTACTGTCCTAATCTAATACCATAAGCATCGCCTGGTTTAATCTGACCACATTCCACTGATATTCTCTACTTTTGTAGCTGTTCAGCCTATAACCTGCTTTCAGCATTATCTTCCATTTAACTGCTTTTGCAAGTCCTTTGCTGTCTCTGCCAGAATTACGGTGTCATCGGAAAACCTCAATGTTTCTGTTTCTTTTCCCTGAACTTTAATCCCTTCTCCAAACTTTTTTTTTTGGTATCGTGAACTGCTCCCTCAATGTACAGATGAATAACATCTGGGACGAGTACAACCCTGTCTCATTCCCTTATCAACTACAGGCTTTCTATCACGTCCTTCGACTCCTATAATGTACGGCTATTAATTTTGTAGCTTCTGTATCTCTTTTCCTCTCTATCCTGAGTCACTTCTGAGGATTATTCTGTACGATGAGATCTGTGGAACAATGACTGTTAATGAATGAATGAAATAAAGGTGGAGTAGGAAACATAAGGATTTTAATATCTAATTGTCCCAAGAGGAAACGTCAATATACAGGTATATGACAGGAGCGATCATTCTAAGAAAGAAAGTCTAGTGATTGTGATTTCTAAAATGCAAACCTGAAGAGTTATGAGCACTTGTTCATCTTCGATAGTTTGAAACTCATCTCTTCTAATAAGGTATTTTTGCTTTCCAGTAAGCGTGGGGTCCAAACCACGTTCCTTAAGAGCTATGAGCATTTACTCGATAGAAGTGCTTCACAGTAACGAAGACAACCAAGTGCTCATAGCAGTTAAGTTAAGCACATTAGAGCCCATGTTTACTTCATATCTTTTTCCTTGTTTCGGTGCATACAAGCACCTTTCAAAATATGGAGTGTAATGAGCTTGCAATAGAGGATATTTTTTACACATTATCGGTGGAGTGGTCATTGCTCTTAACGTATGCGTTTTAGAGCTCATGTTTACTAGACTTTTTGCTTTGGATGATCGTTGCTGTTATATCACTGAATACTGACGTTTCCTCCCGGGGCACACTGTATAGAAATACCAACTGTGTTTGGAAGAGACAGCGATTTGAAATATCCACATAACGAATGCTGTGACTTTGCGGATAGCAAAGAAAGAGAATATGTCTGGTATTCTGGTCACATTTATTGTGTACCAAAATAACTTGGTAGACTTCATTCTGTAATGTTACTTATAATCCGTCTTGATTGCAAAATGTTTATTCATATGACCGGTTTCGGTTCATATAGAACCTTCTTCAGATCTGTAACGATAATGATACTAATTTACTATTTCACGAATCCAAATCTTTTTCATCCTATCTAATAAACATCATATGTACCAGAACGTACCTGATATTTCGGTTACAGGAGTAACCCGTCGAAATACAGCAACTTTCACATGCTGCGTCAAACAAAATTGGCTGGCGAAATGCACTTCATTTATATTAATTATAACACTATTACCGACAGGTAAAAATGTACCACACGCCACCTGTCGGTAATAGTGTTACAATTAATATAAATGACGCGCATTCTGCCAACCATTTGCATTCGTGAAATGGTAAAATAGTATAATTATCGTTACAGATCTGAAGATGGTTCTAGATGAAGCGAAACAGGTCATATGAATAAAAATTTTACAATCAAGACGGATTATAAGTAACATTGTAAAATAACTGATTGCGGCTATCCTAGCAGACATTATTTCTGTTTTTGCAAAATTCATTCTGTAACTTATAACCATACCTGAAAATCAATTATTCATTTTACGGTAACTGTACTGATGTACTCGTACATTTCAGCTAACAGCCAGTGTCCTGTGTGTTGCAGCTGCTGGACGTGTACCGGCTGACAAGCTTCACCCCGGTGCTGAACGTCTCTATTGCTGGTTGGGCGGTGAGGCGGGACTCCGGAGTCAGCCTGTACCTGCTGCCACGTCCCGACACGTCCAAACGACGCAACAGTCTCCACGGGGCCAAGCTGAAAGCCGGAGCTGCGGTACCCGCTACACTGACGCTTACTAAACTAAAACATTCTAAAGATAAGATCGCATAAATATGTCATTATTTAAAACAATCATTTTCGACAGGCTTGCTACCATCTTCAGGTGTTAAAAAATCTTTTTGTTATGAAAAGCGTTTATTTTAAGTTATACTTCACACCAAGTTGTCATGCGGATAAAAACAGCACATTACGAAAGGTGTGCCATGTCTAAAATGTTTAAAAACACAGAATGAAATTTTCCTTCTGCAGCGGAGTGTGCGGTGATATGAAATTTCCTGACAGATTAAAACAGTGTGCTGGACCGAGGCTCGAACTCGGGACACAGTTTTAATCTGTCAGGAAGTTTCATAAAGCTTTATGTTTGTAAATATTTCAGTTATGACAAACCTCTTATAACGTGCCGTTCTCATACACATGACAACTTGGCCCAATGTCCAACTTAAAATTAACATGTTTCATAGCAAAAAAAATCTTAAAACCTGAAGATGCCAGCAGAGTCTATCGAAACTGGTTGTTTTAAATAAAGAAATATTTATATCATCTCGGACTAACAATGTTTTTCGCAAGTATTAAAGATCGCTCCTTCTGTCCCCACAAAAATGTAGGTCAACTCCTAGTTGAATTACTTGGTATTGGGCATATTATAGCTGTGTAGTTACTTGGTACTGTACTTGTCTTGCTACGTACAGAAACGTGCCACCTAATGGGAACAATAGTGTAAAGTTACAAATTCTTCCCTACAATCAGCTATAATATCTTGGTTTTATGCAACATTATTTTTTTCTAGTAGTTCGCTATTAGATTCTTATCATCGGTGGGAAGTGGGTTGGTGTTCTTCTGAGCGAGCCTTACTATAGTTTCCTACGTGGCTGCACTATTTTCCATAGTAGGCGAGAAACGATGCACAACGTCATTGCAAATATATGAGGGGTCTGTTATTTGATGCATGTCCAAAGGAACAAACATCACATATATAATTAAGGTGAGGACTTCCAATTCATTACTTCAGTGCGGATGCACACCATGTTCGAACTCTTATGGGAATCGGCGAAATGCCGCGAGTAATGAGGATAATGGGCAAGGGACAGCTACATCAGTAGTGTATGGTTAAGTCGGGAATTTGAGTCTGACGGGAAGGCTGCTAGTGTAGTCTGTGCATTTCCGTTGATCATTGTGTCCAGATGGCGCAGTGGTCAGTGAGTCCGCCTAGTAAGCAGGGGAACTGTGCTTGAATCCCGCACAAAATTTTCGACTTACCCTATCGATTTAAATCAGCGCCCACTGGCAGATAATGTCATTAATTCCTTTTTTAAGTGCAAATATTCACCTTACCATTGTTATGTGTTCAAGAAACATTTTATTCACTATCTCTTGCATGCATTTATTTGTTTGTGGAAGATATCATCTTGCGTCGCATTGCATGTTATCAGCCACTGAAGTGTAGCAGCATTCGCAAAATTTGATATCTGTCTCTAAACAACTCCTGTTTCAGAAAGTACATCAATTCTGACATGCTCTTTAGCTTCACATTTGGTACTTTCTTACACTGTAATACCTGACTACAAGTGCAATAGGCCTACATGAATGACCATTGTTGCCCATAAAAGTGATTACATCGTGCCGTCTTAGTAACCATTTCTATTGTAACAGTGTTGTTGTTCACCTAATCTTCTGAGAGCAACCCAGGAATTTTTAAATCAGGAACAATGAGTGGGAATCTTAACCACAAAATATTAATTACAAGAACAGTTTGGAGGAATATAACTACAGAAACGTTAATTCAATTGGAAGTTAGTTAAAAAGGGCCTCTATGAGCACGATAACATCAGCTGTGATATTTTCCAGCAACACGAGTCCAATAAAGATGTTCTCTTTCAACGATAGGTTTCATCACACAAAATGATTAATGCGATTCTCACGTCACATATGATGAAGCTCTTTGGATTATTAATCCTCCTAGTACACTGGCGTCAGTATAAACCAAATTTTAATTGTACGTTTGCCTGTTGAATGTAGAATTTATGGAAACAGAACAGCTGCTACACGAAACGACTGAATAAAACTACGAAAATATTATTTTACACTTATGTTTGTAGCCATTGTTAGGATCCCTTGCCCCATCTGTTTTGCTACCCTACCTAATGTCACTAGGGTCCATATGAGCCCCCAAGAACCATGGAAAAATATATATTCCTTGGTTTCAAAGCTATTATTTTCAAAATATATGATTTTCTCCATGTGAGTGAGTTGTACGCAATGAAGGTATGATCAGTTTTGTATTTACAAAATATTAAAATTTATTCATAGTTTTTTGCTCTATACCACTGGGGTCTGACTGACCCGAACTAATTTTTCTTTTAATTTCGGAAATGTAACATGTAAGATTATGACTGTTATGTTGACCAGCTGTAATTTACGGTTTTGTGTTATGTCATTAAGACACTGTCAATATATACCGTGTAAATTACTTGGGAGCTTTATCAACCCAGTGGTATTCATTTAAACAAAGAAATTCGTAACCGTAGTGTGGTTAATGTTTGTGCGCTGTAAAGAACTACTAAAATGTAATCGATCTGTTTTCATCATTCTGTGCATTGAACGTGTTTCGCTAATATCATCATTTCCAAAATGAATGCCCATCTTGAATCTCACATATGTTATGCATAATACTTCTGGTCGGAATAACCAATATATTTCCCACAGATTCTGTTCCCGAAATATTTTACTGGGATGTATGATTTACGACTGCCACACCTCGACACCTGGACGAAGATTACATATCCTCTCATCGAATATCTAGGACAGAATTTTAATTTCACGTAAGTCTAAATAATTTATGAAAATTTCAAGCAAATATTCAACTGCTGTTACACACGATTCTAATACAGTCGTAGGAAATATCTGGAATCAGTAACGTAACTGAGACCTCGTACATACACTGACATTTTGGGTATGCACCGATGGCCTGCCTATGTAGTTAATTAGATTTTGAAGAATACGTAATCGGAAAACACACACGTTGCTAACCAATGTAATGGAACTATCGCTAACATATTGGTTACGAGTGAAACACGATGGTGTACAGAGTGTTAAAGCTACTTATTTTTTTTTTACACATTCAACATATCTGTTCATCATTTTATTCGACCACAATTCTCACGGTCGAAGACCACTCGCACTTCATTGCAGCTGATGTTCCTTCACGTGGCGCTTTTCTTCTGCTGCAGTGCTCTTGATTTGCTACTACAAGGTTTCTGAATCACGTCCAAGTTCGTTTTAATCCCTTATTATCGCTGCGTTCTCCTTATAGTTGGAACAACTCCTCTCTTTATGTAGGAGGAGGCAAGTAATGCCCTTTTATTAGAGTGATAGAGTAGTTGTGGAAACAAGCGCTGCACTGCAGCGAAATGCACATAATCAAGTTCTGCGTCATATCTGAATCAGAAATTTTATTCGTGTCATAAAAACATAGATACCTTAGTAGGCTTCACAATGATCGCAAAACTCTACATTTTTCTGACATGTTTAAAGTAAACTACTACGATATAGCTTTCACTGTGAATATGGAAGAACCAATTAATATATTTCGTTTTAAGGTTTAATAGTTGACTGTTTCTTACCTTATAAATATACATGTTTAACTTCTTACTTTTAGTTTATTTTCATCTACCTCATTTATTGTTATTCACTACTGCTACTAGTTATTACTGAATTCTTATTAAAATGCTAAATCATTGCGAAGAATACATTATGAAAATAAAGAAAAGAATTTATTAATCACCTCAGTTTACTGATAAACATTGTATAGTATTGGGCTGTATTTAGCAAAGCGACTCGTGAAAATGACGATTTTGACCTTCGGAGGTAGCTCGAAATGATACATACTTGGTTAAACACCAGATAGTATAAACCTTTTCAACGGCCTTGCAGCAGTGGTAACACCGGTTCCCGTCAGATTACCGAAGTTAAGCGCAGTCGGGCTGGGCTAGCACTTGGATGGGTGACCATCCGGTCTGCCGAGCGCTGTTGGCAAGCGGGGTACACGCAACCCTTGTGAGGCAAACTGGGGAGCTTCTTGATTGAGGAGTACCGGCTCCGGTCTCGGAAACTGACATGCGGCCGGGAGAGCGGTGTGCATGCCCCTCCATATCGGCATCAAGTGACGCTGGGGTCTGAGGAGGACCGTGCCCCCTGTCCACACCACATACCTGATAATCCCGCGGCGGTCGTACTGTTCTGCTCCACACTGCTGTTGGCTTGCCTGAAATTATCTATCTGAATATGCAAGCGGGTTTAGGGGAGCCACTCAACGTTAAAACACAACACTGTCCCATGTCTGGTATGAACATCTATATTCTGACAAGGGAACCTCCCCATCGCACCCCCCTCAGATCTAGTTATAAGTTGGCACAGTGGATAGGCCTTGAAAAACTGAACACAAATCAATCGAGAAAACAGGAAGAAGTTGTATGGAACTATGAAAAAATAAGCAAAATATACAAACTGAGTAGTCCATGCACAAGATATGGAACAACAAAGTTAGATTAAGTGTAAGAGTGCGATGGTCCCGTGGTTAGCGTGAGCAGCTCAGGAACAAGAGGTTCTTTATTCAAGCCTTCCCTCGCACGAAAATTTTAGCTTTTTATTTTCAGTTTATGTGACAAACACTTATGTTTTCATCACTTTTTTGGGAGTGATTATCACATCCACAAGAAAACCTAAATTGGGCAAGTTAGAAGAATCTTTTTACCCATTCGCCAAGTGTACAAGTTAGGTGGGTCGACAACATATTCCTGTCATGTGACGCACATGCCGTCACCAGTATCGTATAGAATATATCAGACGTGTTTTCCTATGGAGGAATCGGTTGACCTATGACCTTGCGATCAAATATTTTCGGTTCCCATTGGAGACGCACGTCCTTTCGTCGACTAATCACACGGTTTTGCGGTGCGATCACAAAACACAGACACTAAACTTATTGCAGTGAACAGAGACGTCAATGAACGAACGGACATATCATAACTTCGCGAAAATAAAGAAAGTTATCTTTCCACCAGAGGGAAGACTTGAACCAAGGACCTCTTACTCCACAGCTGCTCACGCTAACCACGGAACCACGGTGCTCCTGAGCTCACACTACCCTTGATGTTGCCTGTCTTCCGCACAGACTACTCAGTTTGTATATTTTGCTTATTTTTTCATAGTTCCACACAACTTCTTCCTGTTTTCTCGATTGATCTGTGCTTACAAGGGAACCTCCCCATCGCATCCCCCTCAGATTTAGTTGTAAGTTGGCACAGTGGATAGGCCTTGAAAAACTGAACACAGATCAATTGAGAAAACAGGAAAAAGTTGTGTAGAACTGTGAAAAAATAAGCAAAATATACAAACTGAATAGTTCAAGGAGGATAAGTAAAAAAAGGACGATGTGAATGCAAGAGCGTCGTGGTCTCGTGGTAACGTGAGCAGCTGCGAAAGGGAAGGTCCTAGGTTCAAGTCTTCCATCAAGTGTAAATTTTAATTTTTTATTTTCAGTTTATGTGACAAACTCTTACGTTTTCATCACTTTTTTGGGAGTGATTATCACATCCACAAGAAAACCTAAATCGGGCAAGGTAGAAGAATCTTTTTACCCATTCGCGAAGTGTACAAGTTAGGTGGGTCGACAACATATTCCTGTTATGTGACGCACATGCCGTCACCAGTGTCGTATAGAATATATGTGTTTTCCTGTGGAGGAATCAGTTGACCTATGACCTTACGATCAAATGTTTTCTGTTCCCATTGGAGAGGCACGTCCTTTCGTCTACTAATCGCACGGTTTTGCAGTCCGGTCGCAAAACACAGACACTAAACTTATTACAGTGAACAGAGATGTCAATGAACGAACAGACAGATAATAACTATGCAAAAATAAAGAAAGTAAAATTTTCGGTCGGGGGAAGATTTGAACCAAGGATCTCTCATTCAGCAGCTGCTCACGCTACCACGGGACCACAGCGCTTCTGAACACACTTCGTCCAAGATATTGCTTATGTGCCCCATGAACTACTCAGTTTGTATATTTTGCTTATTTTTTCATAGTTCCACACAACTTCTTCCTGTTTTCTCGATTGATCTGTGTTCAGTTTTTTAAGTCCTATCCACTGCGCCAAATTATAACTAAATCTGAGGGGGGTGCGATGGGGAGGTTCCCCTGTGAGACGATATGGAAACCACATGTTGCACTGTTTACACTCTAAATCGTAAATGTTTATCCCAATTAACAATCTTGATGATAAACAGTCCAAAAAGATCATTCGGACAAGCGTACGCGTAACCGACACGACGCGGGTGATTGTTGATGATGCGGAAGCCGAAATATCGAACGAAAGTTCTTACGCTCGTCACACATACAGATATCTGGTAATAGTCCTCCTTGTCACTAGTAATGATATTTTAACGCTGTTCGTAAAGCGAATATTTCAGTTCTCAGTCCTCACTTGTACGAGCGTGCGCGTAACCGTCGCGGCGCGGCTGATTGTTGATGATGCGGAAACGCGATGACCGAACTCACGTTCTCACACTCGCTACAAGACACTGGCACTTGACTGCACTCTTTTATGGTAACTAATTTTTACTGATTCATATTAGTTCATTCTGGCAGACCGAACACGGCGCGGATAATTGATACTGTGCGACACGCAATGAGAGCAGACACAAATACGTTATCGGCGGCACTGCTCATTTTTAATTACATGTGGTGTGCGTACTGTAAGACCTTCGGTACACACACCATCAGATTATTTGACTTGTCGCTCTATCGAAGTAGGCGAGTGTCAGCAATATGTCTCGTGGTCCTATCGTGGCGTATTTACCTTCTGCCGTTAGGTCGGACGATAGAAATGCCACTTGCACACTTAGAGAAGCAGATTGACGGTGACCAACTTTAAACAGAACTTGATTAATTTTCACACACATTTATTAAAATAATAACGATCATAAACCTTACTTAATTCTGGATGCTATTTACAATTGACAATCTGAAGTTCCTTTGGTATTGGTACGTTAACCTTTTTCTCACACATCTCTGATACTTGACAAAGTGTCTATTCATTTATGTTCATGGCTATGTACAGGAATATGGTAATCTTATTCGGCGCAGACTGAAACTAGACTATAGACTGGTGCAGACTAATGCAGACTGACTAATCGGAGGTCTGTACATTCGTTATAATACCTCGCGCGTTCAGGTATTACTGCGCGAGTGTGATCCGCGAGGAGAAAAGTTTCTACGTTAGTAGCAATCTCATTGGCTTCGTTACATATTAATACGCGGATCGGCGGAAGCAGAATTTGGTCCGTCTCTAAGACAGCGCCATCTCGTAGTGCGGAGACGGACGAGCGCTGCACCTGCGCTGTTGTGCTTAGTGGGGCGCGCTCTAGTGGGAAAGTTGTGTACGCGCTGACTACGCGGAACTATGTACACAACATTACATCTTGACGCACTTTCCTCCGAATTACTTCCATATTTAATAACTTTCCTGTAGTAGCACTTGTAGCAACACTTCAACCTGAATACTAACAATGCTTCTTGCATGCAGAGCTACACACTACACAACATAACAGTTTCGTGTCCCGTGCTCGACTCTCTCCAGACGCGGCTGCCCGCAAAGATACTCCACAACTAAGCCAGCGATATGAAAATGCGCTTACAGTAGTAACATTAAGAGAGCAGAGGGAATTCCATTATTAAATCCAGAGGAGAGAGCGGATATATGGAAAGAGTACACTGAAGGCCTATACGAGGGGGACGATTTGACTGATGTGATAGAACAAGATACAGGAATCGACTTAGAAGAGATACGGGATCCAGTATTAGAATTTAAGAGAGCTCTGAGAGAGTTAAGATCAAATAAGGCAGAAGTGATAGATACATTCCATCATAATTTCTATAATCATTGGGGGAAGTTGCAACGACCATTCATGTTGGTGTGTGTGAGAATGTATGAGTCCGGTGACATACCATCTGACTTCCGGAAAAATATCATCCACACAATTCCAAAGACTGCTCAAGCAGACAAGCGCGAGAGTTATTGCAGGATCAGCTCAAGTGTCCAACTTGTTTACAGGAATAATGTACAGAAGAATGGAAAAGAAAATTGAGGATTTGTTTGATGACGATGTTTGGCTTTAGGAAAGGCAAAGGCACCAGTGTGTCAATTCTAACGTTGCGGTTCATAATGGAAGCAAGTCTGAAGAAAAATCAAGATACCTTCATAGGGTTCATCGACTTGAAAAAAGAGTTCGACAAAGCAAAACGGTGCAAGATGTTCATAATTCTGAGGCAAAAAGGGGTAAGGTATAGGAAGAGACAGGTAATGTACAATATCCACAAGAGCCAAAAAAGAATAATAAGAGTAGGAGACCAAGAACGAAGTGCTCCGAATAAAAAGGGTTTGAAGCAGGGACGTAATCATTCACCCCTACTGTTGACTCTGTAGATCGAAGCCATGATGGAAATAAAAGAAAGGCCAGGAGTGGAATAAAAACTCAATGTGAAAGGATATCAGTGATACGATTCGCTGATGACATTGCTATCCTGGGACAAAGTGTAGAAGAACTAAATGATCTGCTGAGCGAACAGTCTAATGAGTACAGAATAAGGACTGAGAATAAATCGAAAGTTAAGAGAAGTACCCGAAATGAGAACAGCTAGAAACGTAACATATAGGATTGATGGTCACGAAGCAGATGAAGTTAAGGAACTCTACTACCTTGGCAGCAGAATAACCAATGACGAACGGAGCGAGGAGGACATTAAAAGCAGACTAGCACTGGGAAAGAGGGCATTCAAGGGAATTCTACTGGTATCAAACATAGACCTAAATTTGAGGAATAAGTTCCTGAGAATGAACGTTTGGAGCAAAGTATTGTATGGTAGTTAAACATGGACTGTGGGAAACCGGAATAGAAGGGAATCGAAGCATTTGAGGTGTGGTGCTGCAGAACGAATGCTGAAAATTTGGCCTACTGAGAAGATAAGGAATTAGGAAGGCCTACGCAGTATCGGAGAGGTAAAGAGTATGTGGAAAACACTGACAAGGAGAAGGGACAGGCTGATAGGACGTTTGTTAGGACACAAGAGAATGGCTTCCATGGTTGTACAGGGAGCTGTAGAGGGCAGAAACTGTAGAGGAAGACCGAGATTTCAATACACCCAGCAAATATCTCAGGACGTTGGTTACAAGTGCTACTCTGACATGAAAAGGTCGGCACAGGAGAGGAATTCGTGGCGGGCCGCATCTAACCTGTCAGAAGACTGATGAACCCCTCCCGCCCCTCTATCCTAATGGATAGAGAGATTACCGAGTATTCAGAAACGTGGTTCATCATCATAAGTTAACTCGGTACCAAAACTGAAGTGCATAACAGGAGTGTAAGGGAGCTCCGTAATTAATGAAAGATTTTGCCAGTTTTCGTAAGTACGATAACGATATTTTGAATACGTAATGAGATGCACCAGACGCGATCAAAATGTATACACATAAAAATAATCATTACACAAACTTTCTGCTAAGAGTCTGGTAAATAATCAAGAAAAATTGTGCATAAAAAACTCAGACAGGGAGAAGTAAATTTTGAGCATGAAAAGTTCCCAGAGGTGAATCAAATATCCTCTAATCATAACGTGTAGACTTTTACGGCCGGCGTCTTCATTAGTTGAATACTTTGTGGCTGGGAGGCCGTGGTCGATCTGTAAAACTACTTCTTCCTGACGTTTCGTTGCCGACCGCTGGTAATATCTTCCGAGGTGAGTTGTTCTATGTCGCAAATATTAATAGAGACCAGAACAGTCTTCTTTGTAGTTGTGAGTGCTTTATGTCGTAGCTAAGTGAATTCGAAAGTGGGCAAAGTGTTGGGGCTCCAATTGTTGGTGCTTCCATAACCAAAGGAACCGAAGTGATTGATGCGTCAAACAGGCACTGTGGCGAAAATTTATACCGTATACAAGGAAAGCACAAAAACATTATCCAGCAACGTGCGTGATCATGACAGACAGTCACTGAAGAGCATTGCGACGAAAAATAAGATGAACACAGCTGCATAACTGAATGTCCCACCAGCGGACCCTGTCATCATTAAAATAACACGAAGGGGGCTCCATAAGCTGGAAGTTTCAGGGCAAACTGTAATTCCAAATTCCTGTAACAGAAAAACTTGGTGTCCAAGCAATAAGGCCCAGGCTATGGAGTAATGGAAGAAGCTCATTTGGTCGGATGATCTTGTTAAATAATGTTTCCAACACCTGGCCTAGCTTATGTCTGACGTACACTGTCCCACGCCCACGTTACCAACTGCTTCCTTCTAAGAGTGAGACATGGCGGGTATTAGATGATGATAATGATAGCCATATCGTGGTATCCAATGAGCCCAGTGGGTACTCCACAAGGTCGCATTACCGACAAGGATTATGTTGTTTTTGGGGTGATTTGTTCCATCCCATGGTACTACCCACTGGCTAAGCTGTGACACGACTCCTGTTCACACAGCTCGCACGGTAGAGGACGGAATTGTCACGTCTCCTCAGGTTACCACAGTGACCAAATCTCAATGTTATTGAACCTTTGTGACCGGCTTTAGACAGAAGGGTTGTGGAATCGCTAGCTACCTACATCATCGCTACGTGAACGTCCCAGTAGTGCACAGAAAGAATGGCGTAACATTCCCTTGAAATTTGTACAGGACCTATATTTGCAAATTCTGAAGTGTTTCGATTGCCCACGGTTCTGTTACACCGCACTACGCTTGGTAACTGGTTTTTGGTGTTCCATTGATAGTGACCGGGCCAAATATCTCACGAAATAAGCATCTCAAAAAAATAGTTGTTTAGGGTGCTCAAGATAAATCGGACACCCTGTGTATCATGTTTTCCTAGATCACTGATTATTCTTACAGAGAAGAGGTTATTGATATTTTTCGTTAACTTTAGACAATGAACGATTCTGATACAAAAATTTCTCTTTAAGTGAATTGTGGCCAGCTTGTTCATCGGCGGTGTTAATTGGTCGAATTTATGGCTGTAATATGGTGCAATATTCGTGTTGTGAACGATTCCGGAAATGAAGCACGTCTTCATAGCCGACCACTAGTACTGTACTCAACACTGAGGTACAGGAGATGGAAATATACAGGGTGGTCCATTGATCGTGACCGGCCAAATATTTCACGAAATAAGCGTCAAACGAAAAAACTACAAAGAACGAAACTTGTCTAGCTTGAAGGGGGAAACTGGATAGCGCTATGGTTAGCCCGCTAGATGGCGCTGCCATAGGTCAAACGGATATCAACTGCTTTTTAAAAAAATAAGAACCCCCATTTTTTATTACGTATTCGTGTAGTACGTAAAGAAATATGAATGTTTTAGTTGGAGCACTTTTTTCGCCTTTTTTATAGATGGCGCTGTAATAGTCACAAACGTATAAGTACGTGGTATCACGTAAAATTCGTTTACCAATTGCGGAAAAGGTCGACATCGTGTTGATGTATGGCTATTGTGATCAAAATGCACAACGGGCGTGTGCTATGTCAGCTGCTCGGTATCCTGGACGACATCATCCAAGTGTCCGGACTGTTCGCCGGATAGTTACGTTATTTAAGGAAACAGGAAGTGTTCAGCCACATGTGAACCATTAGCCACGACCTGCAACAAATGACGATGCCCAAGTAGGTGTTGCAGCTGCGGTCGCGGCTAATCCGCACATCAGTAGCAGACAAACTGCGCGAGATTCGGGAATCCCAAAAAACGTCGATGTTCAGAATGCTACATCAACATCGATTGCACCCTTACCATATTTCTAAGCACCAGGAATTGCACGGTGACGACTTTGAACGTCGTGTACAGTTCTGCCACTGCGCACGTAACGTAAACCGGCATAAGATGCACTATTGGGCAACGTAAAATCCACGATGGGTGCGACAGGTGGGACATCAGCGACCTTGGCGGGTTAATGTATGGTGCGGCATTATGGTTGAAATGGTTCAAATGGCTCTGAGCACTATGGGACTTAACTGCTGTGGTCATCAGTCCCCAAGAACATAGAACTACTTAAACCTAACTAACCTAAGGACATCACACACATCCATGCCCGAGGCAGGATTCGAACCTGCGACCGTGGCGGTCACACGGTTCCAGACTGTAGCGCCTAGAACCTCACGGCCACTTCGGCCGGCTCGGCATTATGGGAGGAAGGATAATTGGCCTCCATTTTATCGATGGGAATCTCAATGCTGCAATGTATGCTGATTTCCTACGTAATGTTCTACCTATGTTACTACAGGATGTTTGGCTGCATGACAGAATGGCGATGTACTTCCAACATCATGGATGTCCGGCACATACATCGCGTGCGGTTGAAGCGGTATTGAATAGCATATTTCATGACAGATGGATTGATCGCCCAAGCACCATGACATGGCTCTCACGTTCACCGGATCTGACGTCCCCGGACTTCTTTCTGTGCGGAAAGTTGAAGGATATTTTCTATCGTGATCCACCGACAACGCCTGACAACATGCGTCAGCGCATTGTCAATGCATGTGCAAACATTACGGAAGGCGAACAACTCGCTGTTGAGAGGAATGTCGTTTCACGTATTGCCAAATGAATTGACGTTGACGGACATCTTTTTGAGCATTTATTCCATTAATATGGTATTTCCAGGTAATCACGCTGTAACAGCATGCGTTCTCAGAAATTATACGTTCACAAAGGTACATGTATCACATTGGAAGAATCGAAATAAAATGTTCAAACGTACCTACGTTCTTCATTTTAATTTAAAAAACCTACCTGTTACCAACTGTTCGTCTAAAATTGTGAGCCATACGTTTGTGACTATTACAGCGCCATCTATCACAAAGCGAAAAAAGTGGCCAACTAAAACGTTCATATTTCTTTTCGTACTAGACGAATACGTAATAAAAAAATGGGGTTCCAATTAAAACAAAAACAAAAAAAAAAACCCTGTTGATATCCGTTTCACTTGTGGCAGCGCCATCTAGCGGGCCAACCATAGCGCCATCTGGTTTCCCCCTTCAAGCTAGACAAGTTTCGTTCTTTGTAGTTTTTTCGTTTGACGCTTATTTCGTGAGATATTTGGCCGCTCACTATCAATGGACCACCCTGTGTATTTCCACCTCCTGTACCTCAGTGTTGAGTACAGTACCAGTGGTCGGCTTTCTCGTCTACGAAGATGTGTTTCGCCGGCCACTGGTGGCCGAGCTGTTCAAGGCGCTACAGTCTGGAACCACGTGACCGCTACGGTCGCAGGTTCGAATCCTGCCTCGGGCATGGATGTGTGTGATGTCCTTAGGTTAGTTAGGTTTAAGTAGTTCTAAGTTCTAGGGGACTGATGGCCTTAGATGTTAAGTTCCATAGCGCTCTGAGCCATTTGAACCATTTTTGAAGATCTGCTTCAATTCCGGAATCGTTCACAACACGAATATTGCACCATATCCACAGCCATAAATTAGACCAATTTGCACCGCCGTTGAACAAGCTGGCCACAATTCACTTAAAGAGAAATTTCTATATCTGAATCGTTCATTGTGTAGAGTTAACAAAAAATATCAATAACCTCTTCTCTGAAAGAATAATCAGTGATCTAGGAAAACATGATATACAGGGTGTCCGATTTACCTTGAGCACCGTAAACAACCGTTTGTTCAGATGCAAATTACAAAATGTGTCAAACTAATAGTCTTTTGTCCTCAGGGGGAAATCAATCGGTATGATTGCCTTCGTTGTAGCTTTGATTTTTGCAAAGATATGAACAGCAGTACGACTTTTTTAAATGGCACCCTGTATTCATATTCGGTAATTCATTGCCTCTCCTAAAGACCTATTCAAAAATGTATCACAGTGTACCATTCACTGAAACTCAACGTTATTAATTACATAACACAACATTGACGTTGACGCTCCCAGCGCTTAGTGCAAATACTCGGGATAATGGAATACATCCAATTGCTGACGTCGACAGAGGACAAATGCAAACATAAGTAGATTGCAGACCCGTCATTCTGCCAACCGTCGCCAGTTAAAGAGTTATGTGAGTAGAATGTACACCAACGAAGAGAAGGTAGAAATGCTACTCATCTATGGGGAATGTAAGTTAGCTAACAGTAATTGCAATTCTGTTTTCTTACATACGGGTGCATTTAGTAGAGTAGTTTAGTCCCTTTAAGTACTGTTGAGTAGAGCATTCATACAGGAAAGGCTGTCCTTCCTACAAACTGCATCGACATAACGTTCCTTTTATTGTTGTTGTTGTTGTTGTTGAAGGTATGTGAAATGCTACGCAGGTAGCGGAGCTGTACAGAGAGCGAAAACCGTGACAAGAAACCACCTTACCGACGGATAATTTCTCGTCTTGTTGAGACGTTTCAGGAAACGGGACGTTTCAACCCACGACAATGTAATTGTCGTAGCACTCGCACAGACGAAGCTGCCCGAAGTTACTGTTCTCGCTTCCATTGCTATGAATCCACATGTGAGCACACGACAGCTTGAACACGAGATTGGCATTCCTGAAACCAGTGGACATCGTATTCTTACACGTCACCGGCTCCATCCTCACCATGTACTCCTACATCAAGAATTGCTTGGGAATGACTTCCAGAATCGTGTACAATTCCGTCAGAGGGCACAGCAGCAAATCCTCGCCTACTCGAACTTCTTTTCTATTGTTCTATTTACCGATGAATGTTCCTCCTCAGACGATGGACAGATAAATACAAGGAACATGCATTATTGGTCCAGCGACAACTCACAATGGCTTAGACAGGTGGAACATCAGTGTCAATGGAGAGTTAACGTCTGGTGTGGGTTGCTTGGTACTGCAATTCTTGGCCCTTATTTCATCAATGGTAGTCTAAACGGCACAGCGTATGCCAACTTCCTCAGACGAATTCTTCCTCCTCTTCTGGATGAAGTGCCGCTAAGAATGCTTACGTGGTATCAACACGGTGGGTGTCAAGCACATAATGTCTTGCGTGCACGTCGTGTTCTGAAACGAAGGTATCCTGCCAGATGGATTGGTCAAGGAGGATCTGTTACTTGGCCTGCTAGGTCTCAGGATTTAAATGGCTCAAATGGTTCAAATGGCTCTGAGCGCTATGGGACTTAACATCTCTGGTCATCAGTCCCCTAGAACTTAGAACTACTTAAACCTAACTAACCTAAGGACATCACACACATCCATGCCCGAGGCAGGATTCGAACCTGCGACCGTAGCAGTCGCGCCATTCCGGACTGAGCGCCTAGATCCGCTAGACCACCGCGGCCGGCCAGGATTAAAATTCTCTGGACTTTTATCTTTGGGGATGCATTAAAGAAGTTGTGTATCGTGATATTCCAACAACTCCAGAGGACATGTAGGAACGTATCGTCATTGCTCGTAATTCTCGTCAGCAGGCAACACTGGAAGCAGTAAATAATTCTTTAATTCAACACTGTTGTACATTTTTGAATAGGTCTTTAATAGAGGAAATGAATTACCGATTAAAAAATAAAGGGTGCCATTTAAAAAAATCATCCCGCTGTTCATACCTTTGTAAAAAAACAAAGCTACGACGAAGGTAATCATGCTGACTGATGTCCCCTGATGGTTAAAGAACATTTGATTGAAACATTTTGTAATTTGCATCTAGACAAACAGTTATTTAGGGTGGTCAAGATAAATGGGACACCCTGTATTTTCAAAACGCTTAAGATTTACAAACCTAAATTTTTCCTGGTAAATGCATACCGTAAGAGGCATGCACAGAGGAGGGACACGGAGGGGTTGGGTGGTGGGAAACGGGGGAGGGGGTGGAGAGCGTGCAGTATACCAGTGCGAAAGACTGCAGCTCTACGACTAGGCCATAGTTTATGACTCGTTGTAATATATCAGTCTCGTCGTAAAAATCAGCCCTTTCTGTAACCTTCAAGAAGCCAGCAGAGCAGAAATTAAGTACGTGCTGAGATCCAAACAGCTCCCTATGCCGGTGCATAAAAATTCTTTTATAGGGCAACATACAAGGGAAGTGGAAGTATCTCATAAATTGAGAAAGCCTCGGAATGTAGCCACGCAATTCCTTTTATTGTTCGAATCAGATATACTTTTGATTTGATTAACTTTTTAATGACGCCTATGAACGTTGGACGGGAAGCGCCGGCTATTATACGCTGCTGCTTTATTTACACATTCCGGACACCGCCACCAGTCGGGTTATGACGGTGCTTCCCAAGACCTGAGATACGCCGTACGTCGCCGTGTCGTAAATGCTGCATATAAGTGCACGCGCAGTGCTTTGGCAATGAAACTGGAATAGTGTCGGTGTGCGCACGCCTTGCAAGTATAACTATATGCAGTCTCTGCTACTGGGGTAATGATGCTGAAATACTAGCAAGCATAAACGGTTATTTGCAGCATTGGCTGGCAATGAACACAAGACCATCTCTCGTATCTCATTTGCACCTGTGCTCTGCCGTAAGTGCCTGCCAATGAAAATCAAAGCAACCTTTCAAGCAGGTTAGAATGTTGTAATGTTTCGGGAAATTTTGTGAAATGGTTTCGGGCATGTATCATGTCTTCCGGGAGACACAGCTGTGTCATGCTACTGGAAACGTATTGTGTTCCACAAGGTTCCAGCTTGTAGCCCATACTTCGTCTTCTCTGGGTCAATTACCTTTCCTGCGTAACATTGCCTGAGGAACTCGTTTGGCTTACAAATGTGGTCAATATCTCAGTAAATAGCCAGTTATATACGGTTTCAGAAATAACTCTTAAAGGTATTTCCATAGGAAATGCTAAATGGTTGTTCACCAGCCTTCAGATTTGTGTGACTTATCGCGTAATCGAAATTTAGCGGATTTCTTTTAGAACTCATGTGAATAACTTCACAATTTTCTTTATTCATGGTCAATTACCACTTTTCCCACCATACAAATATCTTGTCTAAATCATTTTGTAATTCGTTTTGGTCATCTGATGACGTTACAAGACGGTAAATGACAGCATCATCTGCAAACAGTCTAAGACGTCTACTGAGATTGTCTTAGCTATGTCGTTAATATAGATTAGGAACAATAGAGGGCCTATAACACACCATTGAGGAACGCCGTATATTATTTCTGTTTTACTCGATGACTTTCTGTCTATTACTACGAACTGTGACATTTCTGACAGGAAATCACGAATCCAGTCGCACAGCTCAGGCAGTATTCCATAGGCACGCAGTTTGGTTAGAAGACGCTTGTGGGGAACGGAAATCTAAAAATATGGAAAAAAATTTGACACCCTCTGTCGATGGCACTCAATACTTCATGAGTATAAAGGGCTAATTGCGCTTCGCAAGAACGATATTTTCTGAATCCGTGCTGACTACGTATCAATAAATCGTTTTCTTCGAGGTACTTCATAATGTTCGAATACAGTATATGTTCCAAAACCCCGCTGCAAATCGACGTTAGTGATATAGTCCTGTAATTAAGTGGATTACTCTTACTTCCCATTTTGGGTATTGGTTTGACTTGAGCAATTTTCCAGTCTTTAGGTACGGATCTTCCAAATGTTCAAATGTGTGTGAAATCTTATGGGACTTAACTCCAAAGGTCATCAGTCCCTAAGCTTACACACTACTTTTCCTAAATTATCCTAAGGACAAACACACACACACACACACACACACACACACACACACACACACACACACACACACATGCCCGAGGGAGGACTCGAACCTCCGACGGGACCAGCCGCACAGTCCATGAGTACAGCGCCTCAGACCGCCCGGCTAATCCCGCGCGGCAGGGATCTTTCTGTGAGCGAGTGGTTGTATATAATTGCTAAATAGGAGCTATTTTATCAGCATACTGTGAGGGGAACCTGACTGGTATACAATGTGGACCTGAGGCCTTGCTTTTATTAAGTGATTTAAGCTGCTTTGTTACACAGAGGATATCTACTTCTATGTTTTTCATTTTGGCAGTTGTTCTTGATTGGAATTCAGAATTATTTACTTCGTCTTCTCTGGTGAAGGAGTTTCGGAAAACCGTGTTTAATAACTCTGCTTTAGTGGCACTGTTTTCAGTGACTTCACCGTTGTTATCGCGCAGTGAAGGTATTGATTGAGTCTTGCCGCTGGTGTGCTTTATGTATGACCAGAATCTCTTTGGGTTTTCTGCAAGATTTCGAGACAGAGTTTCGTTGTGGATACTATTGAAAGCATTTCGCATTAAAGAACGCGCTATGTTTCGAACTTCTGCAAAATTTTGCCGGTTTCGGGCATTTTGCATTCTTTCAAATTTGGCACGCAGTTTTCGCTGCTTCTGCAACAGCAGTCTGACCCGTTTTGTGTACCAAGGGGGATCAGTACCATCACTTACTAATTTATGACGTATATATCAATTGCTCTCTGTTGATTCCCTTTGAAATCATTCCACAACTTTTGTACGCTACATGATGAGATCGGTAGAACTGCAGACTGTCTCTTAAAACGGTTAAATAGATATTCTCGTACTTTGCGTTTCTCTTTGATGGTTGTAGGAATTACGGCATTCAGCCTAGCAGCTACTGCCTTGTGGTCGGCAATCCCTGTATTCTGCACGATACTCACTATTTGTTACTAAGAGGTCAAGTATGCATTGGCAACCATTTAAGCTTCGAGTGGGCTTATGAACTAGTTGTTCAAAATAATTTTCTGAGAAAGCGTTCAGCACAATTTCGGATGACGTTTAATGCCTGCCGCCGATTTCAAACGTATAATTTTTCCAGCATATCGAAAGTAGATTAAAATCACCACCGACTATAATTGTATGAGTGGGTTACCTATTTGAAATGAGACTCAAGTTTTCTTTGAACTGTTCAGAAACTATGTCTTCTGAGTCGGGGGTCAGTAAAACGACCCAATCAATAGTTTAGTGCGATTGTCAAATATAACCTCTACCCATACTATTTCACAAGAACTATGTACTTCAATTTCACTACGAGGCAAACTACTTCTGACAGCTATAAATACTCCACCACCAATTGCATTTAATCTATTCTACCTGAACACTTTAGATTGTGTGAAAAAATTTCTGCAGAACTTATTTCCAGCTTTAGCCAGCTTTCTGTACCTATAACTATTTGAGCTTCAGCGCTTTCTATTAGGTCTTGGAGCTCTGGTTCTTTCCCATCCCAGCTACGATAATGTACAACTACAATACCGATCGTTTCTACAACTATCTTACTGTGTTTTACTTGCCCCGTTTTAGACAGGCGCCCTTTGTGTGGTTCCCTGAGGCCCTCTAACCTAAAAAATCGCCCAGTCCCTTAAACACAGCCCCCCCCCCCCCCTATTCGTGTAGTCGCTTCCTGTGTGTAATGGACTGCTGATCTGTTAAGCAGAACCCGGAAACCCACCACCCGCAGGCACAAGTCAAGGACTTTGCGGCCTGCACGGTCACGGAACCGTCTGAGCCTCTGATTTAGACCCTCCACTCGCCTCTGCACCAAAGGACCGCAGTTGGCTCTATCGACGATGCTGCAGTTGGTGAGCTCCGCCTTAATCTCGCAAGCAAGACTGGCAGTCTTTACCATTTCCCCTAGGCACCCGGAAGCAGCCTTTCCACCTCTGGAATGACTCCCCCTGGTACGCATTCGGAGTGCAAACTGGCTTCCTTCCCCTCCTTGGCTGCCATGTTCCTAAGGGGCCCCATTACGCGCCTAACATTGGAGCTACCAACTACCAGTAAACCCACTCTCGGTGAACGCACAGACCTTGTGGGCCGAGAAGCTTCCTCTGGAACAGGGTGGACGACTGCATCCAGCCCAGAGACATCGTCAGCCACAGGTAACGCCCTACGATTGGCCCTTCAGAAAGTTTTTCACTGCCTGCCAGACTTCGGAATGATCTCCCACTCGACCACAAGTGAGGTGTCACCCTCAGTGCAGACAGTACCTGGGGCAGCCACAGCAGTGGACCAAATGGGGGCATGTGGGACATGCTCAATGTCTCTCCCATCCCTGCGTCAGACCTTAGGCAGCAGCCGGAAGATGTGTGAAGGAAGCCAATGCAGCCTGGAGCTGTTAGTGAAGGGTCGCCAACTCAGCTCGCATCTGTACATGGCAATCACAGTCCCTCTCCATTACTGCAGTCGCTCTTGTTTGAAGCTCGTAACATATGCAACAAACGAATGGTGTATTCGGCTTATTACCAGCAGGAATTCGAAGTGCTCTCTCACTAACGGTCTAAACGAAAATGAGCTACATTAACCAAAACAAACAAAATCCTGTACAATACAAGGGTTGGTATAAGGGTCGATAGCAACGGTGGTACAGTACGCTACACTGTTATTAAAATAAAACCTTGTGCCTAGTAAGCACTCGAACACCAAAGAAATTACAAAAATAATCTAGTAACCATACAGGTATTTCTAAATAAATAAGACGCTCTTGTTGGAACCTCGTAAAAATATGCAACAAATGGTGCACTCGCCTTATTTGCAGCAGGAACACGAGGTGGTCTCTCACTGATGGCCTATCAGACGCTGAGCTATGTTACATGGCAGTGTCACATCATGTGAACATAGCTTTCGTCCTTAGGGTTTGCACACAAGTGTATATCATTGCACCAACTAACATGACTGTGCCGATTTTGGAATCCAACCACATTGGCCAACACTTCTCACTAGACTGCCAACTAAAAACCAGTACCACTGGAACCGCTGTAATGACTGGCACTTCTTTCTGGTAGTTGTCGTGTCGTGGATCTCTGGCCCAAGAGTCCATAGCCTAACACAGTGTTCCTTTAACAGCCAACAGGGCGCGTGGAAAAGAGGCCATGTGACTAGCTTCTGCGCCTGCCTGCCTGCAGAGAGACACTAGTGAATCTCCCTTAGACTCCTGTGCTTTAGCTCTTCTACAGGGCAGATATCGATAGGCCCCCTGCCTAGTCTTATAACTTGCGTCTGTCTCCGTATAGTGGTGAACTATGCCACAATGGGCGTTCGACAATGCCTTGTACATGCCTATAACCGAGAAGTGGAATTGGAACAGCTTCAGATTTTGTTCCTGAAAAACGGATATTCAGCTCAGCAGATACAGATGTAAAAAAGGCACAGTATGGAATAGTGTGAGGCCTTCAATTCGACGGGCTACCAGTCATATATTGGAAATGTTTCCGCGAAAATAGCCTGAGTAAGAAAACGTAGTGTTCAAGTGATCTTTCGACATCCATCAAAAATCTGCGCACTTATGGGGTCTGTGAAATTGAACTTAGAGCTGCTCATCGTAGGTGTTTGTAAGATACCGTATGTGTGAAAGTAAACACTTGGCAAATAATGCACAGCAAATCCGCTATCGCAGTACACAACATTTACACCGGTCATTCGATGAAATACAATGAGACAAAAATTATGGAACATATTTCAAACAGTTGGACCACTGATATCAATGAATCAGTGGAAATAGGACTGCCTACAACCAATATAAATCGGGACTGCGGTTTCCAGTTAAATAATGTATAGAATCCTGTCACCGAAAAACTTCGTACTCCGTGTAGCCGGCACTGGGCTGCGGTTTTGCTCTGTTGAAATGATCGAAATGATATCAACAAAGCAGGATTTCATCACGGAAGGCACTCACAGAAACTAACACACCTGTACTGGACTCGCATGCCCTCCAGCAACATTTGCGCAGTGACACCTCAATACGCAATGCGTGCGCCGGCGTGGTTTTGAACAGGCGAGCTCAGTGTCTTTTGGCCAGTATACAACTGTATGTGGCCAGAAGACTCTGCGCCGAAGTAATGTGCTTCAGGTTGCTGAAATCCAGCAGTTTGTCCGAAATTTCAGAGAACATACCTCATCTTTCTTATAACTTGTGTCCACTCGGTCTCGTCCTCCTCTTCCTTATTCAGCCTAAAATATCACTGTTTCTTTCGAACACTTTTAAAAATTGACATCCGCACTGTAGTGCAGGAGACTAACGTGTGGAATAACTCCAGCTTTACTGAAGGGTCCCATTTTGAACCCTAACCTGCAAAAATGCTGGTTTTTTTTTTTAATTACGACTTTTAGCCGCCCCTGAAACGACCACCTCCTTTAGCCTATCGACCTTCCCTCTCCGCCCTGTACATTTAATTTGATGTTACACGTCTTCATATACTCCAAAATAAGTAATTCTATTTGTACTCTGACTTGAGGCAATTTATTCAATGATAGGTGACAAGAATTGACATAAATGTCATTTCAATGTCTTTATTCCGCAGGACAAGCGTGACAATCGGGGCTGATCGCGGGATTTTTGAGTAAACCATCCACAAATTAACTCATATGATTTAGTTTATATTCAGAAAACTCACATTACTATGGCTATATGATGATTGGATTTTCTTCAGTCCTTCGGATGTGTCTAGAGTTTTAAAACTTCCCCACATTTAATAATTTAAGAGGAAAATATAAATATACAAATTTCTAAGAAAAACTTTTCACTCATACATATTGGCCAATCCTGAATTTTCTGGATGTTAGACTGAAGACACAGAACAAATCCTATCATTGATCAATTTCCTGAGCTTTAATTTTCGTCGCATTGCGTTTCGAGTGTTTAGACGTACATCTTCAGCGGGAACCAGAGAATAATAAATACACAGAAGATTGCCATTTATTTACAAGTCTGCGGCAGCATGTTACAAGAAGGGTACGTACTACATGGAGGAAGTCCCACAGGTCTTTTAAGTCTCTTCAAATGCAAGTTTGTGCTCACGGCCTTACGTCCAGTCATTAACAGCCAAGCCTCTAGCTGACATAGTTTATAGGACTGTAAGCTCCTGTCCTACTATCGTCCCGCTTATTATCATCTTCATTCTCTTCTTCCCGGGCACGCTACATAGGGAGTGGCCTCACACACTTTACTGGTAGGATCCTTTGATACCATGTTCAGGAAAGATCTCTGATGGTCGCAGGTGAACCCATAACGCAAACTAATGTGGAAAAAAAGCTAGATTTACACTGAAGTGATAACGTTCGTGGGCTAGCGATATGCACATATGCAGATTGTGGCTGTATCGCGTACACAAGGTATTAAAGGGCGGTGCACTGGCGGATGTGTCATTTGCATTCAGGTGATTCATCTTAAAAGATTTTCAACATGTGTATGGTCGCAAGATGGGAATTAACAGACTTTGAACTCGGAACGGTCATTTGGAAATCGTTACATCCACAGCATTAGTAGCGTACCGAATGCACCAAATTACAGGCATTACATCTCACTATGAACAACGCAATAGCCGACGCCCTTCACTTAACGATCTATTGCAGCGGCGTTTGCATAAGTTGTCAGTGTTAATAGACAAGCAAAACTACCTGAAATAACCGCAGAATTCAATGTGAGACGTATGGCAAACGTATCTAGCAGAACAGCGGAGAAATTTGAGGTAAATGGGCTGTGGCAGCAGATGGCTGATACGAATATATTTGCTAACAGCACGACATCGCCTGCAGATCTTCTGCGGGGCTCGTGACGATAGCGGTTGGACTCTAGGTGAGGAGGAAACCGTGGCATCATCGGATGAGTCCATATTTCAGTTGGTAAGAGCTGACGGTAGGGTTCGAGTACGACGCCGACCCACAAACTATGTATCCAAGCTGTGAAAAACGCACTGTGCAAGCGGGTCGTGGCTCCATAGTGGGCCACGCGGGGTAGCCGCGCGGTCTTAGGAGCTTTGTCGTGGTGCACGCGGCTCCACCCGTCCGAGGCTCGAGTCCTCGCTGGGGCATGGGAGTGTGTGATGTGCTTAGCGTGTAAGTTAGTCCAAGTTAGATTAAGTAGTGCGTAAGCTTAGGGACCGATGATCTCAGCAGTTTGGTCCCATGAGACCTTACCGCAAACCTCCAAAATTTTCTCCATAATGATTTGGGCGGTGTTTACATGGAATGGACTGGGTCCTATGGTCCAACTGAAAAGATAATTGACTTGAAATTGTTATGTTCGGCTACTCGGAGATATCTGGAGCCATTCAACGATAGGTTTTCTTGAAACTTTCTTGTAGATAATTATCGATATTTCATCTTATTTTCATGCTCAAAGCTACCGGTCTCGATCAACAGACCATTATCAGGACGAAGCCTAGCGGACAGACAAAATTTTTAAAGTGCACAGGTCACATTACGCTGACAAAATAAAAAGTATTACATTAAATAACGTAGAAATTACCGACAATGCGTAACCAGCTTGTCACTACAGCTGTTTACATGCTCGTTTGGTTGTCATGATTAAAAATTGCTAGTTCCTACATATTAACTCATGCATGACACTTAACCTTAATGGTGGTTATTTCGATTGTTTCTTGTTCACTTTTTATTAATTTGACATTTCTTGTTTTGTAAAGCTTTCCTTCACTACACATGTCACTTCATTGCATGCGTTTTTAAGATTATACTTTATTGACACCGTTTGTGAAACACGTTTTTCGTTAAGTCTCTTCGATGTTTACATCATTGTTAAAACGATATAGCCCAAAGTACTCCAAAGATCTCACATGCAAGTGTAGTTGTCAATGTTATAGCTGCAGACACCCCCTAACGATTTCTGTCCAATGTTCATAGGAATTTGTCTTTGATCTTTTCCGTTAAAAATTTTGTTTTACTAGTAGTTCGTCACAATTTTCTTCAGTTTAAAATTTATGATCGGCTTGAGTGCGTCTTCTACATATCTTCGTCTTTTGGAGATCATTAATTGTAACAGAAGCTATGTATATCTTCCTACATTAAAACTGTTAACTTCAAATATTGTAGTAACCAGCTGGTTACGCCTTGTCAGTAATTTCTACGCTATTTAACTCCGTAATTTTTATTTTTCCAACATATTGTGACCTGTGCAGTTCAAAGATTTTGTCTGTCCTTAGGCTTCGGCTTGATAATGGTCTACTGATCGAAACCCATAGCAGTGAGCGTAAAACTAAACAGATGGTGGTCACGTACAATGAAGTTTCACAATTATGTGACAGCTGCCGAGCTCCACCTCATCACCAATGTAGACTGGATTTCTATGGATGACAGTAGGCATTGTCAACGGACCATTGAGTGAGTGATTTGGCTACCCAGATACCCCGACATGAATTCCATCTAATATTATCTGCCATGATCGACAAGTCACTTCGCACACAAAATCCTGCATCGGGAACACTGTCGTAATTATGGACCGCTGTAGCGGCAGCGTGGGTCAATATTTCTGCACTGGACTTAAAATGACTTGTTGAGTCTATGACATGTAGAGTTGCTGTACAGTGTAGGGAAAAAAAGGACGTCCGACACGATATTATGAGGTACCTCATGACTTTTGTCACCTGAGTGTATTTTACAGTATCCACAAAACGTCTTTCGTGATAATAATAAAATATTTTATCGTGCGCCTCTACCACACAGAAGGCCCTACACGTAAAACATGAACGATACTACTCAGTAAATGCACGTGTCTGGTGCGGCTTGTTTACACGGGACCTGGCAACGGTTAACCCTCAAGCTCACTTCTGCGCAATACTCGCAGTGTGCTGGTGTGCGCCAAACCAGGCCCACTGTTGAGACCAGAAACAAAAAGCAGTGCAATCTCACATTCATGCAACAGTATATAACTCTGTTAAGTGAGCGATTCCGCTTACACAGGACACCGTTCAACAAACTGACCCACTTCTGCAACACCTAAGGTACACTATCCTTCACACGCACTTAAAGTAATTTAATAACAGTAAACAGTTTCACCATTGGATACTTGTGAACAAACTGAGAACGACGTAAAGCCCAAGGGTATTTGACATCACGAAACTTTTAAGTCTCTGAGATGATATTTGTAATGTACGAAGGTAGTCGAAAATAAGAAACAGGGGACATATTTACCTGTAGAGGCCATTTTCATACAAGTTGCTTGCAGTACACGTTGTAACTAAAATTTTATGGAAGTATAATGAAATGTTTATCCGGTAGTTTGAAAGCACTGCTATTTTAGAAATTACACTCCTGGAAATTGAAATAAGAACACCGTGAATTCATTGTCCCAGGAAGGGCAAACTTTATTGACACATTCCTGGGGTCAGATACATCACATGATCACACTGACAGAACCACAGGCACATAGACACAGGCAACAGAGCATGCACAATGTCGGCACTAGTACAGTGTATATCCACCTTTCGCAGCAATGCAGGCTGCTATTCTCCCATGGAGACGATCGTAGAGATGCTGGATGTAGTCCTGTGGAACGGCTTGCCATGCCATTTCCACCTGGCGCCTCAGTTGGACCAGCGTTCGTGCTGGACGTGCAGACCGCGTGAGACGACGCTTCATCCAGTCCCAAACATGCTCAATGGGGGACAGATCCGGAGATCTTGCTGGCCAGGGTAGTTGACTTACACCTTCTAGAGCACGTTGAGTGGCACGGGATACATGCGGACGTGCATTGTCCTGTTGGAACAGCAAGTTACCTTGCCGGTCTAGGAATGGTAGAACGATGGGTTCGTTGACGGTTTGGATGTACCGTGCACTATTCAGTGTCCCCTCGACGATCACCAGTGGTGTACGGCCTGTGTAGGAGATCGCTCCCCACACCAGGATGCCGGGTTTTGGCCCTGTGTGCCTCGGTCGTATGCAGTCCTGATTGTGGCGCTCACCTGCACGGCGCCAAACACGCATACGACCATCATTGGCACCAAGGCAGAAGCGACTCTCATCGCTGAAGACGACACGTCTCCATTCGTCCCTCCATTCACGCCTGTCGCGACACCACTGGAGGCGGGCTGCACGATGTTGGGGCGTGAGCGGAAGACGGCCTAACGGTGTGCGGGACCGTAGCCCAGCTTCATGGAGACGGTTGCGAATGGTCCTCGCCGATACCCCAGGAGCAACAGTGTCCCTAATTTGCTGGGAAGTGGCGGTGCGGTCCCCTACGGCACTGCGTAGGATCCTACGGTCTTGGCGTGCATCCGTGCGTCGCTGCGGTCCGGTCCCAGGTCGACGGGCACGTGCACCTTCCGCCGACCACTGGCGACAACATCGATGTACTGTGAAGGCCCCACGCCCCACGTGTTGAGCAATTCGGCGGTACGTCCACCCGGCCTCCCGCATGCCCACTATACGCCCTCGCTCAAAGTCCGTCAACTGCACATACGGTTCACGTCCACGCTGTCGCGGCATGCTACCAGTGTTAAAGACTGCGATGGAGCTCCGTATGCCACGGCAAACTGGCTGACACTGACGGCGGCGGTGCACAAATGCTGCGCAGCTAGCGCCATTCGACGGCCAACACCGCGGTTCCTGGTGTGTCCGCTGTGCCGTGCGTGTGATCATTGCTTGTACAGCCCTCTCGCAGTGTCCGGAGCAAGTATGGTGGGTCTGACACACCGGTGTCAATGTGTTCTTTTTTCCATTTCCAGGAGTGTATATACTGATGCAAAAGTTTCCGTAATGAAATATGAAAAAAATACGGTGCTAAAAATCATCCACAGCTATTATTACTGATAAATTTTATTACCTCGTGATATTTTCCAGAATGGAGGTGTACTACACAGACAGTTACGGGTGGCAGACTAACGGGACGTTCGACGGTGTGATAGGCATGATGCAGCGCGAGGAAATCCAGATAGCCGCCTCGTCGCTCTTCATGAGGCGTGACAGAATGCCGTACGTGGACTTCGCCGCAGAAGCTTTCTATCTCAAGTACGTCGTGCTCCATGTGGGTGGGTAGCTAGATACTTATAGATGTTTTGATATTGTGAAGTGTTAATACATTAGAAACGAATATGTTCCATACATCTTTCAGCTGATGTTTTGGCTCAAAGAAAACAATCTGCATTTTATTATATGAACTTATTCATACTTTAAATATAATAAATATATTCCTTATTAAGTTCAATGTTACTTCAAATTCTGTCAGCGAGGGTGCTGTCAAATTAAGTATAAGCCAGTGCATGAATGAATTTCACAATGAAATTAATATATTATATAGCTACGTCATAAATAAGAAACAATATCGACTGATTAATAACTCATGTCTCTGAAATCTGTCGCCTCCATTTAGTAGTTGTAGGATATCATTTTCCTCTACAATCTCTCAGTTTAAGCATAGCATTTTTGACTATTTCCGTCGCTACCTGTTACTGATTTTGGTTGCCCATTGATAGCCCCTGTTTTTCCTGTGTCTAATTTTGGCCTGAGATAACTTCTGAATATATGTTTACTTTTTATTTCTACTACTGTCTCCAGTCGGCATTCACTTATAGTGTTATATTTACTCAGCGTTACTACGAAACTTAGATACGCTGAATTCATCGTTAATAGTACTAATGCCTGATATGTAAATGTGATACTACTTGTTACCATTCGTAAAATGTTCACTTTTAACTTTCAAAAGTCCTCTTTAAGCAGAGATATCGGATTCTTATCCGTTCAAATTTTGCATTAGATCTCAGGACATAGCTACGTAGATACTGTGTTTCATATTATTTAGTACAATATGAAACAGTTTCAACAGACAGTAAACTAAACGTTTGAATAAAAATTAGTCAATCGTTGGTGGGAATCTTTTTTTCACTTCACATGATACATCGAATTTTTCCAACCTCTTTTAAGTTCTCTACTCACTCTCTACTTACGTTTCCCGCAATAGATAAGGGATCCTCTACTCTCTATTTGTATTTGCCTATGCATAACCGCTGCCTCTCATGCGACACTTCTCAGCGTATCCTAACTGCTTAATAGACTCTCTTTTTATGATTCGACTACTGTCTTCTCACTGGTACTTCATCTCATTTATTCTGTCACATTCCTCATAAATGTTTATTTCATGTATGTCTGTTTATTATTACAATTCCTCCTTTTCCTTAATTTCTTTCTAATCGACTTTATTTTCCATTCCAACATCTTTATCTACCATTTTAGCGCTATAAGAATAATACCCATTTATTCAATTTACTATCCTCAACTTCAGATTTAGCTATCATCATTTTTGAGGACAGACTTCCAATTTCCAAGCCTTAGCGTGTTCTTCCCATTAGAGATATGGCCTTCATAATTGTACCTGTATGTACTATGGTTGTATGAAACACCACCAAATGTTGCATTTACCCCACCCTAACTGTGAATCATAACATGCTGTAAGCGTAAGTATTTTTACTGTGATTTAAATTATTATGTGATATTACCTTGTAAGTAGGCTGTTTATGTTTTCTCTATGTAAGTAGGCTGTTTATGTTTTCTCTATGTAAGTAGGCTGTTTATGTTTTCTTATTGGCAACGTTACGTAGCGCTCAATATGAAAATCACTGGCTGTGCTGTGTGCAGTCTGTGGCTGCTTTGCATTGTTGTAATACTCGCCATTGTAGTGTTAGGCAGCTGGCTGTGAACAGCGCGTAGCGTTGCGCAGTTGGAGGTGAGCCGCCAGCAGTGGTGGATGTGGGGAGAGAGATGGCGGAGGTTTGCAGTTTGTCATGAACTGATATATATATATTATGATTTGTGATGATATTAAGGTAAATACATTGTTTGCTCTCTATTAATATCTTTCATTTGCTAACTACCCCTATCAGTAGTTAGTGCCTTCAGTAGTTTGAATCTTTTATTTAGCTGGCAGTAGTGGCGCTCGCTGTATTGCAGTAGCTTGAGCAGCAAAGATTTTTGTGAGGTAAGTGATTTGTGAAAGGTATAGTTTAATGTTTGTCAGGGCCATTCTTTAGTAGGGAGTTTTGAAAGTCAGATTGCGTTGCGCTAAAAATATTGTGTGTCAGGTTAAGCACAGTCGTGTGTAATTTTTCAAAGGGGACGTTTCATATGTCGACCCTTAGCCTAGGATACCTCACTGGAATCTTCTGATTTTTTCTTGTAGTTTGTGTATTTAGTGTAGATTTTGTTTATTGCTAGCGCGTAATTGTAGAGAGAATTTCCTTTGTAGTTGCAGTCTTTCATTGTTGTATAGTAAAACAGTTGTGGCATGCATGTAGATTTGCAGCAAGTATTTCGCAGCTGCGCTTGCAATTAACTAGATATTATTTTCAGTGCTATGTTAATGTGTTCTCTTATTTTTGATCTTCAAATTGTGTTTTTCTGTGTTGTCGTGTGAAATACTGTGACAATAATGGCGTGTGAAAAACGTAATACTAGGCTCCAAAGTAAACTGAGAAATGACAGTGAAGACGAAGGCAGTGTGTTAGCGCCGCAGAGTAATGAATTAACTGATGTTCAAAGTAGTAATTTGGTAATTGTGAATAGGGAAATGGAGCGGGCTGCAAACAATGGTGTAGACAGTGAAACAGGTAGTGAACAGGGAAGCATTATCGATCGATCGGTCGGCAACAGCTCGCCTCAGGAATCCGAAATGACAGGACACAATTTCGCAAATACTGTAGATTCAGGTTTTGGGTTATCACCGTTTTCTCAAATAAGTCAAGACGCATTTTCTGCTTGTCAAAATGTGAATGTTGCCGGTGCAAATGCACTGCCGAAAAGCGTAGAGAAACAGATTCCAGACACTAATACATTATTATTGCAATTAATGCAACAAATGGAACAAAATCAGAGACAAACACAGCAAAAGCTTGAAAAGTTAGACACAATGGAACAACACCAGAGACAAACACAGCAACAGTTAGACACAATGGAACAACACCAGAGACAAACACAGCAACAGTTAGACACAGTGGAACAAAATCTCAAAAAGTTAGACTCATTGGAACAAACTCTCGAACAAACACGTGAGGATTTAACTGCTGAGTTACATAACATTGAATCGAAATGTCAAAAAGTCTGTAATGACGTAAAAACTCAAATTTGCGAGCATTTTCAACCTATTTTTTCGCGTCATGAAAATGCATTACAGAATCACGAAGCAGCCATAAAAGAACTGCAAACTATTGTTCATGAAAATCACAACACCTTGCAAGCTAAAATTGACTCAGTTGCATCTACCGATTCGGTTACGCAACTTGCAAAAACTCAGGATAACTTAAAGGACACAGTAGATTCGATTTCAACACAAATGGACACTCTGAAACTTGGTTCAGAAAAACACACTGAGGAAATGTGTTCATTATCAGAGAAAGTAGTTGAACTTTCGGATCAGCTAAATAATTTATCTGCGAAGGTAGATGATAATCTGAATGACGCAAAACCGGTAGTCTTTAATGACACAGAACAGAACGCACAAATTAGGAAACTGAAACAAAATCTGAATCAAATTGATACGCAACACCAAAGAGAAATCCGGGAAGTACAAGATCAGCTGACACAGGTAATACAAGAATTACGTATTTCAGAAGACACTCGCGCTCCAACACGGGAAGAGGGACTCAGAAACACGGAAAAGCCGCAAAATAATAACACAGGGCATTTCGGAAGTTATGAAAGAAATTGGCAATGTGCACCGAATTTTGATATGGAACGGCCGACACGACCTAACAATGACCGATATGCGACTCGCCGACATGATGATTTTGACTATAAGCTGTTCATTACTACACGTAAATTCAAAACATTTAAGAATTCTGGCAACGACATTCATCCACAAGCATGGATCCATCAATTCTCTCATTGTTTTCCTCCCAACTGGTCGTTAGAACACAGATTAGAATTTATGTGTGGCTACTTGGAGAATGAACCAGCTGTAAGAATGCGATCGGTAATTCACGATTGCCACAGTGAAGGAGAGTTTTACCATGCCTTCCTCTCAGCATATTGGTCTCAAGCTACACAAGACCGCGTAAAACATAACATCATAATGATGAAACACTTCGAACAATCTGAATTTTCCAGTCTTGTGAAATATTTTGAAGACATGTTGCACAAGAATCAATACCTGTCAAACCCATACAGCCCCTCAGAACTCATCCGCATTTGCTTAATCAAACTGCCTGAACATTTACGACATATTATTTTAGCAGGACGTTGCAAAGATGACATTGAAGCTTTTCAGGGTCTGTTACAAGAATTGGAAATTGACAATGACAATCGGGGAACGCGGAAACAGGAGCACAACAATTACAGGTCACATCTGTCACAATTCCACGATGAAAGAAATAATAACTGGACACGACAAGGCTATTCTCACAACACATATCGTGACCAAAACAGACACCACCCATATGACAACCACTGGCAGAGTAATAATAGTTACAGAGAAAGATCGCATTTCCGTAGTAATGAATATGACAGAGACAATAAGAGAAACAGACAATATGGGAATCAAAACAAGTATTATCAAGGGAGGCAGAATAACTTCAGACGCAACAGTTCGGCGCAGAGTTACGATTCAGGGAGAAATTCTCCACCACATGACCGACAAACAAGAAACTATGTAAACTACCGACAAAACGACAGACGTGAATTTCATCAGAACTGGCGGGATTCTAACAGAGCTGGGCCCTCTCGGCAAGGCGAATTTGTAGAAGCTAGGTCTCCTAATCCCAATAACGACGCGCCCCAACAAAGGGACAGACAATGACTCGCACCGCAGGCAGCCGCTTGCGCCGGCTGGGCTTGAGAAAAATAACACAGACGCTAACCTTGAGAAAAATTCCAGTATCCTTTACCGACGTATACCAAATGATAATTGCGTTAAAGTTGAAACTCTGCGCACTAGGAAGAGTAAAGATTTACACCACATTTCACATGTAAAACCGCTTACTGAGAGATAATCTGCTTTTTAACTTTGTCTTTGTCATATAACTTTTCACTTTACATTACTAGTATGCTGTGTCAGACTTAAGAAACTGTTAACATGCAACAATGTTTGAAGTTAAATATCCAGTCTAGAACCTAGGGAACATTTTTAAACAGAAATTACGAATGCATTGTTATAGTGAACAGACGACACAGTGTTGTATTTGTACATTCTTGCTTGTTAGTTGCACGATTACGTAACGACTATCAGGCTTACATACTTAGGACACATACTGGTACTGCTAATGAGATTTTAATGCAACTTTTGGTTTACTTGAAAATACATTCTGGGTTTAAAGTACTTTCTGTGAGATACCAGAGGACACAGTGGTTAGTTTATGCGACAGCTACACAATGTTATCACGGCGCTACTAATGAGTGACAATTCACAATGTTGCTTTTGCAGTGTATCTGTTTTATATCTGCACAGTTTTCTGAATTCTTCTAGGAAGAAAAACATGTTTTAGTAGTAACTTTTGTGGTATAGCAACAATGAGACAGCCTTTTTCGTGGCATAACAATACGTTACTGTACAGTACTTTCTTCATCACGCCAATAAGCATAATAACTACGATATCTATACGCAAAGCATTTCACTTTTGTTTATCATATGGTAAGTACATTGACTTCTGCAGAACTTAGCTTTCGGAGGACGATAACTACGACACTTCCACAGAGATTATGTTGCAACAAGACGCACATTTAGCGCTACAGGACACGTATTTGAGTGATTAATTTTGTACTTAAAACATTTATTTTTAAAGATATTTGAAGTACAATGATACAAAGGTTTTCAGTGATACATTTCATTTCATTGCTGTAATCTGTAACACCTGAGGGCATAATTACATTTATCCTCAGGGGGGTACACGCTTACTTTGTGTACCATGTGTGTGGCAACCACAAGGAACCCTAGCTAATATGGTATTTGCTTATACAACTTTACACATCGGTACCATATTTCTCTAACACACAAATTACACAGCTATCTGATCATTTAACTGAGAGATAAACATTTTTTTTACTACGTCAGTGACAGATGTTTACGTAATTACACAGCTGGATAACTTGACACTTATGAAACTGTATTTTGTCTGTACTTTGTAAACTGTTCATATTTTTTCGGAACCATTGTGATACTATGAGAGCTTTGAATGATGTATTTGGTAAAGGGATTATGATTTTTAAAGCACGTTTGAGGCAGATGACACTTTTGACATGAGCAGAGAATTTTTTTTAATTATTGGAGGAAGCTACGACGATTTTGAGATTTGACTGAGGTGTTATGATGTTATTTTTACGACGACGATGTGTATTATGCTGCTGAGGTATGTTTACGATTAATAGGCTGAGGCTACTATATGAGTTATTTGATTATGCTTCATATTTATAATGACGAAATATTGACGAGTGTCGATGGATACGTATATGTGTAATAAGGTAAGGAGTAATGAATAGTGGGTAGGGACTCTTGACTTGTGAAAAAGGATGTTGGAAACCAAGAATCGTACTTTAAGAGTTATGACATGTGTGAATCATGTGTGAATGTATCACAATGCCACTGAACATTTTTTGGACACTGTTATATTCATAGGAGTTTGTTTCTACAGATTTGCAACGCTAATTCTTGACCTGTGAAGTATTTTTATGTGAGACTGTCACTTTAGCGAAAAGTGACCACCTGCACGTAATGCGTCGCGGGCACCCAGCTGTGTCAGACGCCTGGAGAAAAAGTCATTAGCGCGTGCCTTTCAGAGCACAGGAAGAAAGAAAAAAAAAGAAAGGGAAGGCCATTATCCTGGCCATTGTCATCCCTTTAGAGAAAGCATCGCAAAAACGACACGGTCGAACTTGAAAACATATGATTACACTAGCTCTTAATTTACGATATTTACTGAAATGCCTAATAAAATGACAAGAAATATTTTTACATCTGCACACCTGATTACGACAAGCGTCTTTCTACGAGAGTTGAGAGCTACTAACTTATGAAATGTCACATGACTACTGAATGATATTTTTATGCTTTGCTTTTCATAGTTGCTTATTTCATTTGACATCTGTTTTCCAGCTGTGTTGCTGCATTGCTTTTATAAAATAAAATGCATTTGCTAATGTTAACACTTTCTGTCAACAGATCTATTAAATAATTATTTTATGATCCACATTCTTTAAAAAAGGAGCACTTGGAAAGGAAAGAACAATAAGAAGGAACTAGTAACTGCATTCATAATTTTCTTTTCAAGTAATTGGTAACTTTTTGGTAGAATAACTTCTTGTGGTGCACCACTTTAATTACATAGACATTAAGATGTGAATATCCATTTCCCTTATCTGCATTGTTGTTTTTACTGTAATATTTTTTCTGCTTGAGCTATGTCATGTTTAGGTATACGGGTAAGTTACTGCTGTTTGCCAGGCATAGTGCTACTGAACTTTAATTTGTGTTACTCTGCTAAGCCAGATTTATTTTTTTGTTTGCTGCGCATTGCCTCATATTAGTTGTAATGTTGAATTGCTTGGTAATTTAGATTTACTGTAGCTTGCTTTGCAATTTTCCATTTTTTTGGTCATTGCTGTTTGTGTTACTTATTTTGTGCTGCTGCATTGCCTCGTCCCTTAGTTTAGCATCTGAGCTCAGTAGATTTAAGTTAGCTTAAGAGGGGGTAGCCTCTAAGAGAATGAGTTGCGATGAATTGGAAGAAATGCATTGGGAAGTTATACGAAAAAAAGTACAGAAAACAGGTTTAGGTAGGATTTTCTTGGAAATAAATGTTGAAGTAAGAAATGTGTGAACATATAAATACAGAAAGCATGCTTAGATAGAATTTTTTTTGGTGGAAACAAAGGATGAAATAAGAGGAAAGATATATGAAGTTTTGGGTTGGACTGCAGTACCACATGTTACACTGAAAACGAACCCTGTCCTTTCCTATTGGTGTTATCCCACTATGTGTTTGTGTACCCTTGTGTATTTGTTTTCTTCCTGTCTCTGTGTAGTTTCATAGAATTTTTTCTTCTTTTAATATTAAGCTACATTCACTATGATGAGGAATACTGTTATCCTCGAATATAATTGGCATTAATAATGTGTTATTTACTTTGTAAAGATGTTTAGACATTGTTTATTGTTTTGTTTTAATGCTCATGTGTAAAGTTGATGTTTCAATAATTATTCTGATCTATGTATGTACTTATGTCATAATTCCTGTAACATTGATGTATATGTTTATTTCTATTCTTTTGTAAAGCCTGTTTTACTACAAATGTTATCTGTATTGTTATGTTTTTAATAATGTATTTTGTACCTTTGTTATTGTATTCTTATGTTATAAAATTGTAATTGTCACCAGTTCATGATATTATTAACATGTAAGTTACATTTCACTGCACACGTTTATGTTGGTCATAGTACATGGACAATATGTGAGAAGTAGGGACTGTTAGTGTTTGCACGTTTGTTAATAATTCTGCAAGGGACTGGATAACAGCATTGCTGGTTCTAAGGACAATTCCAAAAACTTTGTGAGTGCACAAGTGATGGTTTATGGACTTGCTATATTATCCGCAAGACTCTTCAATGGTGATTGTGCACCTGCACAGTCACAACAGATGGCTGCTGGCTATCTCTACAAGGACTACAGTGGGTCTACATCTTTGATGATCCATCAATACCATTATCTCTACAAGGACTACAGTAGGTCTGCATCTATGATGACCTACCAACGCCATTATTTCTACAAGGACTGCAGTGGGTCTGCACCTCTGGTGGCCCACCAATACCACAATCTCTACCAGGACTACAGTGGGTCTGCTCTGTGATGACCTACCTACCAATATTCTTCCAAACTACGACTGACTCTGCTGTGGGTTTGCTCTGTTGTGGCCCGTTATCTGTCAGCATGTCAAGAGTCAGCACTGTCTTTCCGTTGGAAGGACAACACTACTTCTTCAAGACTGCATGGAAATCCACTACTTCTGTGTGCAATTTCTTTTACTAATGAGACTTTGTGAAAAAAAACCTGTAATTACTATTATGATGTACGATTAGGACTGTCTTTATGGACTGTGAGACAATTTTAGCTTTTGACCAACATAATATCAATAAGTGTGTGCATTTGATTTCTTTGTTATTGTAATTATGAAAAATTTTTTCAAATCTGTATTGGCCACTGCCCCATCCAATTTGTAAAAATTTTTGTGGGGAGCATGGGGGCTATGTAAGTAGGCTGTTTATGTTTTCTCTATGTAAGTAGGCTGTTTATGTTTTCTCTATGTAAGTAGGCTGTTTATGTTTTCTTATTGGCAACGTTACGTAGCGCTCAATATGAAAATCACTGGCTGTGCTGTGTGCAGTCTGTGGCTGCTTTGCATTGTTGTAATACTCGCCATTGTAGTGTTAGGCAGCTGGCTGTGAACAGCGCGTAGCGTTGCGCAGTTGGAGGTGAGCCGCCAGCAGTGGTGGATGTGGGGAGAGAGATGGCGGAGGTTTGCAGTTTGTCATGAACTGATATATATATATTATGATTTGTGATGATATTAAGGTAAATACATTGTTTGCTCTCTATTAATATCTTTCATTTGCTAACTACCCCTATCAGTAGTTAGTGCCTTCAGTAGTTTGAATCTTTTATTTAGCTGGCAGTAGTGGCGCTCGCTGTATTGCAGTAGCTTGAGCAGCAAAGATTTTTGTGAGGTAAGTGATTTGTGAAAGGTATAGTTTAATGTTTGTCAGGGCCATTCTTTAGTAGGGAGTTTTGAAAGTCAGATTGCGTTGCGCTAAAAATATTGTGTGTCAGGTTAAGCACAGTCGTGTGTAATTTTTCAAAGGGGACGTTTCAACCTAACGGCTATATATTGAAGTCTTGGCAACAAGCTATACAGGAACACCACTTCATGTAATATAGTAAACTCTTCCTGTCACTGTCACCATTATAAGACAAGTGTAGTTTAGTGCTTAAATCCTTATGCATTGTTAAATTTCACCTTAATTTTATCTCAGGTGACAACACATGTAACAGAAACATCTGATGTGTGATTTTAGGGCTCAGGTATTCAACTGGGTGGCGTCGTCCAACCGCCACAATATCTCGGCGAGCCGACTTCTTGCCACCTTTAGTAATTCCTGGACCCCAGGAGCAAATGAAGATGGCAAGAAGTCAGATTGCCTAAACATCGCGCATGCTAGACGCCGCAACAGGGCTGAACATCCGAGAAATATTCAAGAGAAACCCCTGATACTTAAAGGATGAGCTCAGTCTTTATTGCCTTAGTAAGACTTACACTCTATCATATTTATACGACTCAGTGGCACGTCCATGACTGTGGTCACTGAAACAAACGCCACCAATTATTGTTATTCAGCGGAAGCAAAAGGAATTTTAAGGACTTTATCGACTCTATAAGACGTACAAAGCGCTCTGGGTAACACCAGCCATTTTGTGGCACGCGACACGCACTGTGCTGAGGGATGTGCGGCGTGCCCGCAGGACGGCCGTGCTGTTCCGGCAGCCGACGCTGGCGAGCGTGGCGAACATCTTCACGCTGCCGTTCAGCACGGCCGTGTGGGCGTGCTGCGTGCTGCTGTGCGTGCTCACGCTGCTGCTGTTCGGCGTGCAGCTCCGCCTGGCGGCCAGGCGCGGCATCGAGGGCGAGCTCACGCACGTCACCTACCCCGAGCTCTTCACGTTCGTGCTCGGCTCCATCTGCCAGCAAGGTAGCCATCTACAAGATTAATACACTCCTGGAAATTGAAATAAGAACACCGTGAATTCATTGTCCCAGGAAGGGGAAACTTTATTGACACATTCCTGGGGTCAGATACATCACATGATCACACTGACAGAACCACAGGCACATAGGCACAGGCAACAGAGCATGCACAATGTCGGCACTAGTACAGTGTATATCCACTTTTCGCAGCAATGCAGGCTGCTATTCTCCCATGGAGACGATCGTAGAGATGCTGGATGTAGTCCTGTGGAACGGCTTGCCATGCCATTTCCACCTGGCGCCTCAGTTGGACCAGCGTTCGTGCTGGACGTGCAGACCGCGTGAGACGACGCTTCATCCAGTCCCAAACATGCTCAATGGGGGACAGATCCGGAGATCTTGCTGGCCAGGGTTGTTGACTTACACCTTCTAGAGCACGTTGGGTGGCACGGGATACATGCGGACGTGCATTGTCCTGTTGGAACAGCAAGTTCCCTTGCCGGTCTAGGAATGGTAGAACGATGGGTTCGATGACGGTTTGGATGTACCGTGCACTATTCAGTGTCCCCTCGACGATCACCAGTGGTGTACGGCCAGTGTAGGAGATCGCTCCCCACACCATGATGCCGGGTGTTGGCCCTGTGTGCCTCGGTCGTATGCAGTCCTGATTGTGGCGCTCACCTGCACGGCGCCAAACACGCATACGACCATCATTGGCACCAAGGCAGAAGCGACTCTCATCGCTGAAGACGACACACATCCATGCCCGAGGCAAGATTCGAACCTGCGGCCGTAGCGGTCGCGCGGTTCCAGATTGAAGCGCCCAGAACCGCTCGGACACTTCGGGCGGCCCAAAACATCAATGATACAAATGCCCGTAACGGGGAAACGTGGAGCTGAAGACATAAAACTTCTACTATGGAGCAAAGACTTAATGAAAGGTGAAATTGTACAAGGCAAGGAGGCAATTCGACAGTTAAAGTTTTTTTTTGTGGAATTAAAAAGCAACAATAAAAGCAAAAAAATCAAATTGAAAAACAATCTGGATTATAAAGTTATTTAATTTCAGTTACATGTTTCGTCCTTGTGGATCATCATCAGACTGTCTACAAAACAAGAAAACAACTATTTAACAACAAATAGACGAGGGAGGTGTGGGTGGAGCATGGTCCTATGTAACTAAAGTACACCACGTGATCGAAAGTATCTTGGCACCCCGAGAAACATAGGTTTTACATATTAGGTGCATTGTGCTGCCACTTACTGCCAGGTACTCCATATCAGCGACCTCAGTAGTCATTAGACATCGTGAAGGAGCAGAATGGAGCACTCCGAGGAAATCACAGACTTGGAACGTGGTCAGGTGATCGTGTATCACTTGTGTCATAAGTTTGTACGCAAGATTTCCACACGCCTAAATATTCGTAGGTCCACTGTTTCCGATGTGATAGTAAAGTGCAAATGTGAAGGAAGACGTACAGCATAAAAGCGTACAGGCCGACTTCGTCTGTTGACTGACAGACGCCGCCGATAGTCGAAGAGGGGTTGTAATGTGCAATAGGCAGACGTCTATCCAAACCGTCACACAAGAATTTCAAACTGCATCAGGATTCACTGCAAGTACTATGACAGTTAGGCGGGAGGTGAGAAAACTTGGATTTCATGGTCGAGCGGGTGCTCATAAGCCACACATCATGCCGATAAATTCCAAACAACGCATCGCTTGGTGTAAGGAGCGTAAACATTGGACGATTGAACAGTGGAAAAACGTTGTGTGGAGTGACGAATCACGATACACAATGTGGCGATCCGATAGCACGGTGTTGGTATGGCGAATGACCGGTGAATGTCATCTGCCAGTGTGTGTAGTGCCAACAGTAAAATTCGGAGGTGGTGGTGTGATGACGTGGTCGTGTTTTTCATGAAGAGGGCTTACATCCTTTGTTGTTATGTGTGGAAGTAATTTGCGTGTATGAAGTTATTTTCAATTCCAATCCTCTTTCTTTCCATAATACGTTATGTTTGAAAGTATTGGAGAGCAAGGAAGTGTTAATTATTTCATTCACATCATTACTGTCACTTCCATAGTTTTCAAATTTTTCTTTGCAGTCACAAAGTTTCTTGCCGGAAGAAGTTTTATCTTTTCTTGAACACTCGATTGCTGAAATTGGGCATATTGATATCCACAAACCAAATACGTAAAACAGGTACGGGCAAAATAGAACAACTAAACAACCAAAAGCAAACCTACGCACAGTCCAGTGCTAGCTGGAATGCTGCTAGCACTTCGGGTTTCACAATTCCTTCCTCTGATTTCATTCGTTTTGTTACTGCCACCCTCCGCAATGCTCGACCAGTACGTGGGTTCTGCCTGGTCTCGGTTTAGCTGTGGTTGTTCCTTCGCCTTTGCACTTCGTAATCACGACCAACTCTATTGACACTGCTTCTCCACTGGCAACACAACACTCCTCGCATCCTTTCATACTTGAATATTCGCTTTTCGTGACATCTAGTTGTTGTATTTTTGATCAGATTACCCAAAGTCCTCAATCATTTTCTGGGTGTGCTCCAATCTCTGTCTTCCGCTACACTAATTATGCTCTACAGTACCCTCTTCCCTCCAGTATCATGAAGGTTATTCCCTGATGTTTTAACACAAGCCCTATCATCCTGTGTCTTCTACTTGTCAGCGTTTTGATTATGTTCCTCTCTTTGCCGGTTATGTGGAGAATCTCCTCATTCTTGATCACCCGATTTCCGAAATTTTTAGCACCACATCTCAAACGCTTCCATTGTCTTCTGTTCATATTTTTCTACTGTCCCTGAAACACCACCAAAATATGCTCTGCACAACAAGTACATTCTCAGAGATTTCTTCCTCGAATTGAGTCTCATGTTTCTTAATAGTAGATTTTTCTTGGCCAGGAATCCCTAATTTTGCCTGTGCTAGTCTGCTTTTTATGTCCTTCTTGCTCCGTGCGCCATGGGCTATTTTGCATCCAAGCTAGCAGAATTCGTTAAGTTTTTCTACATCGTGACCACCAATTTTTATGTCGAGTTTATCGCTATTCTCATTTCTGCTGCTCCTCCTTACTTTTCCCTTTTCCAGTTTACTCTCAATTCATATTCTATACCCCTTAGGTTGCTCATTCTATTCGACTGATCCTGTAATATTTCTTCAGTTTCACTGAAGTAGGAATGCAATACCGGTGAATCGTATCGTTGATATCCTTTCACTCTGAATTTTTATCGCACTCTTGAATCTTTCTTTTTGTCATTGCTTTTTCGACTGAGAGTCTGAACGGTAGAGGCTAAAGACTGCATTACTGTCTTACACCCTAGTTAATCCTAGAATTCCTTTCTTTATCTTTCAGTGTCAACCGTCTTCCCCTTTAGCTTACTCCTATTTTTATCAGAATTTCGACCTCCTTGTACTATTCTACATCGTCAACCGCTTTTTATAGGGCGACAGATCCCATAAGTGTATGTCTTGCTTATCTATTCCAGTTTCTTGTTTTGTCAAGTCATCAGACACATCCTCCTCATCATAGAGGGCTTCAATGTACCCTTCCCACCTATCCGCACTCTATTGTGTCTTTAACAGTGGAATTCCCAGTGAACTCTTAATATAACCAGCCTTGTTATTAATTTCTTGACTTTGTCATCATGCTTCCTTCAGCCACTTTGCCTTAGCTTCCATGGGCTGTCTTGTATTTCATAATTATTTCATTCGTAACTAATTTTTATAGCTGTAATTCTCTCTTTTTCCTGAACATTTCTGTAGTTGCTTCTTTGGTTGAGCGAATTCAAGTATTTCCTCTTGTAACCTCCCCCCCTCACTTATCGACCTTAATGACAGTGAAAAATGAAACCGCGTGTACCTAATGGGAGTTTTGGAAAAGCAATCGTCACCGAAGTTAACCTGTCGGTAAAGAGGGAGGAAAGGGTTACATCTAAATGAAAGGAAATGTGCTAATGAAACTGGTGGAAATTAATTTTGAAAAGGGGTAAAGTTAATAAAGAAAGTAAATGTGCAGCCGTTACATTAACAATTAACTAGCGGTAATTAGGTATTTGAGATTTGGGGAAATCACGGTCGCCAGTCCTAAGGACAATTACTATAGTAACTGAAAAAGAAAGGTAATTACACATATAATTAGCACTAGAAGCGTGGCAACTGAAGGTTGACACGTGTAGTGTGAAAACTGAAAGTTTGTCAGAAGTAATAAATTTCGCTACACTCTGACTTAATTTAGCAAAAGAATTACTAAAACCGGAAAATCGAAAGTTAATTTAGTGACTGAAGTTAATAGTGAGCTTTCTTTCTGAAGCACATCGAAATCCAGTAAAATACGGTTAGTCTTGGACTACCTCAACAATCATTTCAAAAGCAACTTGACTCTACACAATTTAGAAACAAGAGATTTAACTTTGAACTGGAATTAAATGATTCTGAACTATTAACAATAGTAAAATTTAGTACGTACCAAGCTGAGCTGCAGTCACAGGTAAGCTAAAATATGCTAACAAAACTCGCACACTAAATTTGTGCTCGTGTAACCTAAATATTGTAGCCAGCTACTGAACTTTGAAATTAAAGCAGTGAAATCTAATTATATTATTTTAATGCTGGCGTTTGAATTTCAACGACACTCGGGTTCATTTCGGAAAAGGAAGGGACCCTGCTTGGCAATGCAATTGGGACAATGAGCATCAAAGGTTCATGCTAAGTTGCTGTAATTTTGCGGGACAAATGGAACAATTTGAAAAGCTGAGGTCTGCCATACAGTTCTGAAACTTTACGTGCTTTTAGTCTTCCTTGTTGGTTGATTGAAGGTTTGAAGCCGTCGATCGAGGAGGCGGCGACAGTCACTCATTGTCGGCCGTCGCTGTTGCAGAAGCTGGATGTTGGCGCGCCTTCTTCTCGACACGGTCACCAGGCGAAACGGGCTCTTGATGTGCGCCAGCTAATGCTTCCCGTCCGCGACACCATGTCAGAAACTATCATCGCGAGTCGGGCACAATTACATGCTGCCAAACCCCGAAAGCGCGGCAACTCGCGGGAACGTCACACAACACCTGCTCCACTCGCTACTCCCGCCAGACTCCGACTCCCTGCCCGCGCTCCACGCGGCAGAGTTAACACTCCCAAAGATCCTACACACTTTGATTCTGCACACGACCCATCGATGTAATCGTTCGATAGCAGTTTTCCCTAGGCAAGACCCAGCGTAAAAATACAAATAATATTTACGAAACACACCAATTATACATCGACATAAGTGCATAAATATATATATATATATATATACATACAGTAAAACAATTACAATATATAAAGAGACAGAAATGTCATATCTTGAGGTAACAAAACAAGGAAAAAAAATAATAGTACAATAGATGAAAATAGGAGGATATGCATTTCCGGCGTTACACGTGCCCCACATTGTCTGAGGATGTTCGTGTAACGTAAGCAGACTCAGAAAATGTCCCAAAAAAGAAACAGCGGAAATGCATATGCTCAAAACATCATCAAAAGTTTAGCATTCATCTAATTAAGCATAAATCAATTTTTAGACCATAATAATTGAGTGGAGACACTCCTAATCTTATTCCACTCTGTCATCTTGCACAAAATAAAACAGGTTGACAACATATTAAAATTCATAGAAAACATAGAAAATGGTTTAGCTATTCTAAAATTGTCAAAATTCCCAACAGTATCAAGAAATGGAATACTATTTACAAAATTAATCAGAGTACATGGTCATAAAAACAGGTAGATCAAAATACGCAAATTAATAATTAATTACATAGAATACACATTTTTACATAACCCTTTCATAATTAATATTCTCGTCATGGGAGTCCATTAAACGCTAAACAAGAAAATAACACACATCAGATCGAAAAAAAAACATAAATATTGACAGTAGAATTCTTTCAGCTGTCCAGGAAGAAAAAACAATTCCGCCTTCCGTACTCGCAAGTACAAAGAATGCCGACAGCGGCCCAAGAGCCAACAGCGGCACAAGAGCCGACAGCGGCTCGCCTCGCCAGTATTGTTGCGCCCGCGTGTGCGGCACGCTTGATCTCACTCGCCCTTGTGACGGCGTTTCCAGAACGTCCGTTCCAATGAATTCTTTCGGAAAAACTCACTCCCGAGTAATCTCAAGGAGTCCATAAACACTATCACAGCGGATAACTCAACACTGTCCATCATCACACGCATGTACTAGCCTGAAACTTAAAACAGCGTCTAAGTACATCGGCAATGACTAGTAAATCACATATTTATGGAATCTTACAGCTAGTTACAAAATCATATTTACATTGCTTAATCTACTGTGACTCAGCTGAAAACTTAAACTAGCAGCTTGGATTTTTAAATTGATTAAAATTCAGTAACTCTTAAATCATTTAATCAACATAAATTACTTATTAATTACAACTTCTTTAATGACCTCTAGGTCAGGCAAAAGCATGGCAATCTAGCAAATCGTTAAATCTTACACTCTATTTTACATACTGTATAAATTACCCATTGTGTGGTATTAATCGATCCTAGGTTGGTACAATTTCAAGTCTACAATATTCCGTAAGCATTTGTGTGAGGCATACCAATGACTTTATATGGTCCATTATAAACAAACTTAAATTTAGAGTTTTCATGGTCTATCTCGCTCGATTTCTCATGAGCTTTTACAAGTACTAAGTCTCCGATTGCAAACTTAGCAAAACGCGCTTTAGTGTCATGACGACGTATGCGAGCATCGGCTTTTAGCTTCATTACTTCTCGCAAACGATCTTTTTTCACACCAATACTAATGTTAATCCGTGGAGGGAATTTGATTATCTCTTCCAATTCACTTTCTACACTTTTGTCAATGCCGAAATTCCTCATGTTATGGCAGTTCAAATTCATACCTACATCAATACCATCCGGCCAGTTAACAATGTGTATAGGCTGGTATTGCCTATGCACACCGTCTCCTGCCTCGTCAAAACTAACTACTATTGTTTTATCTTGGGACGTACATGTCAAAGTTTTGCTTTCGCAATTAATCACTGCACGGTACTTTAATAGCCAATCTAACCCGATAATTACTTCCGCAGTTAAGTCTGGCACGACGACAAACTCTTGTTCAAATCGTGCCCCACATATCTCGAAGTTGACAAAAATCTGTTTTGTGACCGGTTTACTGGCCTTCCCAGTAGCACCGATAATTTTCACTCCTGTTACTGGCATAACTACGATGCCAGGTCTGTCCTTCAGTAACTCAAATATTTTCCCAGATACAGCACTCAATTCTGCAACGGTGTCAATCAACACGTTTAGTTGTAGGTCGTGCGTATTAACAGACACTACTATCTGTCTACACTTGTCCTCGACTGTTTCTTTATTTTCCCACAGTAAATCCTCGTCTATATCCAGGTCATTCCAGAAAAAACCATCCGGCTTTGATCCTAAATCCGATTTATCTGGCGGCTTTTTCAGCCTCTGTTTACATACAGTTTTAATTTTAACACGTTTGTCCTGAGGCTTAGTCTGTAGCTTCGCCTCCAATACCGAAACCTTTTCCTGTAACTCGTCAACTAGTGAGTGTTGCTTTGCTATCAATTCACTAATCGCCACCTTCGTTGATTCCACTTTGGTCAGATTAATCTCATCCGCCAATCTACCTGGAGGAATGTGTCCAGTAGTTTCTGCAATTACTTCCGCTAGATCTGCGCAACCCACACTGCTATCGTCTGACCGTATAATGTCAGCTCTAACCTCATACACGTTGTAATCTATGTGCTTTTCTACCAATCGTGTCCGGCTATCACTAAAATTTTCGCAATCTTTCTCCTTAATACTCTCGCAATGTTTAAACTGGAGGTTTGCGTCGGATGGGTCGGTTACTTCTACCACTGAAACTTTCGGTAAGGTCTGCCGGTTAGGGCCAGAACTTTCCGTTACTACTTCAACATCTAACTCCTGCGGGACGAAACACGACGAATCTTGCTCGTGCTCCCCCTTAACATCAACTATTTCTGGTAAAGTCTGCCGATTAGGGCCAGAACTTTCTATCATTTCACAAACACTATCTTCCTGCGGGACGAGACGCGGAAAATCCTTCACGCGCTCCCCATAAACGCTTCTCCCATACAGACCCCTATAATCTCTTAGTTCGTCGTGTAAGCGACCGAACTGCCTTAACCAGACCTCATCCCTCTCTGCATCCCCTCGCTCGATGACGGACGTGTTATCCGACTTCTGATCTTCTCTCAACAATTGCGAATCATTCTTAAACTCAATCTCCAGTTCCGCTGTGGGTATTACAGCTGCCACTTTATAATCGATTTCCGGAACACTACTTAAATTGTTCTCACTGACAGTGAATGTACTACCTACTGCCGTGTATACTGCTGATCTACTACTTGTGGGCGCACTCCTTTCTCTTAACACTGGCACACTCTCCCGCCGTTGATTATTCCATACGGAATTTTCATAACGGCGACACCTGGGTTTTCTCTTGTTATTGGGCCGCCAAAATTTCTCCACGCCCGCTCGGCCCCTCATCGGCGCGGCTAATGGTTTCCCTGCCTCGTCCCAGCAGATACGCTCCCCGGATGCTGCTGAGGCGGCTGATCACACCCTCTGGCGTTATTACTATTCTGTGAAGCCCGTATCACGTTAGTATGATACTGGTTTCTGTCATTCCTGTTATTATTTGCATTGTACCGATTGTTATTACGGTCCGAACCATTATTGTTATTGCTGCCATGGTTGCGGTATGCATTATTCCCATGGTTATCGTTGGTGTGGTTGCTGTGGTACCCGTTGTTGTTACCACGGCCTCTACCACTGTCGCGATTATTGCGCCAATTGTCCTCGTCCTCAACTCTTTCCAGGAAATCATTGATTGTCCTGTAATTGCTTCCTACGTAGCGTTTTGTATCATCTGGAAGCTTCTTGTAGAGTTCCCAGACTATTTCGGATTCCGTGCGGCGATCACGCAAATATTCCAACTTGCGGATCCAGCCCTCACAAAACTCCCTCATCGAACCGCGCGAATTCGCATCGAAAGGCCTCGATACGACAAATTCGCGCCAGACACTTTGCTGTTTTTGCTCTGACCAGTATTCAGCCAGAAACAAATTTTTAAACTCGTCAAAAGTCAGGTTCGTAATGTCGAGGTTTAAGCCCCAACGCTTGGCATCACCAGCCAGCACATCAATAACCGCATTAATTTTTCTCTCATTAGTCCATGATATGGGTAAAACTCTTTCACAATTTTTAATGAAATCCGTCGCGTGTATACCGCCTTTTTTCAAGGGGTCGAACCGCTCCTCTTTCGTCAACCATTCCGAACTATGTGCACAGACTGGCACATAGCTCTGTTTTTCGTCAAGTTTCTTTTCTAATTCCGACACTCTCGTAATTACTTGGCAAGTGGTTGTCGCAAGCGTTTCCACTTCCCTCTTTTTCTCTTCGCAGGTATTAGCCTGCTCCCTCACTTTAGTGTCTACTTCGGACACTAAAGCCTTTAAAGTTTCCACCTTCTGTTGATCCTCTTTTTTCACTAATTGAATTTGTTCCGTCACCTTATTCTCGATGATCGGAGCAACTGCTTCTCCTACACTTTTCTCGATTCTGCTAATTTCGGAATCAAAACGAGTATTTATGCTCGCAATTTCCGCCTGAACGCCTATCATTTCCTGTTTAAGATTACCGATTTCGGTATTAATTACAACAATATCTTCTTTGATTTTATCAACTTTTGTATTAACAACTCCAACATTGTTGTTAACAACATTAATAGCTTTGTTCTGATTGTCTAGCTTTCGTTCAATCTTTTCAGACTGAGCTTCTTGCTTGGCAGACAGAGCTATAATTTCTGCCGATTGACTCTTGATTTCATTAATCAAAACATTCAATAAATCAGTTAAATTCCCGGAGACTACCGGTTTTACTTCCGTAGCTGGTTCCTCTATATATGTTCCCCCGTATTCATCATCAAGGGGTACAGATTTGATTATCGCTTCCGATTCCGAAACATTTTCTAAAGTTTGGAATTCCATTTCTGCTCTTTGTTGCGTTTCGGCGGTCGCGTCTTTCATGCTAGCCGCCTGCCCCTGAACGATGGGAACCGCCGTGCGCGTTTCCCACTGTTCGACCGATTGTTCCGTATCCAAGTCTACCAAATTTTGGTAATTGTTGCCTTCACTCATTTTAATAATTTTCAATATAAATGACAAATCTCAAATGTAATTAGGATTACTCCCACTACTTATTCTCGCTGACGTAACGGCCTGTACGTAACCAGTACTTTGTTACGACATTTGCACCAAAGAAAATTCGTGTCCAGAACAACCTCAAATCTGAAGATTGTCCTGTCACCAGGTCGCCACGTGTAACCTCCCCCCCTCACTTATCGACCTTAATGACAGTGAAAAATGAAACCGCGTGTACCTAATGGGAGTTTTGGAAAAGCAATCGTCACCGAAGTTAACCTGTCGGTAAAGAGGGAGGAAAGGGTTACATCTAAATGAAAGGAAATGTGCTAATGAAACTGGTGGAAATTAATTTTGAAAAGGGGTAAAGTTAATAAAGAAAGTAAATGTGCAGCCGTTACATTAACAATTAACTAGCGGTAATTAGGTATTTGAGATTTGGGGAAATCACGGTCGCCAGTCCTAAGGACAATTACTATAGTAACTGAAAAAGAAAGGTAATTACACATATAATTAGCACTAGAAGCGTGGCAACTGAAGGTTGACACGTGTAGTGTGAAAACTGAAAGTTTGTCAGAAGTAATAAATTTCGCTACACTCTGACTTAATTTAGCAAAAGAATTAATAAAACCGGAAAATCGAAAGTTAATTTAGTGACTGAAGTTAATAGTGAGCTTTCTTTCTGAAGCACATCGAAATCCAGTAAAATACGGTTAGTCTTGGACTACCTCAACAATCATTTCAAAAGCAACTTGACTCTACACAATTTAGAAACAAGAGATTTAACTTTGAACTGGAATTAAATGATTCTGAACTATTAACAATAGTAAAATTTAGTACGTACCAAGCTGAGCTGCAGTCACAGGTAAGCTAAAATATGCTAACAAAACTCGCACTCTAAATTTGTGCTCGTGTAACCTAAATATTGTAGCCAGCTACTGAACTTTGAAATTAAAGCAGTGAAATCTAATTATATTATTTTAATGCTGGCGGGTTCATTTCGGAAAAGGAAGGGACCCTGCTTGGCAATGCAATTGGGACAATGAGCAACAAAGGTTCATGCTAAGTTGCTGTAATTTTGCGGGACAAATGGAACAATTTGAAAAGCTGAGGTCTGCCATACAGTTCTGAAACTTTACGTGCTTTTAGTCTTCCTTGTTGGTTGATTGAAGGTTTGAAGCCGTCGATCGAGGAGGCGGCGACAGTCACTCATTGTCGGCCGTCGCTGTTGTAGAAGCTGGATGTTGGCGCGCCTTCTTCTCGACACGGTCACCAGGCGAAACGGGCTCTTGATGTGCGCCAGCTAATGCTTCCCGTCCGCGACACCATGTCAGAAACTATCATCGCGAGTCGAGCGCAATTACATGCTGCCAAACCCCGAAAGCGCGGCAACTCGCGGGAACGTCACACAACACCTGCTCCACTCGCTACTCCCGCCAGACTCCGACTCCCTGCCCGCGCTCCACGCGGCAGAGTTAACACTCCCAAAGATCCTACACACTTTGATTCTGCACACGACCCATCGATGTAATCGTTCGATAGCAGTTTTCCCTAGGCAAGACCCAGCGTAAAAATACAAATAATATTTACGAAACACACCAATTATACATCGACATAAGTGCATAAATATATATATATATATATACATACAGTAGAACAATTACAATATATAAAGAGACAGAAATGTCATATCTTGAGGTAACAAAACAAGGAAAAAAAATAATAGTACAATAGATGAAAATAGGAGGATATGCATTTCCGGCGTTACACTCTCCTACCTAAAGTTCCTTAGGAGTTACTCTCCTTGTACCTATATCTGACTGTGTAGCATCCATCGCCACCCTTTTGCAGATGTCCCCTCCTCTTTAACTGAACTGCCTACTGCGGTATTCCTTATCAGCAGTTCTATTTATTGTTGCGAAGTTCATGATATAATCACAACTGAAAGAACGAAACAAAGAGGTCGCCATTTGAAGAGCAAAATCCCTTGCCAAGGAGGCAAGCAAGGGCCCCCCCAAAACTCACAACGTACGGTATCCAGGTGGTCTTCTTTCAGGAGAACGATTTAAAATCGATATTATAGAGGCTTCTAACAGTGTTGGATTTGAAACTTTTTTATGGTCAGTTACAAATCATCATTCGTCTCAAAATATTAAAAATACTGATTCACCCTCGTCTTTCCCGTTTGTTTCCCCGCTACAACTATTGTACGTGCGCTCTTGCCCTTTGCAAATACGAGGAAGTCACTTCCAGTCATTGTTGAAAAGTCTCAAATAGAAAGACACAGTGAGAATAGACTCGTCATTTGATGGATGAAAAACAAGCCGCAGATACCATGCTACTGTTGTAAACGATATGATGTGTGATTATGTGTTGTTCCATATTTTAAACTGAACCACACCCGAAAAAAATTGTGAAGTACAACCCTTCCGTTCGCGGTAAGGTTTCTGATAACCCCAGTAAACAGCTACACGGGCACAGCCGCGACGACAAATTAGCGCGGCAGGTGCGGCTCGGTGTGCGACAGAAAAACTGTCAGGGGGCAAGCGAGCAGCACAGAGCTGGCGCGAACTCATCAGCGAAAGGATTAATGGCCACTTCTGGTTTGTCTCTATCACGACGCTTTGGCACGGTTTAATCCTGCACCGGGGAATGAGATGTAGGCATAGAGGGCTTATGTACGCACAAAATAAATGGTGGGAAAAATAAAACGGGCACGAAAATTGTTTACAAAACTGCTACAGAATTGACCCTTGTTAATGAACAGGAGAACTGGAAACTATGACTTTGACGCACAAACAGATTGCTGTCGGATGTCTACACATACGCATCTCCCACATGCTGTGTCTCAAATACTTCGCAGCCGGCCGCGGTTGTCTCGCGGTTCTAGGCGCGCAGTCCGGAACCGCGCGACTGCTACGGTCGCAGGTTCGAATCCTGCCTCGGGCATGGATGTGTGTGATGTCCTTAGGTTAGTTAGGTTTAAGTAGTTCTAAGTTCTAGGGGACTGATAACCACAGCTGTTAAGTCCCATAGTGCTCAGAGCCATTTGAACCATTTTTTGAAATACTTCGCAGTGTCATTATTTTAGAGTGAGTGAGTGTTTAGTGACCATTTGAATGCAAGGCAAAGTTTTGCTCACGATAAAACAGAGCGTGTTCGTTGTCGAGTGTTACGCGGAGCAAAATTCGTTGAAAACGTGTGCGGAATTGTTTTAGCAGAAGCTTGGTTCTGCAAGTGTTTCGGAAAAACATCCATTAAAGTCTGAAATGGAAAACTTAGTGCCCAGAATGCGCGGAACGGACTCTGTAACGAATAAGACCTCATACAACTGCGGCAACAATAAGTCTTGGTCATCTTAAGTTGCCATGACGGCAGCAGATTTCCATATACACTTCCACTGTGCCATGACTATGTCGAAGGCCGCATCCTAGCCCTTGTTTACTTGGAAGCCGCTGTATTTAAATTCGTCGTGTAGTCGCATCTCTACAGCCTCTTTAAGGAAACAAGCACACTAGGTGTTCGACTGTTGGAACAAATTGACTTGACCGTGGGAGAAGTAACACTCTCCCACAGTGGACTTTCTCTGCCGCCTCTTGTCCTGGTTCTCAGTGCATTTCTTCTACACAGCCAGTGTAATCTGTCCTACATACACTATGTGATCAAAAGTATCAGGACACCTGGTTGAAAATTACTTAGAAGTTCGTGGCACCCTCCGTCGGTAATACTAGAATTCAATATGTTGTTGGCGCACCTTTAGCCTTGACGACAGCTTCCACTCTCGGAGGCATACGTTTAATCAGGTGCTGGAAGATTTGTTGGGGAATGGCAACCCATTCTTCACGGAGGGCTGCATTGAGGAGAGGCATCAATGTCGGTCTGTGAGGTCAGGCACGAAGTTGGCGTTCTAAAACATCCCAAAGGTGTTCTGTAGGACTCTATGCAGGCCACTCCATTTCAGGTATGTTATTGTCCTGTAACCACTCCGCCACAGGCCGTGCGTTATGAATAGGTGCTCGATCATGTTGAAAGATGCAATCCCCGTATTGCTCTTCAACAGTGGGAAGCAAGAAGGTGCTTATAACATCAAGGAAGGCCTGTGCTGTGATAGTGCCACGCATAGCCACTCGACCATGAAATCCAAGTTTTCTCTCTTCCCGCCTAACTTCCAAAGTACTTGCAGTGGATCCTGATGCAGTTTGTAATTCCTGTCTGATGGTATGGACAAATGTTTGCCTTACACATCACGACCTTCTTCAACTGTCGGCGGTCTCTGTCAGTCAACAGATGAGGTCAGCCTGTCCGCTGTTGTGCTGTACGTTTCCCTTCACGTTTCCACACAGTGAACATAGAGATGTTTAGGGGTGAGGAAATCTCGCGCACAGACGTATGACACAAGTGTCAATCACCTCACCACGTTCGAAGTGCGTGAGTTCCGCGGAGTGCCCCATCATACTCTCTCACGATGTCTAATGACTACTGATGTCGCTGTAATGGAGTACCTGGCGGTAAGTGGTAGCACAATGCACCTAATACGAGAAACGTGTGTTTTTGTGGATGTCCGGATACTTTTGATCACACAGAGTACGTACTGCCACACAGAAAAGGCATATGTTGGACTCCTGGTTTCCGGAGTCCTACGTCACTCTTGGCTGATTTCGACAAGAATTTACACTGACTGGTGAGGTTAATATCCACTTGACGTTATATAAATATTTCCGGAGTATTCTTCAATTTTTTGCTGACGTGTTTGCGATGTATGGGATAGTTGCAGTCGCAACAGGTTTCTCTTCATCCTCAGCAGAGCGTCGCCTTGCTTTATTTGGTCGTATGGGACGGTGGATTACACGGTTGCTGAAACCGTGCAAATGGTTCAAATGGCTCTGAGCACTATGGGACTTAATGTGGTGTCACCGCCAGACACCACACTTGCTAGGTGGTAGCTTAAATAGGCCGCGGTCCCATTTAGTACATGTCGGACCCGCGTGTCGCCACTGTGTGATCGCAGACCGAGCGCCACCACAAGGCAGGTCTCGAGATACGAAATAGCACTCGCCCCAGTTGTACGACGACTTTGCTAGCGACTACACTGACGAAGCCTTTCTCTCATTTGCCGAGAGACAGTTAGAATAGCCCTCAGCTAAGTCCATGGCTACGACCTAGCAAGGCGCCATTAGCCTTACATAGCAAGTGATAGTTTGATAGTTATAGTATGAAATGTCTCATCCGGAATGCTGTATTCACAACAAGGATAAATAAAAGTTAAGTATTCGAGGAGCTGCATACTTTTCTTATTAGCATTCAATACTTATCCTGTTCCAGAATTCACGCCCGTCTGCGTTAGATAGCTTCCATTTCGGCCTCCTCTATCTACAAGGTGTTGGCACATTTACCAACACATCACTTAACATATGGGGTCATCCGTCCCATAGACTTAGAACTAACTAACCTAAGGACATCACACACATCCATGCCCGCGGCAGGATTCGAACCTGCGACCGTAGCAGCAGCGCGGTTTCGGATCGAAGCCACTAGAACCGCTCGGCCACAACGGCCGGCGCTGAAACCGTTCATGTGGGACACTGCATATAGGTGCTGCAGTTCAGCAACTCTCCTATCTTGGTCCCAGACTCCGCATGCTCTGTGGAGTAGTGTACTGAAGATGCCTTCTCGTTGTGAAGGGGCTTGTGAACTGGAGGCATGTAAATACAAATCTGTAAGTTTCTGCTCACGGTAAACTCCGTGTCTAGCGTGCTATCTGGTCCTCTCTTAACGGGAACGTCCACGAAAGTCATTATTTTCTTCTGCCTCCTTCTTGAATTTGATGTCTTGATGTAACGAATTCAAGTGATCAAGGAAGTCTTGTAGGTGATACAGTCCGTCCGCCCAGCCTACAAACGCATCACCTGAGAGGTGGCCATTGTCTTCGGCAATGACAACTTTCATTTATATTTCTAACAATGTGACAATACTTAATGCAATTGATCGTCTTGTTGTTCTGAGACGTGAGTTTGATCGAAATAATATCGTTTCTTTATCGTAATAATATTATTTAATTTACTAAGCACAGACTTACTGTCGGTGTCTGCAAACCAACACCAAGTTATAAAAGAATGACCAGAGGAATCGAACTGTATTTATTGATTGAATAAGTTAAGAATGCCCACTGTTTCCTATATTTCCTTATCCCATTGAGTCCACAGCAGGAGGGTGAAAAAAAATGAAAGTATGAAAATAATTGCAGGAAGAATTGTTGGGGAGAGAATAAGGATAAAACGATATTTAGCGATTGTGGGTGTACGATAGGGAACAACTAGTCGAGAGGCAGCGATTATGGAAGCTCTGAAACTTCAGCCTTTGGCTGTAGCGAGGTGTAGGAAGATTGGATAGTCTGCAAAACTCACGTTTCAGTCTTTGGGAAGAAAAGCGCGGGATCTTTCCCATTATATAGAAGGCAACATTAAACCGAGGAATTCTGAGCTGATGATTGGTTGGGAGCCGCCCCTACCATGAACGGTAGCGTGGGTGCGAATAGGAACTGCTGTTGAAGACTTGGACGAGATAGGACGATTTTCTGAGATGGGTCGAGCCATGCTCGATTTAAATGTGGGAAATGTGCTATATTTATGATTTATGGTTAATGGTTTCACATTAGGTGAACAACCTTTTTTTGCAGCTAGACGTAAAGAAATATTAATGCTTTGGAGGAACGAAATTTAGTTAGGTAGGTAATGTGCAATAGTAGGTGATGTAAAATATTTTCTTTCCTTTTTGATAGTAATTTGCAACTTGGGGTTTTATAACAATTCCGCGGTGAATAATTTAATCAAATTTTTTTGATCAAGCAAGTTTATTAGGAAACATGAAATATTTAAGTGCCATGATCAAGAATATTAAAACTAGTGGATGCACAAGTGCTGGGAACCTACAGCATGTAAGCAGGAAGTGTATTATTACATGAAATATGCGTGTGAGATTAAGTATTGTTACAAATTTTCAATTTTCTTACATATCTGCAATCTTGAAAGATTTAGTAACGTGGATTCTTTGTTAACGACACGTTTTATCTCGTGTGAAAGCGTGTGTCGAATTTTAGCATACAAGTGAAGCTAATGCTTTCTTATTCATTTTTACTGGAATATAGAGTCACGTGGGGGTATTTTCTGAATAATTAAAATTGCAAAGCGGGGAAAGAGATTATTAAAATGATAACGTAGCCATGAATTTTGGCGGTAACGAAGTAAGTAGTTCATCTCGAGTGTGTGTATTTTGTATGTGTAATTTTGGAAGGTTTTTCATATTTGTGTCGGGAGTAGGCAGCAGTACAATAGTGGTTATTAAAGTGAATGATCAAATAGAGGCAGAATTTACATGTAATAATTTTGGTTTTCCGTGGGATAATTTTGAGTAGAGATAGTTACTGTATGGCGAATATAGGTACTGCTAACGGCTCGATCCTTACGTTTCTCCTGTGCATATGTTGGTGTAGTAACTATGTGTGCATGTTGATTAATGGATACAATTGTGGAATATCCTTTTCTTCCGATCCAAAAGTGAGCACTTATGGTAACAAGAGATACCATTCTGTAGGAGACCACAATTTTAGTAAGAAATCAGATGCGTTAACGATAAATAAAGATACAAAGTCAGATGCGTAAAATTTTACATTCTTAGTAAGAAAGTCAGATGCGTTTAATTTACATTGTGGAATCTGATGCAAATTTCATGCAGTGTAAAGTTCTTATAATTATATGAAATGTTTAATGAAGAAACCGTTTTGTAGGGAAGCAGCCTACTCACGCTGTTGTAAATTCACATCAGTTTCCATTATGTGCCAGCCAGTCTGCTGTAACTAGCTCTAACGTCATAAATGTTGCGCAATACCTTAAAAATTAAGCGAATGAACTAAAACTTTTCTAGCATGTCAAAAATAATACTAAAGTAATGTGTGTTAAATATCAGTTCGATAACTTCAGCCATTTCCGAGATTTGGACGTTTTTCTGGAAAAATCATTGGCGCAACAGAAAAGAGCTAGAGACTTCAAAATTTATATTTAGATTCATCTTTCATAATGATTTAATAAAAACAGTACTTTGGATTTCACAAATTAAGACTTTAGTGGAAATTCATGATTTTCTGGTTTTCGTCTCAAAACTGAAGGAAGCAAGATAGATTAAGTAGGTTAATAAATAAGGCTAGGATGTTTAGATTTAATTAGGTTGGAGGTCCGCTATGATTATGAAGATGTGTAAAGTTTCTTTTTAATACCTATAAAATTATAGCGATAGCGGATCTCAAAAGGGACAGTTCAGAGCTCATCTGCTGCGTGCAGGGTAATTTAATTAATTCTCTCGCCCAAAGTATTTAACTTAGCCACGTCAAAATTATATTATCAATACTTACCTGCGTGCTGAATGTACGTTTAAATTAAGAGCTTCTTCGGCCATCAGCCAAAGAAGCTATAAATTATTATGTAACTTGAAGTGGTGCGTTACTAGCCCAGCGGCTAGTCGAGAGAGCCGGAAAGATCAGGCGTTCCCTTCGCCGTCCGCACCGCGGCTTTATATATAAGAACACTGCGCGAGGAAGCGAGGCCCCAGTTCTCTCCAGACGCTGAATGACACGCCATCTGTGTCGGGAGTCGCGTCGCATCAGTGTAGCTGCTACAGACAGCCTCGGGTGCCGTATTAAGTTACTAGAGATACGCGGAACCATGAAGACATTTTATGTGAAGTGTTAATTCTGGAATGATTGTCATTAACTAGCTTCAGTTTGCGTATTGTCGTATTTTCACGTGCCGTCGCGGGACAGTTATTCTACCAAATATTTAGCGTGGCGTTTGATGAAATATTTTCATCAAATTATGGCGAGCATTCTTTTTAACATTTGATTCGGACATTTATAGTTGCATCAGCGCATTAGACTCTGAACTGTTCTGTTAGTTAGGTTGTAGGGATACTTGTGGTTTTTCTTAGTGAATTTCAGAATATACTCAACTATTTTGGAAAACCGTTTTTGATTAGAAATCCCGGACAATCTCCTAATTCCTCAGAGCTATAAGCTGCAGCTATAAGAACATTCTCAGGTAAAGTGGGCACTAGGATATCTATTTACTGGCTCCAAGTTTTATTAAATCACTTTCTGGGGGTCACGGAGTAAATAGAGAGCCAGTGTTGAGAACGGCAAAAGACAGCAATAACAACATTCTAAAAGCTAGAAACTGATTCAACACGCAAGCGTTTATACAGTAGATTTAATTATTGTTACAAACTTATACATCCGCCGCCCCACATATGGTGCATCGGCCGGGAAATGTTACAACATTCAAACAAGGATACAACAGTAATTTTTCTACAGACACATCCGCCGCCCCACATATGGTGCATCGGCCGGGAAACTCAACTAAGTGAAAGTGATTTTTAACTTTTCGGATTCGCGAGTGAAATGCGACACGCAACTGAGTATAGAACAGTGAATGTGTTACGTGTGCATGTGGACGACGCAATTGGATTAACAACGCATCTGGATTGACGGAGCTGGCACTGAGTCTAGCGGTGCTGCCGGCATCGCGAGAAGCCAGTCTCGCAGCACCGCAGTCGTCCCCTGGAGCAGCCGGCGCAGAGCCTGCAATTGCGGGCCACGCAAACACACAACAGCCGTCGGAGAGCCGTCTGCAGTTCAACGTGCCACGTCGCATCAGGAATCCTGGTACGCCGCGCCGGCAACGCCATACGTCGTGCAGAAGGAACTAAGTTAAGTGAAAAGCTGTTAAAAATTTTACTGACCTGTACTAAAAGACTGTCGGCGATGGAACCGCCAAAAGAAACTGAGGTTAAACTTAAATCAGAACCTATGTCTGTTGAGGGAACTGTAAATACAGACAACGGTTCAAGTGTAAATATACATGAAAGTAGTAATGTTAAAGTGAAAAATGAAGTATTGTCTCCTGACAGTAGTGTGCGAAGGGGCAATGATTCAATAATAAAGACCCCTGTAGTAAAGCGGAAAGTAGAAATGATAAATTTATTGGATGATAGTTTCTCTGATGAATTAAAAGTGAAACAGTCATCAGAGATGGTAGAGTTTAAGAAGGAGAAGTTAGAGATGACTAATCAATCAGAAGTTTCATTTAATTTTGATGGTTCTGGTATTGGAGCTAGTTTTTCGTCACCTGAGTGTGATAAAAAGTCAGCTCGTGAGCAACCCAAAGATGCTGGGGCTGTTGATCTAAATGTTATATTACAAGCAATAGCTGCCAGTAATGCACAAATGACAGCTGAATTAAAGTCTGAAATGGTGGCCAGTCAAACAAATTTTAATATGCGGTTTGAGGCAATGAACAATAAATTAGAATCCAATAATGCTGAAATGTCAGCCAGTAATGCTAGAATGAACGCTGAATTAAAGTCTGAAATTTTGGCCAGCCAAACAAATTTTAATAAACGATTGGAGGTAATGGACGATACCTTCAAGGCTGGTTGCAATAAGTTGAAAGAGGATCTAGACAGTTTGAATTGTAAAATTGATTGCAATCATGAGGATATTAAGAAAAAGGTTGCTCAACAATTTTCTGAAATGTATAAGACAATAAAATCCGAAGTTGCTGAGGTTCGCAAAGACTTCCAAATGGAAGACGCGAAGCTGGAGCACAAGTTAACAGAAAAGATCGAGGCGGAATCTGAACTGTGCTCAGATAGATTTAAAGATGTTAATATAAAAGTAAACATATGTCAAGCAGAAGTAGAAGCAATCAAAACTGACACTACTCATATTGTGCAAAGAATAGATAATGTTGAAATGAAAGTAGAAAATATCAGTACTAACATTGCTAACATTGAGAGTAAAGTAGCTTCAGTAACTTCTGGTAATGGTAGTATACAACAAGTTGTAGCTGCAAACGCCGCTTTTATCGGGTGTCGGCAGTTCTTGCGGTTCGATCCAGATAAAAATATCCACCCGCTAGATTTCTGGAACGATTTTGAAGATGTGATTCCACCAACTTGGTCTGAGCGAGAGAAAATCTCATTTATTAGAAGCCATTTAGCAGGTGACGCCATGCGTTGGTCAGCTGATGTTATGTTGAAATGTAAAACATTAGCGGAATTTAAAACAGCTTTTATTAATGAATATTGGTCTAGCAATAAGCAAAATGAAGTGTTGAGAGAATTTTGGAGTGGAAAACGCTTCAATGCAGGCAAGGAATCTATTAAAGAGTTTGCTAGGTCATGGATTTCACGTTTGTCACATTTGGCGGAAAAGCTAAAACCAGAAATGATTATACTAGGTCTGGAAGCCAAACTGCCATGGTACTGGCAAACTAGAATTATATCAGCCCCTAGAGACAATCTGGATCGTTTCATTGAATATTTGGAACGTGTAGAACGTGTTGCTGCCAATGAGGAGCAAGCACGTAATAACCGTAATGCCAATAATAATAATAGTAATTTTAGGAACGAGCAAAATGGCAATGTAAACATCAGAACAGTAGGTGTTGGTCATCCTAAGAGAGACAGGAATTGGGGAAATAATTATCAGAACCAACAATGGCGTCCAAGGGATAATAATTTTGTTCCAAACAGAAATATGCATGTAAACAACAGTACGGAAAGTAAGGCTATGCCAGCTAACTATAATGAAACTAAAGGAAACAGTAGTATGCCGAGGCAGGAAAACTAGTTCCCGTCTATGAGGACACTGGCGCTCACCAGGCGGTTACTTCTCCTAAGCCAGTAGTTAAGGGAATTGGTAAGACAGATCAGAATACTCAAACTGAACATGTGGATGAAGAGTCGGTAGCACCTAAGGATACAACAGAAATATTAGATCACTCACAGTATTTGATAGATACCGTGTTAGAAACGCTTTCTAAGTGGGAAGAGAAAGAGAAGGCGCAGCAGTGTAACAGTAGGGATGAGCTACAAAATACTGATTTGACAGGTGAAGAAGCAGAAGAAATTCATGCTTATATTTACGATGAGGATGATGTGCTCTTATCTAAAGTGCCTGTGCAGGATGTTCATAATGTACTAATAGATTTAGGACAGGAGATAAGTGGGAATGTAGAGGGTAGGCTGTTTGGGGTCAATGAAGCCAGTAGCTGTGACCAGTTGTCACTTGAGAAGGAAACCGACGATAATGGTGAAAGTGGTTTAGCTGTAACTAATGTTATGCCCGGTCTGGAGGCGCAGAATCGCTCAGACTACAGTAATTTGGGTCATGTTCAGCAAACTAAATGTAATGAAGTCGTGCGGTGTTTCGATTTAAAATTAATAGACCGACTGGAAAAGGCAGCTGAAAATGTAATTCAGGAAACCCCTACTCACTGTGACCTAAATGTAATGAAGACAGATGTCGATCACTTTAGTTGGAGACAAATCCAAAAGGAACTACTAGATGAATGTGAGGAACCACCTGTACAACCTAGAATAAGCCACCCTATAATAATAGTGAATATGTTGGGTATCAATGTACGTTGTCTCTTAGACAGTGGAAGTGAGGTGAGTGCAATATCTCAGTCCTTCTTTGATGCATTACCTGGTAAAGACAAACTTACAGTAGTGAGGGTATCAGGACTAAGAATAATTGGTGCTACTGGCAAGGTTTCAAAAACGGTAAAGCAAGAAGCTTTACTACCCTTTAACATTAATGGTAATTTAATTGATCATCCATGTTTAATTGTAAACAATCTCAGTATTGAGGTTTTAATTGGCATAGATTTCTTGTCAAAATATCAGAGTGTTGTTGACTTTGAAAGAAGCCAGTTAAAAATGGTCTTGCCAATAACCGGAGTAATTATAGTACCTTTTAGTGATAAACATGTAGTAACTGATCATGAAACTTGGGAGCTGCCTATACGAGTTCTGAAAAACAGGAGATATTGGGACGAAGGTGTTAATCTTAATAACAATAAGCTGAACACAGAAGAAGAAGAAGAAGCAATTATTTTAGACAAAATAGAAGCTAAATTGCAGGAAATCGATAGGATTTCAGGCAATCAAAAGGAAGAACTGAGACAGGTTCTAAAAAGGCATCATAAAGTATTTTCAGATCGACATGGCGTGGTCAAAGGTTATGAATGAATGCGGTAGGGAGGAGGTTGTTCTTTAACCTCTACACAGTGTGGCAGCTGTGCAGTCCCAGCTGTGTGAGATCTTCTTTCCCTTTCAGGTCTCACACATTCTTCATCTTTCCTATCCACAAAAATTTCGACACCTTCTTACAACACATAAAATTTTCCGTTATAACTCTTCTTTACAGCATTAAACTAATGAATGCTGTAGGGAGGAGGTTGTTCTTTAACCTCTACACAGTGTGGCAGCTGTGCAGTCCCAGCTGTGTGAGATCTTCTTTCCATTTCAGGTCTCACTCACTCTTCATCTTTCCTATCCACCTAAAATTTTCTAACTCTTCTTTACAGCATTAAGCTAATGAATGCTGTAGGGAGGAGGTTGTTCTGTAACCTCTACACAGTGTGGCAGCTGTGCAGTCCCAGCTGTGTGAGATCTTTTTTCCCTTTCAGGTCTCACTCATTCTTCCTCTTTCCTATCTACAAAAAATTTCGACCTTTTCTTTCCAAATACTAAAATTTCCGTTATGATTATCACGCCAGCATTAAGCTAATGAATGCTGTAGGGAGGAGGTTGTTCTGTAACCTCTACACAGTGTGGCAGCTGTGCAGTCCCAGCTGTGTGAGATCTTATTTCCCATTTCAGGTCTCACTCAGTCTCCATCTTTCCTATCCACAAAATGTTCGACCTCTTCTTTCCAGACATGAAAATTTTCTGTCATGGCTATCAAGCCATGAGTTATGTAACCATTCTATCTACCGATTAGTGACCTAACGTGACAAACCTAATAGTGACAAACAGTAGGGAAGTATGATGTAATTAGGATATAAAATGTATTTGAGTAACAATTATGTATAGTACCCTGGTAATATAGTAAGTACAAAGTGTTGTTTTATTGGAAATGGTCCACCAACAGTAATTTAAAAAGATATATTAGTTCATGTACAAGCAGGATCTGAAATGGTAGTGAAACCTAGTGTATGCTGTAGAGCTAACTAATTAATAATAAAAGAGATTGCTTAGTGTTATGAAAAATATGCAGATAAGTTGTAAGGATAAACTCACTTGGTATAGCAAGGAAAGGCAGTGTAATGGAATTGAGCAGTGTTTGTGGTTGAGACGTGAAGGACACGTCCCTGAAGTATTTATAAGGTTGGAGCTGGCCATTATTTTAGTGTAGTGTGTGACAGGATACACCTACACGTATTGAGGTTATGAGTTGGAGGCGTGAATGCGACCATAGGTACCCTTATGTTAGACGAGACAGAGCAGCTCATGGTGTCCTATAGGTTTAAGGAATTTAGCATTACGCTCGTCCATAATTACTTGATGCACTTTAGTGGTAGGTCTGAGAGAGACTACCTGAGGTTCAGCGTCCAATCGAGTGGAAATGGATTGCCACGTGAGCAAACTAATCAGCTGCAATACACTATGAATATGAAATAAATGTGCTATCCTATGCTTTAAATTTAAATGGAGTGAGTATTACTTAAGTTCATACACTAGCAAATGAATAAATAACATACTGACAGACGTGAAACATAATTTTAGCTCAGCATGAATACACTTCAAAGTAAGTAAGTACCTAATTGCAGATGTGGAACTGACAACAGCAGAGGACCAATAAGTGGATTTTGTAGTCAACTAAACGTAGTGTGTTTTGAACACTTACAACTGTACTATTACCAAAAGTTACTCACATGTACATGGAAGCTGAGAAAACAACCACTAATCATACTCATACTATCTCTAAGAATAAGGTAATCAAAGATGAGTCAGTTAAGTAAATAAGATGCAGATTTGTCAGGAATGTACCGAGCATTGGTTCAGTGTTCCGGCCCAGAAATAATAAATTCAGATTAAATATGATTTATGATTATATGCCTTGAGCATAAATTTTCTCAAGTACGTCATTGACGGCGTTTTGAGCCACTTGTTTAACGATTTTATGACAATTAAGTAACCACGAGAGTAGAATTGAAAAAAAATTCTGTTAACTTTGTTCCAGCAACATACTGAAGGATAAAATGTATATATCCCCATTTCATTGTGACCCACCCTTAGATATTAAGTGAACAGAGTCTGAGGCACTTTTTTTGTTTGTTCTACAGGACAAACCAGATAATGGCAGCCTGGTAGCTGCATGAAAGCGTGGAGTGACTTGGACACAACTCACAGTGACCCCTCCCCTTTCCCCATGTAATTTAGAGAGAACGTGAAGGACGCACACCACAGCAACTTCCCCTCCTCTACCCTTGTGAATGGAAGTGTAGGACGCCAGCCAAAGCGGCTACAACCACGTGTGTAAAAATTATTTGTGAACTTTTCTTTCAGGTTTAGAAAAGACTGCTAAGAGATAATCATCTGTTTATGTGTCATGTTATTCTCTTTGAATTTGTGTATGTAAAAATGTATTTAATGTAGTTAAGATTTTCATAATTTCTCAATTTGTATGTGTTTGTTTGTCTAAGGCAATATGTATGCCAAAATATTTCATTGACTTTGCTTAAAAATTTGAGTAATGACATTGTTTAAAAGGCAGTGACATGCCCAAAATTTAAATAATTAATGTAGGTAATCAGTTTTCTTTAATGTTTCTACAGGTTTATATTTCAATTTTGATTTTTCATAGGGAGTTAAACTGTACTCTTGCTTCCCTTTTTGTAATTAAATTTTTTTTCCATTCATTAACATTCATAAACAAAAAATTTAAGTAGAGGGTGATGTAGGGAAGCAGCCTACTCACGCTGTTGTAAATTCACATCAGTTTCCATTATGTACCAGCCAGTCTGCTGTAACTAGCTCTAACGTCATAAATGTTGCACAATACCTTAAAAATCAAGCGAATGAACTAAAACTTTTCTAGCACGTCAAAAATAATACTAAAGTAATGTGTGTTAAATATCAGTTCGATAACTTCAGCCATTTCCGAGATTTGGACGTTTTTCTGGAAAAATCATTGGCGCAACAGAAAAGAGCTAGAGACTTCAAAATTTGTATTTAGATTCATCTTTCATAATGATTTAATAAAAACAGTACTTTGGATTTCACAAATTAAGACTTTAGTGGAAATTCATGATTTTCTGGTTTTCGTCTCAAAACTGAAGGAAGCAAGATAGATTAAGTAGGTTAATAAATAAGGCTAGGATGTTTAGATTTAAATAGGTTGGAGGTCCGCTATGATTATGAAGATGTGTAAAGTTTCTTTTTAATACCTATAAAATTATAGCGATAGCGGATCTCAAAAGGGACAGTTCAGAGCTCATCTGCTGCGTGCAGGGTAATTTAATTAATTCTCTCGCCCAAAGTATTTAACTTAGCCACGTCAAAATTTTATTATCAATACTTACCTGCGTGCTGAATGCACGTTTAAATTAAGAGCTTCTTCGGCCATCAGCCAAAGAAGCTATAAATTATTATGTAACTTGAAGTGGTGCGTTACTAGCCCAGCGGCTAGTCGAGAGAGCCGGAAAGATCAGGCGTTCCCTTCGCCGTCCGCACCGCGGCTTTATATATAAGAACACTGCGTGAGGAAGCGAGGCCCCAGTTCTCCCCAGACGCTGAATGACACGCCATCTGTGTCGGGAGTCGCGTCGCATCAGTGTAGCTGCTACAGACAGCCTCGGGTGCCGTATTAAGTTACTAGAGATACGCGGAACCATGAAGACATTTTATGTGAAGTGTTAATTCTGGAATGATTTTCATTAACTAGCTTCAGTTTGCGTATTGTCGTATTTTCACGTGCCGTCGCGGGACAGTCATTCTACCAAATATTTAGCGTGGCGTTTGATGAAATATTTTCATCAAATTATGGCGAGCATTCTTTTTAACATTTGATTCGGACATTTATAGTTGCATCAGCGCATTAGACTCTGAACTGTTCTGTTAGTTAGGTTGTAGGGATGCTTGTGGTTTTTCTTAGTGAATTTCAGAATATACTCAACTATTTTGGAAAACCGTTTTTGATTAGAAATCCCGGACATTGTAGGGATACTTGTGGTTTTTCTTAGTGAATTTCAGAATATACTCAACTATTTTGGAAAACCGTTTTTGATTAGAAATCCCGGACAATCTCCTAATTCCTCAGAGCTATAAGCTGCAGCTATAAGAACATTCTCAGGTAAAGTGGGCACTAGGATATCTATTTACTGGCTCCAAGTTTCATTAAATCACTTTCTGGGGGTCACGGAGTAAATAGAGAGCCAGTGTTGAGAACGGCAAAAGACAGCAATAACAACATTCTAAAAGCTAGAAACTGATTCAACACGCAAGCGTTTATACATGTGATTTAATTATTATTACAAACTCATCCGCCGCCCCACAGTTTGTTATATAAAACAGAAATTTGAGTCAGAACATTCTTTCTATAAGAATAGACAAACCTTTCATTATTTTGTTTTATTATCAGTTGAAAAAGAAATTTTATTTAATAATTTTACTAAATGTTTGAATATCAATCACTGGGTCAAGCAGAATTGACATAGCTTTCAACTTAGGGCATCTATGCAAAGGTCCCGCAAATAACTCCGTTGCGCGTAGTGGCTCTAAGCCACTACGCGGTACATCCTCACTCTGACAAACAGTAATTACAGTAGTCGGTAAATTAAAACACTGTAGCGTTATCCTTGTTTCCGAGACAAGTATATTTGCTTTTGTCAGAAAAAAGAAACAGTCACTTGTGTGGCCCCGCTATTTTTCTCCAAAACACAAAACAGTAAAGAAAATTTGACGAGTTCCTGTTAAAGCGCATCTCAAGGATGTAGTAGATCACGAATAGTATATGTGGTGAGGGGAATTCGTGTTCGCGTATCAACTTTAGACGTAATATAAAGTTCATAATACTTGTTTAATAGAGGAGTAAGTCTCGCTTTCTATGAACCTTCACACATGTAACAAAAACAGATTTTCTGCATTTGTTTATGTGCAATGCATTTCTTTTTCTGAGGTGTCACAAAGCACAAGACACAACAGGTCAAAAATAGACAAGAAAAAACACTTTCAACAATAGTCAGATCTCTCATTGCTGAATGCAAGTGGCAACAAATGCAAAGTTGTCATATATGTTTACATATGACTAATTGGCTGTGTTCCCAAACCACGATTTCCTGGATGTAGATTTCTGAACTGTGTATCATGTGCAGTCATCGTCCACATATTTAGATTACTTTTTAACCGTTAAAACTGCAGAACGGTTAAGTCACAGAAGAGTATTCATTATTCAACGTTTTCAAGGATTTCAAAATGTGGAGGGTAGCCTGCCACATGAAAAGTGAACCTAGTAGAGAAGATTGATTTAATTCTGGAATTTGGCATCCACTACTTTGCAAAGAACACTTTTCACTATCGTTGTAACTATAATATTGTTACAGCTGCAGGCTGATTACCATTTTAGGCTCAGAATTTCACACAGAGTTTTCAATCAACATCTTTCACAAATTCTTGACGGCCGGTCCATGAATGACCAGTCACTTGTCGTATGAAATACTGCTTCACCTAAATTTGCAGAACTCGCTTTGGTGTCATCAGCAACGCGACGGTTTGTGTAGTGGAGATCATGGAACGAAATTTCAACGCTAAGAGCAGACAATAATGGGAATTCCGCTTCTAAATTCAGGGGAGGGAGCGAATAGATGGAAAAAGTACATTGAGTGCCTCTATGAATAGAAGAACATGTCTCATGACGTGATAGAAGAAGAAACAGGAGTCGTTAGGCAAGAGATAAGGGATCCAGTATTAGTGTCATAATTTAATATCACATAAAGCAGAAGGGATGGATAACATTGCATCGGAATTTCTAAGGTCATTGGGGAAACAGGGAACAAAACAACTATTAACGTTGGTGTGTAGAATGTATGAGACCGACGATATGCCGTTAGATATTCACACATTTCCGAAGGTAACAAGAGCTGACAAGTGAGGCAATTATCGCACTATCAGCTTAACAGATATACATCCAAGTTTCTGACAAGAATTAGATAGATATCGATGGAAAATAAAAATGAGGATCCTTTATATGACGATCAGTTCGGTTTTAGAACAGATAAAGGTACCAAAGAGGCAGTTCTAGCGTTGCTCTTGATAATGGAATCAAGACAGAAGAAAAATCATGACAAGTTGATAGGATTTCTCGACCTGAAAGAAGCGTTTGACAACGTTAATTGATGCAAGATGTTCGAAATTCTGAGAATGCAAGGGTTAAGCTAGAGAGAGCTACGACTAATACACAATATGTACAAAAATCGAAAAATAAGAGTGGGACACAAAGAAAAAAGGGTGTAAAATAGGGATGTAGTCTTTCATCTCCACTGTTCAATCTATGTACCGGAGAAACAATGACGAAACTACGAGGGCAGTTCAATAAGTAATGCAACACATTTTTTTTCTGAAACAGGGGTTGTTTTATTCAGCATTGAAATACACCAGGTTATTCCCCAATCTTTTAGCTACACAACACTATTTTTCAACGTAATCTCCATTCAATGCTACGGCCTTACGCCACCTTGAAATGAGGGCCTGTATGCCTGCACGGTACCATTCCACTGGTCGATGTCGGAGCCAACGTCGTACTGCATCAATAACTTCTTCATCATCCGCGTAGTGCCTCCCACGGATTGCGGCCTTCATTGGGCCAAACATATGGAAATCCGACGGTGCGAGATCGGGGCTATATGGTGCATGAGGAAGAACAGTCCACTGAAGTTTTGTGCGCTCCTCTCGGGTGCGAAGACTTGTGTGAGGTCTTGCGTTGTCATGAAGAAGGAGAAGTTCGTTCAGATTTTTGTGCCTACGAACACGCTGAAGTCGTTTCTTCAATTTCTGAAGAGTAGCACAATACACTTCAGAGTTGATCGTTTGACCATGGGGAAGGACATCGAACAGAATAACCCCTTCAGCGTCCCAGAAGACTGTAACCATGACTTCATGACTTTACCGGCTGAGGGTATGGCTTTAAACTTTTTCTTGGTAGGGGAGTGGGTGTGGCGCCACTCCATTGATTGCCGTTTTGTTTCAGCTTCGAAGTGATAAACCCATGTTTCACCGCCTGTAACAATCTTTGACAAGAAATTGTCACCCTCAGCCACATGACGAGCAAGCAATTCCGCACAGATGGTTCTCCTTTGCTCTTTATGGTGTTCGGTTAGACAACGAGGGACCCAGCGGGAACAAACCTTTGAATATCCCAACAGGTGAACAATTGTGACAGCACTACCAACAGAGATGTCAAGTTGAGCACTGAGTTGTTTGATGGTGATCCGTCGATCATCTCGAACGAGTGTGTTCGCACGCTCCGCCATTGCAGGAGTCACAGCTGTGCACGACCGGCCCGCACGCGGGAGATCAGACAGTCTTGAGGCGATGATGACACACGCTTTGCCCAACGACTCACCGTGCATTTGTCCACTGCCAGATCACCGTAGACATTCTGCAAGCGCCTATGAATATCTGAGATGCCCTGGTTTTCCGCCAAAAGAAACTCGATCACTGCCCATTGTTTTCAACGCACATCCGTTACAGACGCCATTTTAACAGCTCCGTACAGCGCTGCCACCTGTCGGAAGTCAATGAAACTGTACGAGACGAAGCGGGAATGTTTGAAAATATTCCACAAGAAATTTCCGGTTTTTTTAACCAAAATTGGCCGAGAAAAAAAATGTGTTGCATTACTTATTGAACTGCCCTCGTAAAAGAAAGATTCAATTGCGGGATTAAAATTCGAGGTGAAAAGATATCAACGGTAAGATTCGCCGATGACGTTGCTATCCTCAGTAAAAATGAAGAAATACTGTACAGGATGAGTAACTATCTATTCCCACCAAGAATAACTCCTAATGTATCATAGGAGCTGAAAGGTACGTGGGGCAAAAGTTGTATGGGACAACGGGGGCCATAACATGACGTTGGTTTTTGTTGCTGGGTGTGATCGCTTCAGAGATATGAAGGTCAACTTTCTTTTTTAAAATGGGATGCTATAGTTATGTACCTATTTTCTGACAGCGGCTCTCTAGACGAATCCAATGACATGTAACAGTAAGGTCTTTAAAGGTCAACGAAGGTCACAAACGTAGCATCAGTGTCCATTTACAGTAGGTGTTCGAGATGATGAGCATTGGTATCAATGCAGTGCTGCAATCTTCTTATCATGGATTGAGTGGTATTCTTTATCGCAACGGCACTTATCAAAACACATGCTCTGACAATTCTCTCTCGCATATCTTCAGTTGTAGTTAGAATGTCTTAATAAACAATGTCTTTTACGAATTCCCTCAAGGAAAAAATCCAGAGGCGAACGAGTCGGCCACGACACATCTCCTCCGCGTCCAATTCAACGATTTGGGAACTGCCTCTGCAACTCATTTCTGGCCATCGGCGAAAAATGTGGTGGGCACGCATCAAGTTGATACCACATTCTGTTCCTTGTCCGTAAAGGTATTTCTCCCAATAACAGACCTAATGTTTCTTGCAGGAATGTGGTGTTCTTCCTACCACTAAGATTTCCTTCAATGAAATAGAGGCCTATAATTCTGTCCTCCAGCATGCCACGCCATACATTCACCGACCATGGTTTTTGGTGTGCAATTTTCCGCAGCGAACATGGATTTTCTGCTGCCCAATAATGCATGCGATGCAAATTAACATTTCCAAGGTTCCTGAATGTAGCCTCGTCAGTAAATAAAATCAAATTGATAAATGTGTGATTCCTCTAAATCTAAAGTTGAGCCCATCGACAGAATTCAATGCGACGCATACAATCCGTACCAGTTAATTCTTGATGGAGACTGTTATGGTGAAGATGATATTTCTGGCGATGTAGAATACGAATAACACTACTCTGGCTCATGCCAGATTCCCTTGCGATGTGACGCGATCCATAGTGGCAAGAGTACCACTTTGCATTTCCTCGTTAGTAAATATCCTTTACCGGATATGCTTCCGATGCGTTAAAGATCCAGTTGTTCTCAATTTATCATATACGACGTGTATGGTGAGTAAATTGAGGATATCTTTGAGCTTATAAGTCTCTAGCTCTCACTGAGTTTCGTTGGTATTCACCGTAAATGAGAAGCACATCGACTTGTTCTTCGAAGGAATACATCATTCACATTCGCTTGATTCGACGATACTAGTCTTAACGTTCCTATTAATGTTGTGTTGCGAAACCGTCGAATGGTGTTCACATGTTAGTGGCATGTTAAATGGATACATCGTATTCGGGGAATATTTATATTTGCACGATATACGAAAGAGAATTGTCAGAGCACGTGATTCGGTAAGTGCCGATGTGATAAGAAATACTATTCGATCCATGATAAGAGGATTGCAGTACTGCATTGGTACCAATGGTCATCACTTTAAACACCTTTTGTAAATGGACGTTAATGCCACTTTTTTGACCTTCTTTGAACTACAAAGACCTTACTGTTACACGTCATTGGATTCGTCTCGATAGCCGCTATCAGAAAATAAGTAGTAAACTTTAGCGTTCCAATAAAAGAAACAAAGTTGACCTTCATGTCTCTGTCACAACCCCACCTAACAACAAAAAACCAACGTCACATTATGGCCCCCTTTGTCCCATCCAACATTTGTCCCACAAAATTTTCTGCTATTATCATACTTTCGGAGTTATTATAGGTCGCAATAATTTGTGGCTCACCCTATATAATCTGTTGAATGGAATAAACAGTGTAATATAAACTGTCTAATATTTAAAGAACATGGACTGAGAGTAAATCGGGAAAGGCCGAAAGTAATGAGAAGTAGCAGAAATGAGAACAGAGAGAAACTCAACATCGAGGTTGGGTATCACGATCTGGACGAAGTCAAGGAAGTGAGAAACTGATCGAGGTTGGGGACCACGGGGTGGACGGAGTCAGGGAATTCTGCTACTTAGGCAGCTGTGTAACCGACGACGGACGGAGTAAGGAGGACATAAAAAGGAGAGCAGCACTGCAAAAGTGTATTCCTGGCCAATATAAGTCTACGAGTATCAAACATAGGCCTTAATTTGAGGAACAAATTTCTGAAAATGTACGTTTGGAGTATAGCGTTGTATGGTAGTGACAAATGGACTTTGGAGAACCAGGAATAGAAGAGAATCGAAGCATTTGAGAAGGGGTGCTAAAGAAGAAAGTTGAAAATTTGGTGGTCTGATAAGGCGAAGAATGAGGGTGTTCTCCGCAGAATCGGTGAGCGAAGGAATACACGGGTACCACTGACAAGTAGAAGGGAGATGGTGGTAGGACATACATGGAGTAACTTACATGGTACTAGAAGGTGCAGTGGAGGGTAAAAGTCGTAGGGGAAGTCAGAGAATGGAATACATCCACCGAATAATTTAGGACGTAAGCTTCAAGTTATTCACCCATATGAAAAGGTTGGCACGGGAGAGGAACTCGTGGTGTGCCGCTTGAGACCAGTCAGAAGAACGATAACACAAAAAAGTGTAGTACTTGTTGTATACGTAGATGGAACACATTATGAAAAGAATGGACACGTAGAAGGCGGTAGAATGATACGTCACTCATGTGTCTGCCATCTCTAGGGCGGTGAGAACATACTGGATCACAGAATGCGACCGCAGCGAGAATTTTCAGCCATCTTAATGTCTGGTCGCTATGTATATCGATGTTTCATCCACAGAATTGCTATGCCTTCCTTGTTCTGACATTTTCGTTTTCCGTTCATCGACTCGCAACACACATAATAATGTGTCGCGATCCATTTTCCAGTAACAACGAAAATCTCAATCCGTCAGAAGCATATGAACGCTGTCGCTCGCCTAGTGAGGAGCGGAAAATATTTCTGTTTAAGTTCCGTTTTCATCTGTCCTAAAGTGCTTGCTGTTTGATGCTACCACTGTGATCGCATAAATGGTGTTGTGCGCTGCTGTAGCCAACGACAAAATACAAAGGTGACAGCAACATATGTGGAGCATATGTATGTGCTGCGAATCGTCCATGGCAGTTATCGAACATAGTGAACAAAAGTCCACTTTTACCTGTATGTTCTTTTGTCTTAATCGTCCATTCTCAGGTAGTTTGTGCTGAAGACCGTAAATTCACTTGTTGTCACCTAACCATATAAAATCTATCAACAATAAGTTTATTTAACTCAGATATGACGAATATTATGCATACACGAGTAAATTAGAACAAGGAATACAACTAAGTTTTCCCTTCTCTGGGTTACTTTGTTGTTCAGTGTAATCTGCTGCTGGACGTTTTTCTCGTGTGTCTCGAGTTTTATGCTACATTCAGGTACATGATGTACATTAAATATTTCAAACTTAAATACTAATGTCTGTGATACATGGTTAGCACAATAAATTTCCACCAATCACAACTTATATTCTGATCGGCTCCTAACCAATCTATATGTGTACTTCACTAAAGATATGTGACTGCCCAATATGGGGTCCATACTGAAGGCATAATAAAAAATGGGATATAAATATAAATACTGTAAATGTTCCCATTAATTAATTTATGTTCCGAATTTGAAATAACTATTTTTGCTCTGGAAAGTCTATAAAATGACAAATGTGGAAGAATAAAAGTCTATGGTTTCGAACAAATGTTGTCACACCTGGTTTGAGTGAGAGAAAACTATATTTATTACTAAGACTTAAATATCCTTGTTATCATGCGTTCGTTGGTCATACAGAAAGTGTAAAAACGTTGAAGTATCTAGATGAGGTAACTGAAGAAAACGAGCAAAAAATATATGAAAGGGTACAAGAAATGAAGCTGTGTGTGGAATAACAAGGGTATTTAAAATAAAAAGTGTATTTCTAGAAATTCCAAATTAATGCATTATATTGTGGAGGTGAAATCAGGAAGTTCTTGGGTAAGTGAACGCGAAGTACTGAACTACAAATTTTGTAAAGTGGAAGTTTTAGGAGAAGATTTGTGGTGAAAGTGTTAAGTATAATAATATGCAAAAGGAACTGGAAATTAGGAAGCAATAGTGAAATTTATCAGAACAGAGAAACAACAGAAACAGTTTAGGAAATGAGACTGGTACTTTTTGGGCATTTGTGTAGTATGAGTGGTTATAAGCGGGTAGAATTAAGCTTTTTGTAAATCCAGGTGAAGAAATTTAGCACATCTTGTATCGGAGAAGTTGTGAAAGATTGATAAATGCATAATAATAATAATTGGTAAGAAAACTGGTAGACGTTGAGTGTTTCCAAGACATGTGTCACACTGTCTGGAGAAAGGAAACAGAGACATGATGAATACAATATATGAAGAAACGAATGGAGCAAATGAGAAGAAACTGAAATTATCATATGGTCCTTAGTTGATTAAAACAGGAGGAAAAGAAAGCGCATTGAGGAAAGGGTGGAACTTTATTTATTGCGTTACTGAAGACAACATTAACAGTTTTGGAGATCAAGATGCTCCCTCCTCCATTGACTTGATGTGCCATATTCCTGTCGTGAAATGCTGGAGCAAATGCGTTTAATAATCTTCAAAAATTTGCGGGGCATGATGTGTACTACTGCGTTGCTAGCCTGGGCATTCGTCTGAGACATATCCCTGCGGAGATGGCTGCTGAACGGTTGGTCTCCAACCCATTCGTCAAGGTTCTTCAACATCCACTGTTGAGTGTGTAAGTTATTACGAAGCGGTGTGGAGGCAAACTATCCTGAAAAGATTCGCTCCGTGATAACATAATTTCTACGTAAAACATCCTCGGTTTTTTGCCGCGTAAATTGGGGATAGAAAATCTCAAGCTTTCGACGATAGCCTCCATGTCATCGTCAGGAGCAACGGACTGTCCTCACTGCTGCTGTGGTGGCCTTTTATAGCCTGTGGACGGCTTCCGATTGGTCAGCTTGTGATTGGTCTGCGATTACGTACTGCTGTCGCAGACGGTGTCAGTGTATGCGCTGGTGGTGCCACCGCTTCCGTTGGAACGTAAACCTTGGAAGGAGTGTCTCGAGCGCTCGTTTCCATGCACCGCTCAGATAGTATCCGCTATCATGGTTTAAGTTCTTCTCGCTCATTCGTACTTCAACAGCCTCCTTAGTAACAGAATACCAGTATGTGGAGGCATGGGACAGAGTTTTTGTTTCATCGAACAGTATTTTTTTGTTGTTGGTGAGGCTGTGCTCCGCAATTGCCAATTTCTCCAGTTCTCTATTTTTAATATCACGTTGGTGTTCTGCACAGCGGTCGGAAACGGTACGAAGGGTCTGACCTACACAATTGCTCCACACTCACAGGGGATATTATAAATTCCAGGGACCATGAGGCCGAGACTGTCCTTAACATGGCGCATCGTCTCCTTGATCTCCTTAGGAGGACGAGAAATCGGTCTTATAGCGCATCTACCCAGGTCTCTTCCTATTTTGCTGGATATAGCGCCACGAGAAAGAACCTCAATCGGTCTTTCATCCTGTGAGTGTGCAGCATTTCCTCGTTTTCGTTTTTTAGAGAACGCTGCCTTTATATGCCGTGCTCCATAGCCATGCTTTCGGAACACGTATTTGAGATGGCTGCTCCTCAAAGAGCTCATCTAACCTATACATCGGCTAAATAAGCAAAGAAATTTGACGGTGTTGCAGCTATGTAAACCTAGGATCGCTTGCCATGAAGGGCAACAAAACTGGGCATAGAGTATCATCGATGTACTGCTGTGCTATGAGGGTGCCATGGATGGGTGCTGGTATGAAACGAAATGACGCTCTAGACCATCATTTATGGTTGTCGGGCCATACGTCGGCAGAAATTTTGGTTGGTATCCCTCTGACATCTGGGACTTTTATTATGCTCACTGGGACTGAGTTAGATGCAGTATTCATCGCTGGACACAATTCTACTCCATTACATGAGATTCCAGGCCGAAGATATGTAATTCAGAACCAAAAGAAGGTCAAACAAGAAGTCCCATAAAACATGTCACCCATTTTACAGAAATCTGTCGATATGAGAGTAGATATGAATAAAGCTACCTTTTAATTATCATTCTATGAGATATTCGTCATGTTTTAAAATATATATGTTTTCTGAGTTAGAAATTTTAGTCTCATACATTTCTCATGCAGCAGAGTTCTACTAAGGGTGATAAACAGAAGAGTTTAAGGCAGACAGGAAGAAAGTATTTCAGAGGAACAGAATGGATGTGTAAGAGAGAAAGGTACAAGGGAAGTAACTTGGCTGTTGAGTACTACAGGTGACAGATACATTCAAAGAGGAGGAGAAGTTTACCCTGTTTACAACGACTTGGAGAAAGCCATTGCTACAGTGTAATGAAATATAGTAACTCATTAGTGCCAAAACCTTTAGCGCGAATTTCTTTCAATTTTTTAAGGAAACGCTTAAAAAGTCTAAAATAACACTACTGAAGTTTAAATTAATTCCCTCTGACAGAAATAAAAATAATCAGTATGCTATAGATGGAACATTGGGCGTTTATGATGTAATGTAAAGAAAAAAATCTTTCTTCAGCTTTCTTTCCTGTTTTACAATTTTTGTTCCACTTTACTTAAATAAATAGAAACTTAACACTAAATTTACAAGTGGGAAAGATTCATTAATATTTCAAATTACAAAATCTGTTCAGTACTCTCGAAAAATTATGAGATGCAACTTACGAAAATCTGTACCTAGCCTCTAAATGGAATCACACACTTATTAAACAAGCATAATTATGATTACCTATGACAGGCAGTGGATAGAACCTACAGGCCCAAGTAAAAGTGTAGTAGAACGTAATTATTTTTTATTTAAATGTTGGGAAACAAGTATTCATAGAAATTAGTAACTATTTAGAAGGTACAATTACAAACAAACCAATTAGTTCGGAAGTCTGGTTGGTTGCGAAATTTTGGGAAACTAAGAGTTCATAAAGTTACAATCACATTTTTTATAAAACATTAGGGGCTTCTCCGAACAGTTTTGACATTGGCATCTTCTCTGCTTTTATCTTTCTTCTATAATGTGACGTTTCTCATCCAGCTGCACAGTAACCAAAACTTTCTTTCTAGAGGTCTACAGTAGTACTGGACTTCCAACCTTTGTTCTTGCATTCTACCAGATTTTCAGGTAGAGTACATATGTGTTTATCACAGCCATGCCAAAACCTCTAATGAATATTGGCCAATACCATTTTTTCCCACGAACTGCCATCGTATGTTTCTCCAGAAGCTAGTCATGGTGGTCTATTCCGCCCAGAATTTTTTGTGCTAACAAGATAGGGCTGTCTGACGAGCTTCTTTTCATTTGGTTTCTTTTGTCGCCGCGCGGGATTAGCCGAGCGGTCTAGGGCGCTGCAGTCATGGACTGTGCGACTGGTCCCGGCGGAGGTTCGAGTCCTCCCTCGGGCATGGGTGTGTGTGATGGTCCTTAGGATAATTTAGGTTAAGTAGTGTGTAAGCTTAGGGACTGATGACCTTAGCAGTTGAGTCCCATAAGGTTTCACACACATTTGAACATTTTTGGTTCCTTTTGTCGTCTATAAACTGTAGTCAGTGGCTTCGTTAATTCAAAATTGGTTGTCATAGGAACACAGGTGCTGGCATTCAACTTTGCCATAATGATTTGTTTGATTGTAGAAAAGGGGATCATAATTTCCTTGATCTTTCATTGTTAAAACTCTGTCTGCTTCGAAAGGGCACTGGGAAGTCCTGTTTCGTGTTCTTGTACCTGAAGCATGGAACCCCATCTATGGTAGTTCTACAAACAGCTGATATGAAGTAAAAAAGTTATCAAAACATATGATATGGCTGTTCAGGTCACCGACGTACTCTAGCCTTTTTTTCTCGACTCGATTTTCCAAAGGTTTGAAATATTCAGGGGCAGCCTCCTCACAGCAGAGATCAAAATTGTAACAATAGCCACCTCTTCCACACAAACCCAAAATTTATACGCAAACTTAATGGGTTTCATATTTAAGTTATTGCTTCAGAGAAAGACGACCATAATACGTGACCACCGTTTCATCGATCGAGAGCACTTTATAAAAATTTCCCACTTCTGGAGGTTTTTATTCATAGTGACAGTCAAATTACTGGTCTTGAACCTTTGATCACTTTTGTTAGCATTCCCTTCATTGATATCTTCAACATGAAGGAGTGCTGTAACGGCAGTTTTTACGAGGAGCACCGTAAGATCATCGCCTTCAGCCCAATAATCTCTCTGGTAGAGCAAATTTGGCATCCAGATAAAATTAAAAAAATCAATAAAATATCCAGTTCATGTTCTGAGATAGAACACTCTGGCTCTTTTTCCTATTGTCTTGCATACTTCTCAGTGTCTTCCGTAATGGTATATAGCAATTCAGAAGTAAGCAGCTGTTCAAAAATGTCCAGTGGCGTATAATCTCGTGAAGCGTTTACATTATTTCCACACCTGGTTGGTGCCAGACAACCTACATTGACGAAACTGTAATTTTTCGCAGACCATATTACCGTAGGTTCATTATTTTTCTTTCTATGGGAAGATTCTGTGGTTGTGAATGAACTTCAGTTCCCTTGGCAGTAGATAAAGATGCTGTAGAATAACTTGGAACGTCGTCGGTCTTTGATACGTTGATCCCTGGAATATCCTGCACTATAGGACACCCTGTTTCATCTCTCATCTGACAGTTCATCTACATCTGTGGTAACGCAACCATATCTGCCTTTCTCCCCTCAGAAAACAAGTATTCTACAGCGATCTCGACCCATCTGAATGTATTTTGCCTATATGTATTGGAATTCCCGAAAGAAAAGGAAATTAAATGTGGGTATTATAACAGCCCTGCTTCCCATTCATAGGACAACATTTTCAACTGAAATCTTTTAGTACGAGATTATTAGTTTTCATCCAGTATTTTATACAGCCGGCATAAATAGACTTTTAATATTGAAATACTAACTAATCTAAATTACTTATCCACCTCGTAAAACTTATAGCAGAACAGAAAGCACATTACGGTTACAGGAAAATATTCACTCATGCCGATGTGAATACATATTAACAGGGACTGAGAAACTTGATCTGCAAATGGACAGTAGCTTTGGGTGATTGTACGAAGGCGACAATGAATGCAGACAGAGATTACGTGGTGTTCAATGTTGCATAATTCAACAACGGAAAGGAACTGTCCTTTAACTATGACGCTGCGCGTTAATGGGTGAATCGACATTCTAAGCAAGAATAGGATAGAAGGTTAATTAAGAATCAATGCCTACAACATTAAATACTTGTACAGAGTGAGGATTAGATGACAAAGGAAAACACAACTGCAAAGGGAGAGAGGCAAGGCTGTTGTCTCCCACCAATACTGTTAAACGTATCTTTGGATCACATTATTCAGAAATGTTTGAGACGAAGGAGAAGAGTGCGTTTGGTGGTTGTAGGGTAGAATGTGTTCGTTTTGTGGATGATAATGTGTTACTGACAGAAAACAAAGAATCATTTGAATGTTAAAAGAATTAAATAAGATCTATGAGGAATCTGTAATGGGAATTAATAAGAAAAACGCAAAAATGTATGGTGACAAGTTCCAGAAATATAAGGAAAGCTACAAATTTGGGACAATAAGATGCACAACAAGTTAGTGTTTCAAATATTTGGGAACCCTAATTATTGAAGACACGAGATGCAATACGATCGTGAAAACGTGTATAGCAATTACATAGCAGGCACTTAAAGAGAAAAGGAGGTTTCTGTGTGGATGAATGAATAACGATTTGAGGAAGTGACTGGTGAACTGCTTTATATGGAGTGTGACAGTATACGAAACTGATACATGGATACTGTAGAAAGAAGAAGAAGAAAGGAAAGTAGAAGCTTTAGAGATGTGGATTTGGAGGAGGATAGAAGGGATAGAATGGTTGAACAAATTGAGAAATGAGTAGGTGTTAAGAATGAAGGAAAATAGAGAAGCTTGAAATACAATCAGGAAGAGGATTTTCAACTGGCTTGGACACTGGATGAGAAGAGAGTGTTTACTGATGAATGCTGTGGAAGGAACGGTGAATGGAAGAAGAAGAATACGCAGAAATTATCAGATGGTAGATTGTAGAACGACAAATACCAATTATGAGAAAACGAAAGGTGTTGCAAATGTGAATACCTGCCGTATTGCAGAACACTGATGACGGCGATGATGATGAGTCTGTTTAGATCATTTATCATCACCCTCCAGTAAATTTCCAGATTAAATGAGGTTGATACTTTACTCCAGTTAGCCTCCATGCAAAATGATGGTACAGTCGTATATGATGACTGACCTATGTGTAAAGGTCAATACTTTCTGTGAGAACCACTCGGTATGAGAGTTATGTTGTGTGGTGATTGCCTGACACACTTACTTTGAAACTGAAAAACCTAGTAAAAACTTTATCAGTTACAGCCGTTAACAGAAAGGGAAATCGGGAGAAATGTTTGGTGTCAAGCTAATGACAGTTGTCTGCAACTGTACTTGACAGACGCTAAATCACAGCTGAAGTAGCAAACCACGACAAGTGTCGACATGTAGTGAAACTTGCTCTGCGGGACACAGTCGCGAGGTTAATTAAGGGAGTCCGTTTGGGGAGCGGCTATTGCAGAGGCCACAGCTAGTGCCAAATTGACGTGGCACGCCTGGTGAGAGCTGCGCAAAAGGTGACAGAGCGGGTCGAGGCCACTGAGCCGCGCTGAGCCGCGCCGCCGCCTAATTACAGCCTGGCTCGCAGTACACGCGTGGCGCCTGCATGGCGACTCGCCCGCACTACACGCCGCCTCAGCGTTTCATTAACTGCTGTCCCACGCGAAATAATTACTGCCGTCTCTCTTTGCTTAAAGGGGTGTATGAGGAATGTACGTGTGTTGTCTGCTTCCTCACATGGCAGCACTCGTAACATAATTTCAGTATAAACACGAACGAAAATCCGAGAAATTGGAAAATGAGTTGCATACACGTATAACATTCAGAGTTTCTGTGACGCCCTCATAGAAGATCGAAAGTGATTTGGTTAGTGAGGAACACACAGTTGCATATTTACTTATGTATTGAGTTTTCATTTTTCGTAGACCCTGTGTTACTTAACATCCTTACAGAATCCGTTTACTGTGAACATTATCATGAACACAGTAGATGAACAAACTTTTCTTGGTTCTCAGCTTTTTATGATCTTCCACTTACAATAAATAAGCCGCCATGTATTACGAGCAAGCAAGAAAATAGCGGTCTCTAGCATAGGCTTCGGAAATTCATTGGATTCAGCGCAAGGGATGCCTTCGACAGGATTGCAGGAGAGTCCAAAGTAAAAACCAATATAGCTAATGGAATAGATAAGACCCCGACCAAACATAACCAGCAGGGTGAAGTTCGTGCAACACGAAGTGCATGGGTGAACTCTCTCGTTTGTTCGAAATCAAGAAGGTGATGACCTTTCTACATTCTTATACAATTGTGTCCTTGAAAAGACTATGGGAATTTGGAGATCATGTATATATCAGATTTGCTTAAGAAGAAAGCCAGGGTTGATTAAAGTGAAGGTTCTGGTGTTGATTTTACAATACAGTGAAAGAGCCCAGAAGACTCTAATCTTTCGTAAAAGATAATTAGCCAAACAGGATTTCGAATTGGAACGATCAAAATATGACAGTCGAGAAAAACAGAGCAAAATTCCTTGAAACACAGATAAGATGGATATTAATTTCAAGTGAGATAATAAATGAGACTGGACTAAAAGTAAGAAACACTTGGAATTGGAGTCCTAAAGATGGAAAGAGACTTTAGGTTGATGAAATATATCTACAGTAATAAACCACCTGGAATGCAAAAATGAGGTGTAATAACACCGTTATCAGAACAGAATGTTCTTTTACATTAAATTCATCACTCTGAACTAAAGCCTGGGTTAACCAAAAGCCTTTGAAAGGACATTTCTAAGAGCAATCTTTGGTGCCGGTTACGAAGGAAACCTAACACAAAATAATGTCGTAGACTATGCAGCGAAAGAGCCTTCGATATTTACGCAGGCTGAATGAAAACAGATTAATGGTGCATACGTTCACATATCTCAGGAAGAAAGAACCACAAAACCACAACGACATGGATTACAGAGGCCTGGAAAGTTTAGATACGTCAAACATCATACAAAATTATATTTAGGAACAAAGTGCAGATCTTGGAAGAGTTTCAAATTGAAATAGGAGGAGCACGAAAGAGATGTGGACGAACTTGAATAGAACAACAAAGGAAACAGTATAGTTGACACCAGAAGGATTAGTGCAGACAGGGAATAATTTATTTAAAAGAAAAGAAATAAAGAGACGAAGAGAGAGCATAAGTAGTCAGTTCGCTTGTGAATAAATCTTACTCTATTAAAGTAATACCAGTATTATTAAAATTGCGTCAAGTAATTTTCTCACATAACAAATGCTTGTCAGAATTACAGAAGGAGTCAAAGCTGAAGGGAACGAAACATTGACGAGAGGATGGCGTGAAAGATGAGAGAGCACTGGCAATGTGACATACGAGTAAATACTAGATCGCTTTTGGACAGGAAGAAGATAGCGAGTATTTGTAGGAAAGAATGCTACGCCGATGGTAACAGCAGGAGCAAAAACATTCTCTCTTAATGCAACACGGTTTTGTATATGACGCCGGTTAATAGGAAGTTAATGGTGTGTCTGGCTGAAATGAGGATGGGAAAACAGATACGCACAGGTTCAGCCAAGATGTTGGACTTATCGGAGCTTGTATTGCATTTATGGTGTACTTATCGCACCTGATTTGTGGAAATAAATCTCGACAGTGGTGATATCAATCCCTTAAGAAATCTGAATCTATGAGAATCGCGTCACTTGTATCTGCTCTTACTGAGATCGTGATCAAACAGCCGAATATTAGATAATACATACTTAAATGTTGATAACTAGCTCGAATCGTGCTGGTCACATCAGGTGTTGTATGCAGTGTTGGAATACCGATACTTTCTTATGTCCGAGACGAGATAACATGAAAGTGGTTCTTAAGATCTGAAGAAGTCAGAAAAGAGTCACATCACCCACTACGTTACAAGTGTCCACCTGAACCTAAAAAGGACTGCTGTGATCACACAATCGAATGTTTAACACGATTTATGCAAACGTTCATGGCTAATTCAAGACATTTGATTTTGCTTTGCTTCTCTGTCCATCTTGAATTATATCACAAAAATTTAATATCTGGCAGAATGAAAGACTGAATTATCTATTGTATTGCTTTAGAACGAAATATTTTTCTAAGTTTCCGAAAAGTAAGAACCATTTCGTTCTACGACCACGGCAGCACTAGTGTCTGTGTTCTGCACATTCGCACTTATCTCTCTGATTCATTGTCTTTCTACTATTGCCATCAAAGTTGGGTTGTGTTGTGTTTACATAAGTTAGTGGTCGTTCAATATGTTTAAGACAATCTCTGATAGAGTATACCGTGAAATGCGTTCTTCAATACGGTTTTGAACGCAAAGAATATTAAGCCAACTGAAATTCATCGTCAACTTGTAGAGAGTTATGGTGAAAATGTAATGATTGATGAAATGACTAGAAACTGATCAAGACAATTCAATTACACACGAACCAGGGCTCCTCGACGAAGATCTGAGCTGGAAGCCTTCTGTTGCGATCGATGGTTTGATTGGGAAAGTGGATTAGAAAATTCGTGAAAACAAACTGTGGGGTGGCGAGTGGTACTATTGTTATAAAATGTTCCTATTATTTATTTAATTAATGCTGTTGTTTGCCGTCCTCAACACTGGCTCTCTAACTACAATATTGGCAACCAGAAAGTGATTAGCATAACGTGAAGCCTGTAATTAGAATTCCTAGTGCCCACTTCATCTGAGAAATACATTTATAGCTACAGCTTATAGCTCTGAGGAATTAGGAGATTGCCTGCGATTCATAATCAAAAACCATTTTCTCTAAAATGTTCACTATATTCTGAAAGTCACAGACCGAAACGAATCCACACAATCCAACTACCAGAGCAGTTCAGAGTCTAATGCACTGATGCAACTATAACTGTTCAAATTACATGTTTAAGTGAACGCTCGCCATAATTTGATGATAATGTTCATCAAACGCCACGCTAATAATGGTAGAATGTCTGTCCTGCGGCGGCACGTGAAAATACGACATACGCAGACTAAAGATAGATCATTAATGTCATCCCAAAATCAACACTTCACTCGAAAACGATTTCATGGTTATGTGTATCCCGGGTAACTTATTACGGCATCCAAGGCTGTTTATAACAATGATACCGACGCGACGCGACTCCCGGCACAGTTGGTGCGCTAATCAGCGTCTGGAGAGAACTGGGGCCTTACTTTCTCGTGCAGCGTTCTTATATATAAAGCCGCGGTGCGGACGGCGAAGGGTACGCCTGATCAAATCCACTCTCCCGACTAGCCGCTGGGCTAGTAATGCACCACTTTAAGTTATCGAATAAATCATTGCTTCCTTTGCTGATGGCCGATGAAGCTCTCAATTTAAATTTGCAATCAGCACACAGCTAAGTCAAATATTTTGGGCGAGACAATTAATTTAATTACAGTACACGCAGTAGACGAGCTCTGAACTTGCCTTTTGGAGATACGCTATCGCTATAGTTTTATAGTTGTTCTGTTGAAACTTCTCACATCTTTACGATTATAGCGGATCTCCCTTCTACTTAAATTTAAACATCCTAACTTTATTTATTCGCCTACTTAATCTATTTTGCTTCCTTAATTTTTAAGACAAAAAACCGAAAATCATGAATTCCAACTAAAATTTTAATTTGTGAGATCCAGAATACTATTTCTACTAAAGTATTATGCAAAAGGAATCTAAATATAAATTTTTAAGTTTCTAGCTCTTTTCTGTTGTGCCAATGATTTTTACAGAAAAACGTCCAAATTTTGAAAATGGTTAAAGTTATTGAACTGATATTCAACACATATTGTTTTAGAATTACTCCTGACATGTTAGAAACGTTTCAGGTTATTTACTTGATTTTTAAAGTATTGCGCAACATTTATGACGTCAGAGCTAGTTACAGCGGACTGGCTGGCACACAATGGAAAGACTGATGTGAATTTTATACGGCGTGAGTATGCTGCTTCCCTACAAGACGGTTCACAATAAGAATACTTTGTGATGAGTTCACAAATTTCACAAACTGTTTTGCATGAGATTACCACGAATCGCTAAACCGTTCGCAGATTGTATTCCAATTGGGTTCCGAAAATGCCTATAGGTGTCCACAAAATAAAGAGACTTGCCATTGGTTTGACATTTCTTAACCTGTACAGTGATGAAGGAGATGAACTCTGACAGAAATTAATGAAACTGCGACTGGTGATGAGAGCTGGTTTTGTCATGTCACTTAAGAATCAGAACAACAGTCGATGAGTGGAGCCACTCACGATTCCACCCTCCCCACCCCCCACACACACAGAATTCAAAACAATGGCGTCAGCTTTCTGTGGACAGACAGAGTTTTCCCTTCCCTCCCAGAGATGAATCCATCATTGCGGTACGATATTGTGAAAGGCTGAGAAAACTTCAGCGCGCAATTCAAAACAAAAGGCGTGGAAAGTCCAGAAGCCCAGTCAAGGCAATGTGTTGCTTCATGACAACGCACGTCCCCATTCTGCATTTATCACTTAAAGCCTTATACAACAATTCGGTTGGGAACAGTTCGATCATCCGCTGTACAGCCTTGATTTCGTAGTTTCTGATTACCACTTGTTCTTGAACTTGAAGTGTGATTTTGGAGGAAGGATCTTCGACATCGATAACGACGGAAAAGCAGTGTGTCAGCAGTGACTGTCTTCACTGGAAGGCTCTTTATATGAAGGGGACATACAAAAGCTGGTTTCCGGCTATGACGAATGTTTGAACAATGGCGGCATCTATGTAGAAAAATCGTCTAAGAAATGCTGTTTCTCGTAAAGATAAATTTTGGTTTGAAAAAAAAAAATATTTGTATGAGTTTTCTGCTTCCAGACAGGTACTCAGTATTCGCAGATGTCTCGTCTAAAATAAAAATAAAACAAGTTTATTAATGCCTTTGGTACCGAGATAAATAAGGACATTGGCCTGGCAGAATCATGCTCCTTACATTTTGATGGATATAGCTGTGGAGAAGGGGTTGTGAACACACACACACACACACACACATTTTAAGCGAAACAGAAGGAACACATTACTGTTCATTACTGTTCTGTAGATAGTTACCCAAAAGAGTTATTTAACAAGTGCCTAACCGGAGTCGAGAGATGGAGTATTCAGCGAGGAACACACCTACGAGCCCGGCTAATCTCAAGTGGAAATACGTCTCAGATGCAGGAGCGGCGGCCCATGACTTTCAGCGACAGGACCAACCGAAAAGAGCTGAGAGCGACAGAGCAACTGATATCTAGACAATGAGGAGCTGGCGACTTTATAGATTCGACGTTGAAAATCGTCGTCTAACTGATATACAGTGAACAGTTCAGATATAGTGTTATTATCAGAATCGACAGCCGAACCTCGTCCACAATGTTACATCTGTTATACATGCGGACGTAACAAGCAAATAACGGAGAGATATGGAAAGTATATATGGAGACAGTGAACTTGTAAAACAATACCTAGAGGGAGATGATAATATGTTAGACATGGGGAATCTGAACGCGTTAGTAGGGGAAGAAACCCTGCCGCCGCACTTTTCTCTTAGCCCTCGGTGACTCAGATGGATAGAATGTCTGCCATGTAAGCAGGAGGTCCGGGGTTTGTGTCCCGATAGGGACACACATTTTCACCTGTCCACGTTGATATATATCAACGCCTGTCAGCAGCTGAAGGTATTCATATATGATTATAATTTCGTTCTAGACAGCTGCAGAGCATCAATGGTGTCAGTTTTTTGGGACATGTCAGAAAGAACAGCCACCATACCCATATAAGTATATGGCAATACCGGCCATAACCAGCTTCTTCTGTGCAGATGCACACATACTACCCGAACTCTTATGGAATTAGGTAAGAATGTCATCTATGACTAAAGAGTGTGTTGGGTAGGAAGACTACGAATGTAGTGTGTGGACATATAAGGTGAGAATGTGGGTCTCGCTGGAGGTGTGGGCGAGATAGTCCCTGCAGGCGCATTATCCTCTGTGCCCTCGGTGGCTCAGATGTATAGAGCGTCTGCCATGTAAGCAGGAGACTCCGGGATCCTGTCAATGTTGGGGCACACATTTTCACCTGTCTCCATTGAAATATATCAACGCCCGTCAGCAGCTGAAAGTATTAATATATAATTCTAATTTCGTTTTAGACCGCTGCAGGTCATCAGTGTGGTCTGTTCTTTCGGACATGTCTGAAATATACACATTATCCATATATGAATGGATGTAGGTGATCCGACAGGATGCTTATGGATGTGTTATCTGTCAGAGTCGTATCTAGACATATCGGGGGTCCCGTATCACTCCAACTGCGCATGCCCCACACCATTACAAAGCCCCCCACCAGCTTGAACAGTCTCCTGCTGGCATGCAAGAGCCATGGATTCCTGAGGTTTTCTCTATGCGCGTACACGTCTATACACTCGGTACAATTTGAAACGAAACTCGACCAACCAGACAACATGTTTCCAGTGATCAACAGTCCAATGTCGGTGTAGACAGGCCCAGGCGAGGCGTAAATCTTTGCTTCGTGCAGTCATCAAGGGTACATGAGGAGGCCTTCGGCTCCGAAAAGTCATGTCGATGATGTTCCGTTGAATGGTTCGCACGCAGACTCTTGTTGATGGCCCAGCGCTGAAATTGGCAGGAGGTTGCGGAAAGGTTGAACTTCTGTCATGTTAAACGATTCTCTTCAGTCGTTACTGGTCCCATTCTTGCAGGATCTTTTTGTGGCCGCAGCGATGTCGGAGATTTGATGTTTTACCGGGTTCCTTATATTCACGGTACACTCGTGAAAAAGTTCTTACGGGAAAACTTCACTTCATCACTACCTCGGAGATACTGTGTCCCATTGCCCGTGCTTTGACTATAACACCACATTCAAACGCACTTAAATCTTGATAACCTGCCACTGTAGCAGCAGTAACCGATCTAACAACTGCGACAGACACTTGTTGTCTTATATAGGCGTTGCCGACCGCAGTGCCGTATGCTGCCTGTTTACGTATCTCCGTATTTGAATACCTATGGCTATACCAGCTCCTCGATACTTCAGTGTAAAATGCAAAGTGGACAACACTATTATGTGCTACATTTAGATTGCTTGGAAATATCGCATGGGATTCGTTATTCTATCTACATGGTCAGGGAAACATGAAATTTTATATATCTGACGCATCGCAGGGAACATTAAGTAAACCCAACAATAAATTGGTCTTCGAGGTCACGCACCTTCTCTCTAATGTTGTAAGTCTAAGCTGTAGCTTGTGAAGAATTCAGTAATTCAGTACAGTACTGTAAATAATCATGAACAACTACGGAATACACCATGATGAAAGGCAAGCATTAAATTCTGAGGACGAGTTGAATCCAAACCGCCGTGTCGCGCAGCAGCCTCAGCTGCAGACGGTCTTGAGATAGCACGCACGGCCGCTGCAGCCCGAGATTAACCCTCAGCCAGCTAATTAAACCGTCTAATACACTCTGAAGTAGTTCCCTCACAGAGATTAGCGCGATGTGCAAGAAGCAGAAGCTACAATTTTATTACCTTCCTCGCTCTCTCTTGGCGCTTTCACTTGTGTTAGTAATGTTGAAACTAACAATTTAATTTTTAATTTAGGAACTTTTTTATTCTTTCTTTCTTGATGTTGAAAGTTTTTCTTTCTGGAACCATTGTGATTATTATAAGACGAGAAATTCAGTTTAAAGTACCGGAAACACTGAAAGAAAAGTGAAAAGCACTTGTAATGCATGGTGCTCCATTGATTGACAAGAATGAAAAATGCTCCTATCATAGCACAAAGAGGGCGAATATACCATGTTAAGTTCGTAAACGACTGGACGATAGCTCTGCTGCGTGACAGCATATTTCTCACAGTAAGTATAACAGCAACATTACAGAAGCCATGAAATATCTAAGAAGCATATGCTACAATGCAAAACTACGGTGGGCATAAATCTGTAGCACATTGAAACAAGTCTTGCACGTATAAAGTATGCTGGGTGACAATACAGAATCAGTTGTCATGCCAACGACCAATTTCAGCTCAGAGAATTGCACAACTGAAACAATGGACATTACATAATTAGCTGTCAGTTGTCACAACAGAAGATGAGTGTAATAAAATAAAGATAAACCATGGTAGGAAATGTAAATTTGTCATTGGTTGGTGAGGCTGGAAATAGAATGGCTTAGCAATAATTCTGGTGAAGGTGAGGTACAAAATATCAAACAACTCTCTACAGTAAACTAAATTTACTCTCTGTTTTTGTGGATAAGTCTGTTCAATTAGTTGCGCTTCAAGCGACGTCTGCTCGAACACAACATTAAAAACCATATTGAAGGACTCTTGACAACTCAAGAGTTTTCCATTAACAATCGGACGCAAGTAGTCGATATGTCCCTTTCAGTAACTGAAAATTAAAAATCAGATTCATATTCCCGAAAGAGATTTTCACTCTGCAGCGGAGTGTGCGCTGATATGAAACTTCCTGGTAGATTAAAACTGTGTACCCCACCGAGACTCGAACTCGGGTCCTTTGCCTTTCGCGGGCAAGTGCTCTATCATCTGAGCTACCGAAGCACGACTCACGCTCGGTACTCACAGCTTTACTTCTGCCAGTATCTCGTCTCCTACCTTCCAAACTTTACAGAAGCTCTCCTGCGAAACTTGCAGAACCAGCACTCCTGAAAGAAAGGATACTGTAGAGACTTGGCTTAGCCACAGCCTGGGGGATGTTCCCAGAATGAGATTTTCACTCTGCAGCGGAGTTTGCGCTGATATGAAACTTCCTGGCAGATTAAAACTGTGTGCCCGACCGAGACTCGAACTCGGGACCTTTGCCTTTCGCGGGCAAGTGCTCTACCATCTGGTGTGCTGGTTCTGCAACGTTCGCAGGAGAGCTTGTGATTGTTAGTGGGTGGGGATGGGGGAGCGGGAGGATGGTTCCGTGGTTGAACAGGTGTGTTCCGGTACCTAAAATTTTAGAAATTACTCACTGACTGGATGGAGGCTGAATGCTTCCCAGGATGTGGCAAGAATGGTAAATACTTTTGCCTGAGCCATCATGGCCAGAGTACGAAACGGAATATTTCTTAAGAGTAATACAAAGTACCGAATATATTGGTCTCTTATCAGCTTATGGAACTCCTTATTTGTAATAAACATAATATGTAAAATACGTGATGCGAAGACATGTAGTAGCACATCAGTCTGCAGCCAACGCTCTTCATGAACTGACGTAATATGCGACTAAAAGATGGCAATAAATTCCTCACTGTAACATTGGAAAGGAATTTTCTTCCATGCAGTAACGAACAAAAGAGTGTATTCGTGAGCGTGCTTGACACTTCTTTACTGATGTAATAGATGTGCATGAGATCCGAACCGAATGAAAATTTAAGTTCATCGGCTTCAGCGATCAGCATCGGTACGAATAAAATCTTTTGGCTGTTAGGATGTGTCATTGTGAACGCTAAAACTTTCATTTAACAACTCCTAGTTAATGGACAGACTCACATGGCTTTTCTGGATAACAGATTTCTAGCTGCTTTTTAATTTCAGAAAATTGTATGACTACGGAAGGTTTACGTGGTGGTTCAGTTGAATACAATTTTTGGCATTCACAATAACAGTAGTGAATAGACATATGTTTAAACTATGATTAGAGATGTATGGTATGTGTGAAGAGTCAACATTGTTGAGTTTTCTTGTTGTTCTAATATTGGAATCTCTGATTATATCAATGAATATAACATGTTCACTAATTACAGAATCTAATTATTAACGTTCCTAAACAGATATTTGGTAGATTCGTGCAAAAAGTACATATTGGTCCTCACTGAAATTACCGAACGAAAGATTGGTTCTGTCCGTAAGTTGTGCCTTGTTGCCGTTGGTTCGCATTTCGTTCTTCCGATTCTCTCACATTATGAGCTATTCCTTGTTCAATGAGGAGAACATTCCATTTTCATATATATTTCCTTTGGTCCACGTGTATGGTCACAAAATTTTTTGTCATCGCACTATGGGTTTCGGTCTATAACGACCATCTTCAGATCTGTTTTGTAAAAACGTGTCCTGGCGCAGTTTTTTTTTGTTTAGCATTTGACGATGCCACTGTGGCTCCAGTGTATTAGGACATGTTTTTATGAAACAGATTTTAAGATCGTCATTATAGACCGAAAGCGGTAGTCTGGTGTCATAAAAGTTTGTGACTATAGACGTGAACTACAGAAAATTTATTCTATATTCGGGTCACTGTTCAATTCGCGACCATCTGACAGCTTGTGAAATTCCATTTTCATATTTGTTTCCCACGCCGTGTAATTATATGTAAGAGCGCCATGACAGGTGGTTAGATTAGATTAGATTAGATTTACTTTCATTCCAATTGATCCGTAGTGAGAAGGTCCTCCAGGATGTAGAATATGTCAGAAAAACAAGTTTAGTTTACAACTAAAACAAATAAGCTAATGTACCATTTGACAGGTCCCAAGTAGATTGATTGTCATTTTTTTAATGAACATTATATGAAAGAATCATTTTACAAACACTAATGCACTGAATTTAAAATAAAAAAGATTTTTATTTGTAAGATAATAAACATGTAATAGAACTACTATAATACTTATTTACAATGAACATATTACTGCACTGAAATGGTCCAGAAGCTAGATTGTACTTAGACGTACACACACACACACACACACACACACACACACTTATTTACAATGAGCACATAACTGCACTGAAATTGTGAAGCAGTTGTATTTGGTTATACTGAGAAATTCATCAATGGAGTAGAAGGAGTTGGCCACCAGTAAATCCTTTAGGCTTCCATTAAACTGAATTTCATTGGTTGTTAAGATTTTTATGGCTGCTGGCAAGTTATTGAAAATGTGTGTTCCTATATAATGCACACCATTTGTACAAGAGTAAGTGACTTTAAATCCGTGTGAAGATTACTCTTATTTCTAGTACTGAGTCAATGAAGTGAGTTGTTGGTTTGAAAAAGTGATATATTTTTAATGACAAATTTCATTAAGGAATAAATGTGTTGCTGTTGTGGTCTTCAGTCCTGAGACTGGTTTGATGCAGCTCTCCATGCTACTCTATCCTGTGCAAGCTTCTTCATCTCCCCGTACCTACTGCAGCCTACATCCTTCCGAATCTGCTTAGTGTATTCGTCTCTTGGTCCCCCTCTACGATTTTTACCCTCCACGCTGCCCTCCAATACTAAATTTGTGATCCCTAGATGCCTCAGAACATGTCCTACCAACCGATCCCTTCTTCTAGTCAAGTTGTGCCACAAACCCCTCTTCTCCCCAATCCTATTCAATACCTCCTCATTAGTTATGTGATCTACCCATCTAATCTTCAGCATTCTTCTGTAGCACCACATTTCAAATGCTTCTATTCTCTTCTTATCTAAACTATTTATCGTCCGCGTTTCACTTCCATACATGACTACACTCCATACAAATACTTTCAGACACGACTTCCTGACACTTAAATCTATTTTTCTTCTTCAGAAACGCTTTCCATGCCATTGCCAGTCTACATTTTATATCCTCTCTGCTTCGACCATCATCAGTTATTTTGCTCCCCACATAGCAAAACTCCTTTATTACTTTAAGTGTCTCATTTCCTAATCTAATTCCCTCAGCATCACCCGACTTAATTCGACTACACTCCATTATCCTCGTTTTGCTTTTGTTGATGTTCATCTTATATCCTCCTTTCAAGACACTGTCCATTCCGTTCAACTGCTCTTCCAAGTCCTTTGCTGTCTCTGACAGATTTCAAAGTCATCGGCGAACCTCAAAGTTTTTATTTCTTCTCCATGGATTTTAATACCTACTCCAAATTTTTCTTTTGTTTCCTTTACCGCCTGCTCAATGTATAGATTGAATAACATTGGGGATATGCTGCAACCCTGTCTCACTGCCTTCCCAACCACTGCTTCCCTTTCATGCCCCTCGACTCTTATAACTGCCGTCTGCTTTCTGTACAAATTGTAAATAGCCTTTCGCTCAGGAATAAATATATTATATTAATTACGTTTAGCTATAATGATATAAGTGAGTGATCCATTGCTTCAATGATGCAAAGGTGAAGTCGATATTGCAAGGAGTTAGGGGAGACCTCCTGGTGCGTAGGTCTGCCCCAGACGCCCACGTCGCTGTCTGGTCGCGTCACGGTGTTCGTCCTAGCGCTGACCTCGCTTTTCCTGTTCACCTCCTACTCGGCCAACATCGTGGCCCTGCTGCAGTCACCCAGCCACTCCATCCGCTCCGTCTCAGACTTGGCGTCCAGTCCGCTAACGCTGGGTGTCCAGGACATCGCCTACAACAAGGTGTATCTCGGGGTGAGTTCTGATTACCTCATAATACATAATTCAGTTGAACACACCGGTGTTGTTACTTCCCTCTACGATCAGTGGCAAACACGCACACACAGACACACACACACACACACACACTCACACACACACACACACTTGTTCAAATCGTTCAAATGGCTCTGAGCACTATGGGACTTAACTTCTGAGGTCATCAGTCCCCTAGAACTTAGAACTACTTAGACCTAATTGACCTAAGGAAATCACACACATCCATGCCTGAGGCAGGATTCTAACCCGCGACCGTAGCGGTCGCGCGGTTCCAGACTGTAGCGACTAGAACCGCTCGGCCACACCGGCCGGCCCACACACTTGTTCTTGTGTTCTTAGGTCTGGTTTGGTGCACCTCTCCACGCTAGTCCATCCTGTGCAAGGCTCTTCGTCTCTGCACAGCTACTGTACCTTACGAGGGGATCCTGTTAAGTCCTTGGCTTTATAAAGAAACAGTGCTATATTGGTTCTAACAAGCTTATTTACCCGACATATTCCCCCGGAGCTAATACTTCTATGATATCTCTGATCCAGTTTCATTTAGCCATCTACAAAAATATTTTGATTTTGCTGAAAACCAGTCATCCTCAGCCTTTCTGGCTTCCTCATTGCTCAGATATCGTCTTCGCTGGAGATGTTTCTTGTGGTCTGGGAACAGAAAACAGTCTAAGGAGGGGGGGGGGGGGGGGGGTCGTCATGAAGGTGAATAGGGTTGATTTTTGAGGTTGTCAGAGTGAAGACCGGCCAACCTCCTCTTCGTGATGACTCCCTTGTGAGGAGGGGCTTTGTCTTGCAGAAACAAGATTCCTTTACCCAGATTTCCTCGATGTTTGGAGACCAGTTGTTGTTTCAGTATGTCGAGATGTTTACCATAATACTTTGCCATGATCGTTTTACTACGTTGCAAATAGTCAATAAGCAGGCTTCCACCTTAACCCAAATGACAAATGTGAACATCTTGTCTGCTGATCAGTGTGTTTTGAACTGCTTTGGACGTTTTGAATTACTATTTCTCCCATGTTTGGACTGTTATTTTGTTCCTGGAGTATACTTGTAACGTGCCCACCCGGCTAACCGGGCGGTCTAACATACTGCTTACCGAGCAGGAAGCAGTGCCGGTCCCCGGCACGAATCCTCCCAGCGGATTAGTGTCGAGGTTCTGTGGGCCGGCTAGCCTGTGAATGGTTTTTAGTCGGTTTTCCGTCTGCCTCGGCGAATGCTGGTTCCCCTTATTCCGTCTCAGTTACACTACGTCGGCGTTGCTGCTTAAACACTGTCTCCACGTACATGTAAACGATAATTCCTCTACCACGCAAAAATTTGGGGCGGAACTCGTCTGGTATGAGACGTTCCCAGTGGGGCGTAGAGGGGGGGGGGGGGGGGGGGGGAGAGGGTGGTCCACTGGGGCCGAACCGCACAATAAACTTGGGTTCGGTGTAGAGTAGCGATGGGAGGGGGCTGGCCTGCTGTGGCCTGTTGTGGGGTTGTGAACCACTGAGGGCTAAGGCAGGACGAGGCCTCTCCATTGTTTCTAGGTTCCTGGTTTAATGCACACACAATACACAATACTGGCAACGAGACGATCAAAAAATCCAACAGGTTCTCGGCGAAATCGGACCAAAATGGAATGTGAAGCTTTTAGTCTGCATTGAGGCACTTGGGAACCCATTTAGCTGAATAATATGACTCATCCGTTCGTAGGACGTGCACGGCGTCTCTGCTATCATCTTAGCAGTTATCCTCTGATCATCCAGGATAATGAAATGAAAAGCAATCACGATTTTATATCTGTGACTTTAGTTGCCCATCCTGGACGCTCTTTACCTTGAGTGCTGAAATTCCCTGGTTTAAAAGCAGTAGCCCAGTTCTGATAGTGAAGTAGGAAGGACAGTTACCACCAAATGTACTAAAAAAATTATCATAAACTTGTTTGGCCGTCTTCACTTTTAAACGAAGATATTTATTCGCAGCACGACTCTCTCACCGTGAATTCTCTATTTTCTTGCCAATCACTCATAAGCGAATCCTCGTGGGGACATTCTTAATGTATTCAAATCTTAGACTCCGTCTAGAATTTCTAACTCCAAATCTACCATCCTTTACTAAACTGGCGACTTCTTGATGCCCAGAATGTTTTCAATTTGAGGTTTCAGCGCTGTATTCCCGTGTCTGGAACCGTGTTGTTGGCACTAACGAATCGTCGGCCAGTGATAAACAAATTAAGTAAGATAACACCGGCGGGAAATCGAAGCTAGAAAGAAAGAATAAAAAGAGGCTGGCTCGGATAGCCTCCTAAACCACTGGACGCGGCTGGAAGACCGAGAAAATTTAATCAGTATCTATCACCGCCAAACTGTGCATTCGTGTATTCCTAAGCCAGATTTGCGTCTGCCTCCATTAAAAGAAGGCTGCCATTCCTTCCATCAATTATAAATTTTTTTCATATCTTTCTGCTTTGCCTCACGATCGTCTGCAGTGTAGAACATCATGTATCTAGGCTCATCGAAACGGTAGAGCACAAACGCCTGCGTTCAATGAACCAAACACACACATAGACGTGGTGCGTGTCCAGCAGTTCACACTTCTTTGCTGCGTCTTGAGAAACCAGAAACTGAAGGAAACACTTCTTATATACAGAAGAGGAAAGACGACGGTTAAAATGTTGTTGTCTCATCGTTTAGGTCCAGCACCTTTTACGGTATCTCTATGTATAAATTATTGCGTGTTATCTGTGCAGGTTTTACGTTTCATTCAAAACTTACTTTTAGGTGTAGCAGTTCGTCCTCATACCTGTCACTACGTGTGCAATAGTAGGCTTCATTTTAACTTTCGGTATCTAACCGCTACATTTAAACAATTTACATACAAAAAAATTAATTAATGACATAATATCAGAGACAGCAAAGGACCTGGAAGAGCAGCTGAACAGAATGTACAGTGTCTTGAAAGGACGATATAAGATGAACATCAACAAAAGCAAAACGAGGATAATGGAATGTAATCGAATTAAATCGCGTGATGCTGCGGGAATTTGATTACGAAATGAGCCTCTTAAAGAAGTAAATGAGTTTTGCTATTTGGGGAGCAAAATAACTGATGATGGTCGAAGTAGAGAGGATATAAAATGTAGACTGGCAATGGCAAGCAAAGCGTTTCAGAAGAAGAGATATTTGTTAACATCTAGTATAGATTTAAGTGTCAGGAAGTCGTTTCTGAAAGTATTTGTTTGGAGTGCAGTCATGTATGGAAGTGAAACGTGGACGATAAATAGTTTAGAAAAGAAGAGAAAGAAGCTTTCAGAAATGTGGTACTACGGGAGATGCTGAAGATTAGATGGGTAGATCACATAACTAATGAGGAGGTATTGAATAGAATTGGGGAGAAGAGAAATTTATGGCACAACTTGAATAGATGAAGGGATCGGCTGGTAGGACATGTTTGAGGCATAAAGGGATCACCAATTTAGTACTGGAGGGCAGCGCAGAGGGTAAAAATCGTAGAGGGAGACCAAGACATGAATACACTAAACAGATTCAGAAGGATGTAGGTTGCAGTAGGTACTGGGAGATGAAAAAGGTTGCACAGGATAGAGTAGCATGGACAGCAGTATCAAGCCAGTCTCTGGACTGAAGACGACAACAACAACATCAGAACATACAGATACAGATCAAAAATGGTATTTTTTAGATTACTCTTGATTAAAATGTTTGTAAAATATTGAACAATGAAAATAAAGAAATAATAGGAAGGAGCAACAGTTTCAATGCGGCACTTATATAAATAGCGGGATAGAAACACGCTTTTAACTGTGGTATTTTACGTGCTGTGAAAAATTTTACAAGGTAATTTAAAAAAGATAGCTGTTCTGACTTCAAAAATTTAAGAAACAGAACTGTGTCGGCTCGATGCTTACAACTGCCGATCTTGAGTGATCTAAGAAATGTGGTAGATTCAGTTAGTGAAAGGAGACCAAAATTTAATAGTCATGGGTGACTGGAATTCGAGAGTAGGAGAGAAGGAAACATAGTAGGTGAATATGGATTGGGGCTAAGAAATGAAAGAAGAAGCCGCCTGGTAGAGGTTTGCACAGAGCATAACTTAATCATAGATAACACTTGGTTCAAGAATCATGAAAGAAGGTTGTATACATGGAAGAATCCTGGAGATACTAGAAGGTATCAGTTAGATTATATAACGGTAAGACAGAGATTTAGGAACCACGTTTTAAATTGTAAGACATTTCCAGGGGGAGATGTGGCCTCTGACCACAATCTATTGGTTATGAACTGTAGATTAAAACTGAAGAAACTGCAAAAAGGTGGGAATTTAAGGGGATGGGACCTGGGTAAACTGAAAGAACCAGAGTTTGACGGAGAGCATAAGGGAACAATTGATAGGAATGGGGGAAAGTAGTACAGTAGAAGAAGAATGGGTAGCTCTGAGGGATGAAGTACTGAAGGCAGCAAAGGATCAAGTAGGTAAAAAGACGAGGGCTAGTAGAAATCCTTGGGTAACAGAAGAAATATTGAACTTAATTGATGAAAGGAGATAATATAAAAATGCAGTAAATGAAGCAGGCAAAAAGGAATACAGACGTTTCAAAAATGAGATCGACAGGAAGTGAAAAATGGCTAAGCAGGGATGGCTAGAGGACAAATGGAAGAATGTAGAGGCTTATCTTACTAGGGGTAAGATAGATACTGCCTACAGGAAAATTAAAGAGACACTTGGAGAAAAGAGAATCACTTGTATGAATATCAAGAGCTCAGATGGAAACCTAGTTCTAAGCAAAGAAGGGAAAGCGGAAAGGTGAAAGGAGTATATAGAGGGTCTATACAAGAGCAATGTACTTGAGGACAATACTATGGAAATGGAAGAGGATGTAGATGAAGATGAAATGCGAGATACGATACTGCGTGAAGAATTTGACAGAGCACTGAAAGACCTGAGTCGAAACAAGGCCCTGGGAGTAGACAACATTCCATTAGAACTACTGACGGCCTTAGGAGAGCCAGTCCTGACAAAATTCCACCATCTGGTGAGCAAGATGTATGAGACCGGCGAAATACCCTCAGACGTCAAGAAGAATATAATAACTCCAATCCCAAAGAAAGCAGGTGTTGACAGATGTGAAAATTACCGAACTATCAGTTTAATAAGTCACAGCTGCAAAATACTAGCGCGAATTCTTTACAGGCGAATGGAAAAACTGGTAGAAGCCGACCACGGGGAAGATCAGTTTGGGTTCTGTAGAAATATTGGAACACGTGAGGCAATACTGACTTTACGACTTATCTTAGAAGAAAGATTAATGAAAGGCAAACCTACGTTTCTAGCATTTGTACAATTAGAGAAAGTTTTTGACAATGTTGACTGGAATACTCTCTTTCAAATTCTAAAGGTGGCAGGGGTAAAATACAGGGAGCGAAAGGCTATTTACAATTTGTACAGAAACCAGATGGTCGAGGGGCATGAAGGGGAAGCAGTGGTTGGGAAGGGAGTGAGACAGGGTTGCAGCATATCCCCGATGTTATTCAATCTATATATTGAGCAAGCAGTAAAGGAAACAAAAGAAAAATTTGGAGTAGGTATTAAAATCCATGGAGAAGAAATAAATACTTTGAGGTTCGCCGATGACTTTGTAATTCTGTCAGAGGCAGCAAAGGACTTGGAAGAGCAGTTGAACGGAATGGGCAGTGTCTTGAAAGGACGATATAACATGAACATCAACAAAAGCAAAACGAGGATAGTGGAATGTAGTCGAGTTAACTCGGGTGATGCTGAGGGAATTAGATTAGGAAATGAGACACTTAAAGTAATAAAGGAGTTTTGCTATTTGGGGAGCAAAAAAACTGAAGATGGTCGAAGTAGAGAAGATATAAAATGTAGACTGGCGATGGCAAGGTAAGCGTTTCTGAAGAACAGAAATTTGTTAACATCGAGTATAGACTTAAGTGTCAAGAAGTCGTTTCTTAAAGTATTTGTGTGGAGTGTAGCCATGTATGGAAGTGAAATATGGACAATAAATAGTTTGGACAAGTAGAGAATAGAAGCTGTCGAAATGTGCTGCTACAGAAGAATGCTGAAGATTAGATGGGTAGATCACATAACTAATGATGAAGTATTGAATAGAATTGGAGAGGAGAGGAGTATGTGGCACAACTTGACAAAAAGAAGGGACCGGTTAGTAGGACATGTTCTGAGTCATCTAGGGATCACAAATTTAGCATTGGAGGGCAGCGTGGAGGGTAAAAATCGTAGAGGGAGACCAAGATATGAATACACTAAGCAGATTCAGAAGGAGTTCGGTTGCAGTAAGTACCGGGAGATGAAGAAGCATGCACAGGATAGGGTAGTATGGAGAGCTGCATCAAACCAGTCTCAGGACTGAAGACAACAACAACAACAACAACAGTTTCGCGTCCCATAGATGAACCATTAATCGGAATGATGAGGAACGTATCAAATTACATTCACATTACACATTCATTATGGATATGTGCTGATCATCTACAATTTTTATTTTAGCGCTGTTGTATGTTAATAATTCATACGCATCACCTTTCAAGCGTTACAAAATGAAAAATTATTCTATAGAAAAGAAAGACTTTTCAAGAAGAAACCTTTACAGTTTGTTTTCAAATTTAGCTTTGCTGCCAGCCAGACATTTTTTTCATTGGATAAGTAATCAAAAATTTTAGATTCATTATTTTTATTCCCATTTTCTCCTGAAGACCATCTTAAATTGGAGTAATTTTTCTTCTGGTATAATAATTGTTTACATAATCTTCCTCTCGAACTGCATGAGGGTATCTATACTGTGAAGCAGTAGTCAGAATGGCTACATCCATAAACAAATGTCTAACATATGGTCGTGGGTGTGCACTACACATTGTTCTTACAGCACGATTCTCAGCGATGAAAACTTTCCTTCTTAGTTGAACTACCCCAGAATATTATTCAATATGACATTATTGAATGCAAATACAGAACGGTAATTCAGATAATCGTAAGATTTAAAAATGAACATTTTGTAAAAAGAACGGATACATTGTGATTCTTGAAGTTTTCCCGGCGTTTTGAACGTACGATGAGATTTCGGAATTGCAGCCGGATCAAATTGACTTCTTGCCACGATATTTCGGGTGGCAATCGTCCAGCCAACTCCACGTGAATGTCCGTCGCTGCAGACTGCAAGTTCCCGTAGTCAACAATATAGCAAAAAAGTGGCGCGAAAACGCATGCGCATTGGCCTCCGTCACAGGAGCGTCCTCTATCGAAATCCGCGCCCTCTGGAGCTACTGTTCTATCTGTGGCGAACAGGCACATGCCTAAAGGTGTAAACTACATGTAAGCCCTCTGTGGGAATGCGCGCCCGCGTCGCTAAAGACAGACGTCAGATGTCTCGAGACGTGCCATTATGAATAAATTGTCTTCTCTCAAAGGAAATTAGAGAAATCACCGGGTCCCAAGCCTTGTCCAGTTGAAAACCGCCATCACGATTGATAAAATTTTGCGCTAGTTGTATCTCCACAGATTCACGGAATGTTGCAAAAAGTCTATTGTTTGATTCACAAGCTGCGTCATGGTCGCGAATCGAACAGTGACTCAAATATAGAATAAATTTCCTTTATTTCAAGACTATGGTGACAAATTTTTTGTCATCAAACTACCGGTTTCGGTCTGTAATGACCATCTTCAGATCAGTTTTATAAAAACATGTCCTAATGTACTGGAGCCCTAGTGGCATCGTCAAATGTCAGACACAAAATCAGCATCAGCATGTTATTTACATATAGTTGACGATGCTGGTGCGGATTTTGTGTACAGCATTTGACGATTCCACTATGGCTCAAGTATATTAGGAGATGTTTTTATAAAACAGATCTGAAGATGGTCACTAGAGACCGAAACCGGTAGTCTGATGATAAAATATTTGTGACCATAGACGTGAAGTAAAGGATATTTAGTGTGTTGCTTGCTCTCGAGTGTCAGGCGCGGTTGTGGCGGAGTTACGAGGTGTTTGGCATACAATAGGGCGATCCTACCTTGTGGTGATCACACCTGGATGAGTGGAACCTTGACGACGACTGGGACTGCCCTCACGTTCCCATGCAGTTCAGAAGTGAGCCATTGTCACGCCCGAACACCCCATAGATTTTGATGTGAAACGATCAGACCAGTCGACTAAAGGTAGACCCACTACGAGCTCGCTTTGAAACTGTTTCATTTATTGATAACGCTCTCTCCCTGTCGTTCATAATGGTTACTCAATATCTGACACCGTTCAGGCTTCTTATGCACTTAACCAAGCCTAGAAACAACGCTAAACACAAACGACACTGATGCTGGTGGCCCTTACATCGATCACAGGGAACTGCAACTGTAATTATGTATATACAAGTGGATAATGAATACACTGCCTGATAAGAAAAGTGGCGCACCCAAAAGACATGTTCAGTTGCCAACGTAACTTCTTATTGCTGGCACCTCTGACTCGTCTCCAACGGCGGGACCAGATCCTTGCATCTAGAGGGGGTGTCGCAGACGGTGATGGTGGTGGGATGCAGGGGTGACTAGGGGAGGCGGGAGGGGTGAGGGAAACCCGAAGTGTTTGAGGGCCCTTGCGTCTGTCTAGTTGCCTCCTGTCTACTGTGACAACCGAACAAGTCTTCTTGATACTTCACTCTTCTTATCAGGCAGTGTACAAATACACATACTTTCGGTGGCTGATATCTTCTGCAGGAAACGACGGACAGAGAGCTCCGACAGTTCGTGCGCCGCAAGATGCAGCCGCTGGGCAACCGAGTGTACTACAACGGCGCCGAGGGCATGGAGCGCGTGCGGAAGGGCATGTTCGGCTTCCAGGTGGACACCAGCACGGCCTACAAGATCATCAGCGAGACGTACACGGAGCGCGAGAAGTGCGGACTCATGGAAGTCAACCTCTTCCCGCTGCCGCCGCTCTGCGTCGCCACCACCAAGCACGCTGGCTACCGGGAGATGTTCTCGCAAAGGTCAGTGGCAAAACAAAGCGAGATTTCTCAGCCGTGCACCAGTGAGCGTGCTAAGATTTGCATGGAAATGAAACTGCCTCGGCACCAAGTATGTGGTAAGCTTTGGTACAATCGGAATCAAAATATTGCTGACACTGCCAGAAATAGCTGCTTTATGACTATGAAGTATATGGAAAAGCAGGCTTTGACGGTGAATTTCTGAGATGAAATCCTCGCGGTTTATCAGCCGAATCAAGGCTTCGTTCTGTGGTAACGTTTCGACAATTTCCTACTGGTCATCTTCAGGCGAAGTGTGGGTTTCACGTCCACTTCATGTCTTTATAGCCTGGATCGCTGGCTCCTCTGCCTCGTCTGCAACGGGTAGGCCAGATGCATGCATCCGAGATGGGTGACACATGCGGTAGTGGTCTTGGGATGGAAGGTTCTGGCGTTGCGTCCTGATGTCGGCTGTCTGTTCCATCCACTGACTTCGCCGATTTCACATTTTAGCGCTCAATTAGTATTCTTGCTCTAAACGACGAGTTGACAAGATCATCACGGTCCCGTATCTTCATTGCCTCTTTCTTGATTGAGTCCCAGATCCCGTTCTTCCGGCACAGCACCTCTGTCCAAAATAAAACATATGACCTTGTTCGGGGCTGTGCTCTGCGACTGCTTTTTTGTCTGTCTGGCACAGGCGAATGCTTCTCACATGTTCTGTGCGGCGCTACGAAATACACTGTTGGGTCTGGCCAATATACCGCTTGCCACATTCGCAACTGATGATGTAGACTCCAGGTGTTCGTAGTCCTAGTTCGTCTTTCATTGAGCAAAGCATATTTTTGGTTTTAGCAGATAAGCCCAAAATGGTTTAAATATTGTTTTTCTCCAATATTCTGGCAATGTTGACCGTGGGCTGCCGCAACGTACAGAAGGACCGCAAGACGCCAGATGACGTCTTCGGGATCGTTTTCTTTCTCCTTCTTGCTAGGCTGGAGAGTGCGTCTTATCTGTGTATCCGAGGGTCCTTACGAAAGATTTTCCTCGTATGTTACAACTAGATGGGTAGACTCTCCCTGTCCTGTATGTTTTGTGCTGCGTACACCAGGCTGGTGAGCACAGATCTGAGCTGTGTTCTGAGAAAAGTACGTGTAAACTACAGGCAGAGACGTGTAAAACATACACTTCTGGCCATTAAAATTGTTACACCACGAAGATGACCTGCTACAGATGCGAAATTTAACCGGCAGGAAGAAGATGCTGTGCAAATAATTAGCTTTTCAGAGCATTCACACAAAGTTGGCGCCGGTGGCGACACCTACAACGTGCTGACATCAGGAAAGTTTCCAACCGATTTCTCATCACAAACAGCAGTTGATCGGCGTTGCCTGGTGAAACGTTGTTTTGATGCCTCGTGTAAGGAGGAGAAATGCGTACCATCACGTTTCCGACTTTGATAAAGGTCGGATTGTAGCCTATCGCGATTGCGGTTTATCGTATCGCTAAATTGCTGCTCGTGTCGGTCGAGATCCAATGACAGTTAGCAGAATATGGAATCGGTGGGTTCAGGAGGGTAATACGCAACGACGTGCTGGATCCCAACGGCCTCGTATCACTAGCAGTCGAGATCACAGGCACCTTATCCGGATGCCTGTAACGGATCGTGCAGCCTCGTCTCGATCCCTGACTCAACAGATGGGGACGTTTGCAGACAACAACCATCTGCACGAACATTTCGATGACGTTTGCAGCAGCATGGACTACCAGCTCGGGGACCATGACTGCGGTTACCCTTGACGCTGCATCACAGACAGGAGCGCCTGCGATGGTGTACTCAACGACGAACCAGAGTGCACGAATGGCAAAACGTAATTTTTTTCGATGAATCCAGGTTCGATTTACAGCATCATGATGGTCGCATCCATGTTTGGCGACATCGCGGTGAACGCACATTGGAAGCGTGTATTCGTCATCGCCATACTGGCATATAACCCGGTGTGATGGTATGGAGTGCCCTATGTTACACGTCTTGTTCGCATTGACGGCACTTTGAACAGTGGACGTTACATTTCAGATGTGTTACGAACCGTGGCTCCACCCAGCTCTGTTTGACTCAATGCCCAGGCGTATCAAGGCCGTTATTACGGCCAGACGTGGTTGTTCTGGGTACTGATTTCGCAGGATCTATGCACCCAAATAGCGTGAATATGTAATCACGTGTCATTTCTAGTATAATATATTTGTCCAATGAATACACATATATCATCTGCATTTCTTCTTGGTGTAGCAATTTTAATGGCCAGTAGTGTAATACGTACAAGAGTCAAGAGGAATTATTAAGAGTGGAGGACCAAGAACTATGTGCTCGGATTAAAAACGGTGTAAGACAGGCATGTAGTCTTTTGCCCTTACTGTTCAACTTGTACATCATAGAAGCAGCGCTGGAAATTAAAAAAAGTACTGTAGTGGAATTAAAATTCAACGTGAAAGAACATCAATGATATGATTCTCTGATGACATTGCTATCTTGAGTGAAAATGAAGAAGAATTACATGATCTGCAGAATGGAATGAACAGTCTAAAGAGTACAGAATCTGAATTGAGAGTAAATCGAAGGAAAACGAAAGCCGGCCGCGGTGGTCTAGCGGTTCTAGGCGCTCAGTCCGGAGCCGCGCGACTGCTACGGTCGCAGGTTCGAATCCTGCCTCGGGCATGGATGAGTGTGATGTCCTTAGGTTAGTTAGGTTTAAGTAGTTCTAGGTGACCGATGACCATCGATGTTAAGTCCCATAGTGCTCAGAGCCATTTTTTGAAAACGAAAGTAGTGAGAAGCAGCATAAATGAAAACGGCGAGGAAGCATAAGGACTGATGGTTACGAAGTAAATGAAGTTAAGGAACTCTACTACCTAGGCAGTAAAATAACCAATGACGGACGGAGCAAGGAGGACATCAAAAAAGCAGACTACAACTGGCGAAAAGGGCATTTCTGGCCAAGAGAAATCTACTAGTGTCAAACATACACATTAATTTGAGGAGTAAATTTCCGTGAATGTGTGTCTGAAGCACTGCATGTGTGAAGCATTGTATGGCAATGAAACATGGACTGCAAGGAAACCGGAACAGAAGAGAATCGAGGCTTTTGAAATTTGGCGCTATAGACGAATGTTGAAAATTAAGTGGCCTGGTAAGGTGAGGAATGAGGAGGTTCTGTGCAGAAACGGGGAGGAAAGGGATCTGTGGAAAATTCTGACAAGGAGAAAGAACAGGGTACTACGACATCTGTTAAAACACCAGGAAATGGTACTAGAGGGAGCTGCAGTGGGCAAAGCTGTAGAGGAAGACAGAGGCTGAAGCACATCTAGCAAGTAATTGAGAACGTAGGTCGCAAGTGCTACTCTGAATTAAGAGGTTGACACAGGAGAGGAATCAGTGATGACCAAAATAAGAAAAAAAAAACAGTGGCGTTTAGGTACAGGTCCGTGTATGTCTATTGTCTATAGACGGATTGTACCAGAGTGTCATCATTTTCCTTCCTTATCGGGATATCGTGGAAAGGCAGGCATCCGTTTTCTTGTACCTACGTGGTGAACTTTATGTGGCCATGCAGCCTGTAAAGGTTGCCAAAAATTTCCTGCAGGTTTCCTACGGCATGAGGCAACTCCACGAATGTGTCGTCCACGTATCGGCAAACCGCCTTTGTTCCAGATGTGTGGTTTCGAGAGATGTTTTTTCGAAGTGTTCCATATATAGTTGGTGATTCCTGGGGCAGTGGGGAGGGGAAGGGGGGGGGGCATCCAATAAGCTCTCCATCTAACTGGTGGTAGAACTTTCCACTACATTGGATGTAACTGGTAGCGAGCGCTTGGCGTCACAGTTCCACAGTGTCTTCGTCAACGTGCCTCGCCAGTAATGTCAAGATGTATTCTAGCGGTCCTGTGTGAAGAGAGATGTGACGTCGGAACTGACCAGCTCACGCTTGTCCAGTTGTATTTCCCGAAACACCTTCACAACCTCGGAAAGTTTTTGACATGGTGCGTACATTGACTTACGAGAGGATTTGGCAGCTGCGCCTGGTGTTTAACTATTCCATATGTTTGAATTTATCGTGAATTTATCGTGTCAACTATTGGACGAAGTGCAACTCCATTCTTGTGCTTGGCCCAGCTGCAGCAGACGAGGCAAAGGAAGCTGTGGTCCAGCAGCTGAAAAGATACAAACTGCACATGAAACCCACACTTCGCCTGAAGATGAGGAGTAGGGAATATGTCGAAACTTTACCGCCGGACGACGCCTTGACTCGGCTGATAACCAGAGAAGGCTTCATCAGCTATGACAGTATTTGCAATCTGTCTGTGCAACTATGGGAAATAGCGTTTGTTTGCACCTTATGCACCTATTTAGTTGATATAAAACATCAGCATTGTAGGTACTTTACGTCTGATTTCTACTTACATCAGGAAATTTCGTCTACTCGAACACTTTTAGGCATACATTTGTTTTCCACTGATTCTTTTGCCTAATCTCACATCGGTTTGCAGCAGCACACATTTCTTGATATGAAATATGTTTTAATACAGGAAGTTAAAATATGGTCTTCAAAACTTTAGCAAGTATATTTCAAAAATGGGAACAGGTAGAAATGTGCCGTTTGCAGCATAATGTTCACACACACCTAGTGTTGCAGTAGCTGTTTAACAGAGTTCATTGAGTACGGCATCGTAGCTCACTTCGTACTTGAATAATATTCCCACTTATTCCTTTGTCCAGCTTAGAAAGTCCTCATTAACGTGTACATCTGCTGCTTTGATGTGATCTCGCAGTTCCTGCAGGTCTCTTATCAGGGTTGGTAGGCAGCATGCTTCACGAAGTCCGAAATAAAAATATCTAATGCTGTTATGACTGGAGACCTTATGGACCAGAAAATGGGTCCTACTCTGCCAATGGAGCGATATGTAACATCGATTGAGGACCAGTGAGGATAGGCAAACGATCTTGTTACAGCATTATGTCAGGCTTCAGCTCTTCAACTTGTGGAAACGTTAACTGTTCCAATACGTGCAGATAAATACTCGAGAATATTGACGCTTTTGCTAAGAAAAGGGGACCAACCACATAGTCATGAAGGAGACCACACCATAAGTTTACTGCAGTCAGGAACCGCGGGACTGCTACGGTCGCAGGTTCGAATCCTGCCTCGGGCATGGATGTGTGTGACGTCCTTAGATTAGTTAGGTTTAAGTAGTTCTAAGTTCTAGGGGACTGATGACCTAAGATGTTAAGTCCCATAGTGCTCAGAGCCACCATAAGTTTATCTTTGGACTGCCGACCACCATTTCCATGCAAAAGTGTGGGATGTCAGAATCTCAGATCTGCACAATGAGTCGGTTTACTTTCACAGGCACATGAAATGAGCTTCGTCCGAGAACATCACCTTTCTCAAACAGTCTTGGTCATGTGTCTCACAAACTCATTGCTTTGTGCTTTGGCGTGTCATTAACTTGAAGCGCATGCAGCAGCTGCACATGGTAGTCTTGAAGCCTTGTGCAGTAGACTGTGGATCGTAGTTGGTGATAGTCATAACTGTTGAGTTGTTTGGGCTCTGGACAAACGACTGTTGCACCCGTTTCACATCTGAATCATTCGTACTATGACGCCCAGAACTCATCGTCTTCGTTGATCTTCCTTGAAGCTCCTGGACCACTGTCTGACGTTCGGACGTGAAGGTGATGTGCTTCTGTGACGTGTCCGAGCGTTCCGCTGGACCTGGCTGTGAAATTTGGGCTGTAACGACCATTCTTCATACTGCGCCATAAAAGAAGAGAGAAAGAAACTTCAGGTGTGTCTGAACGTTATACCACTAAACCGCACCTTCCTGCTTATCCTCATTTCTGAAGTACATGGTCATAGCTGTAAAGATCGTTTTCGAACGCCCTGTATAGCGCCAACACTGTCGATATGCAAACAAACAGCAGCGATGCTATATTTTGTGACGTTGAGTATCCCATCCTTTATTCAGTGTTACTTTCATACCGAACGTTGCGTACACGCCCAACTTCTCGATATCATCACACTTATTCTATTCCGCCAACTGAACACTTTTGTATCCATAAATAATGTTTTGGACACGAAATTCACTATGTCGCCTGTTTCAACATCTAACCTAAGCATTTACCAACTCTTAAGGTTACTGAAAGGGTAGCGAGGAGGTGGAGTGGAAACTGCCAATAAAAATACAAGTACACAACAAACCTAAATTATTTTATTTGACTCGAGGTCTGTAGAGTTGCTCTTTACAGAAAACTAAAACTTAAGCAAATTTATTGGTTCAAATGGCTCTGATAACCATGGGACTTAACATCTATGGTCATCAGTCCCCTAGAACTTAGAACTACTTAAATCCAACTAACCCAAGGACATCACACAACACCCAGTCATCACAAGAGAGAAAGTCCCTGACCCTGCCGGGAATCGAACCCGGGAACCCGGGCGTGGGAAGCGAGAGCGCTACCGCACGAGCACAAGCTGCGGACAGCAAATTTATTGCTCGTCAGTCTTAAGACAAGTACATAAGAATTAGAATCAAGTGTTCCACAGGAACTGAAAAAATTATAAAATGAGCAGCTAGCCTGTGCCCCGAGAGTCTGACTTGCATACCGTCTTCTAACATGATACAATTTTACAAATGTTCCAGAGCATTAAGCTATCCGTGCATGACAACTATAATACTCGAAAAACTCTCATAAAACAAGGGAAAAGATATAAAGCACAGAGCGTACTTGTTAGAGCTTAGCCGTAAATATACGAAAACCTTTTAGAGCTCAGAATAAAAATTTATAAATCGATGAAAGTTGATAATATCAAATAGAAGACTACTAACATTATAGGAATCCAAAGTGAAAAACTATTGTCACAGAAGTGGCTAACTTGAGATTAAATATTACAGAACAGGTATTTATTTCTGACACCAAAAACCAAATCAAAATAGCGCACAGCATAGTGTGCAGGTAGATGGATACACACATCTATTTAAAGAAACGCTTCTTAAACTCAAAGGCATTATACAATAAGAGAGCAGCAGGTTATGAAAGCTTGTTTATGTAATCCCCTCCAAACCAGTCATCATTTCATAAATTATTTTAGCATTGTGGCAGGGGAGCTACAACCATTATAACAGAAATCAGAACCAGAGACAGACAGCACTGCAACGACATTGAAAGAGCAAATGAAACTTGAAGAGTTAAATAAAAAAATAATATTAGCGAAGGTCAGTGTTGAAATGACCATTCGCGGAAACATGTAAAATATTTCGCTGTGGCAGAGAAAACGAAACCATTTCGTTTTAAAATGTTTTTCACCAGATTAAATTTTCCTTGGTTCTCTTCTAGAGGTGTAGCGAACGAAGTAGAAAACTGCAAGCGTTCTACGTGTAGCTGTTAGTGTTCTGCCATTACCCCGACCCGTCAGACTAAGTAAATTCACCTCGAGGTCTCCTTACATGCAGTAGTATATCGAGTGCGTCACCCAACGGGCCGGAAAGGGTGAACAGGAAACCTATGAGGCTCATATTGGGAGAAGGAAGACAAGGATATCACGCTTCATATACAGTACAAAGGAAAACATTACTATGTCTCCATCGAAGCACGTGTCACGGTTGCCAACAGTTCTGCAGCTTGTTAGAGCGAGGAAAACACAGACAGAAAGACAGCGCATGCAGTGCTCTTAAATCGTGCAGACCGCTCGAGCGCGATGCACTATCACTCGTTGCTAAGCTACGACGTCAAAAGATACAATTGAGTGAATACTGCTACAGCAAGCAGGTTTACGAGCAAATAAACGATGTAGTTATCAGACTGCCCTGTTTCTGAGTCATTGTTCTGCATTTGCTACTGTCAACCAGTCTAAACATCCAATTTACCATCTGTCACCAGGACTGATCGAGAATTGGTGCTACACTCACTGCTGTAACTTAATTGTATCTGTGATATACCCAAGCCAAATCCATCAGTCCGCTTGTTGCAGTACACTGACGACACCTATTCACTTACCTTCCTCTCAAACCAAAGTCACCATAGCATAAATATTTCACTTCCCGATCAAACTTTGCAAGCTACTACTGCTTTCAGAGCTATAGAGGAGTATTCCCACGAAGTGGTGAACGCAGTTCGTGCCCTGAAATACAGTCCAGACAGTAAATGTGACACAGTGATACACTGAAGAGCCAATGAAACTGTTACACTTGCCTAATATCGAGTAAGTCCCCCGCGAGCACGCAGAAGTAAGGCAACATGACGTGGCATGGGCTTGGAGAATGTCTGAGGTAGTGATGGAGGGAACCGATACCATGCACCCTGCGGGGCTGTCCATAAATCCGTAAGAGTACAGAGGTTGGAGATCTCTTCTGAACCGCACGTTGCAAGGCATCCCAGAAACATTCAATAATTTTCTTGTCTGGAAGTTTTGTGGCCAGTGGAGGCTTTTGAACTCAGAAGAGTGTTCGTAGAGCCACTCTGTAGCAATTCTGGACGTGTGGGATGTCGCACTGCCTTTTTTGGATTGTGCAAGTCTGTCGGAATGCACAAAGGACATGAATGGATGGAGGTGATGAGACAGGATGCTTAGGTACGTGTCACCTGTCAGAGTCGTATCTAGAGGTATCACGGGTGCCATATCACTCTAGCTGCACACTCACACTCCATTACAGAACGTCCGCCAGCTGGAACAGTCCCTGCTGACACACAGGGTCAATGGATTCATGAGTTGTCTCGATACCCGTACACGTCCATCCGCTCGATACACTTTGAAACGGGACTCGTTCGGCCAGGCAACATGTTTCCAGTCATTAACAGCAGTGTTGCGAGCCAAGGTGAGGCGTAAACCTTTGTGTCGTGCAGTACATGAAGATGCCTATCACTGAGATGGATTCAGATCACCAAGTGTTCTGAAGCAGCTGAAAAAATGAACAGAGATCAAGAACTCCACAAGAAATACCCAAAAGCAAGAGAGAATATGAAAGGGGTACAATTTTACCTAACTTGAATAGCACCAAACATCCCAGTCATATGGGATCAAAAGCATTTCTCACTGCTTGCTGTGGTCTCACCATTACAATGAAGATTTCTGGTTGCATATATTCATTAACATGACAGACAAACTGCTTTATACAGAGTGCTGCCCTGGGCGAAATATCGTCTCCGGTGAAAGATTTTAGCCTTTCACTAAGATATAAGAGCACCTACTTGTTTCTAAGTAAGGCGGTCGCAGGAAGTTGAAGGCACACTGTGATCAAGAAGTGACTAAAGTGCGCGTCATTTATGTTGGCGGCCGAGTTTAGGTTCGTTCTGCGCATATGACGTCAGAAAACACAGTCAGCCAATGAACAGAGAACGACGTTGCCACGTCTCGACTGCAGTGCAGAGCATGGATGAGTGTCTTCAGTTTTAGAAACGTTCAGTCATAAATAAAGTAATAGATCAAAAGCAATGTCTTGATGGCAGACATTCTTTTACAGAAAGTTTGGAAAAAGCATTCTTTATACCAATTGCTTCACATTCTATTAATTAATTAAACCAAACAAGCAATACGCCTCCTAATTCAGGCGATAGCAAGGAAAGGTGTTTGTATCACTCTCACGAACCGCTTTTTCGCATTAAAGAACAGCGGTAATTGTTTATTTCCTATCGTACTTCGACGAAGCGTGATAAGTCATAGTCATACCAACAGTGTTTGTGTCAGTATTTTGCGTGACGTGTTATAGTCCTCATGGCGTCATGTAGTCAGATGCACCATGGCGTCACGTAGTCAGATGAGGTGCGTTAGCGTAACGGTTAATTTGTTGGGCTCCAATGCAAAAGGTTATGAGTTCAAACCTTGTGCGGTGCTTAATATTTTCATTATTTAAAAACAATGTCGAAGTGCCTTACTTCACGAATTATATCCGTTTGAATGCAATTTTTTGAAATTTCTACTGCTTTGTCTCTTCATTAACCCTTTCGCTGCTGCAGACACGTGCTCGCCGCATTCCGCGCTGTGCGCGATTTTGTCATCACTGCACTGCTCGCCTGTGCAGACACATGGTGTTCCCACTGCTTTGACGCACTTATCATACGATTTCACAAAAACTATTTGGCCCAAAAATTTGATTTTTACACATCTTCTTGACTGATACCTTCCCCCCATAAATGACTTAATTTTGTTTCGATGTTCAACGCAGTTATTATGCAGCATTAAATGTAGTAAACCATTGCACGAAATTTTGAAGAGTTTGCAGAGGTAGAAGTCCATAGCGTATACTTTCCGTACGGTCGATTTTAGTTGCCACAATGTTGAGAATGAAATGTGGACAAGATACCTAAATTTCATATAAAATTTACTGTATAACAATATCTCATTTAATTTAAGTACGAAATAGGTGTCGTATGTAATATTGAGAAATATTCCGTCTTTCGCGACTGTAATAAAAGTATTATTTACACCGGACGCGTTTGGCTTTATTTTAAAGCACTTCAATCAGGGAAAGGTATGGCACATACACAATGGTACTCATGTTCTCTTTCTCGTTTTTGTTCCACAGTCGCAGTTTTACCAATGGTACTGAAATATATTCCTCTTCTGCAACTGTAATAAGGGGCTTATTTAGACCAGACGCGTTTCTCTCTTTTGAAGCATCTTCAGTGCACAGTATTTTGTCCCCTCCATTGCCAAGTCACCTTTCGTAGTTTTGTGCTGCTGTAACACAATATTCAACGTTTATGTTGGCAGATCAGTGTTTTAGCAAATAAATGTTTGTGTGTGCCACACACACAAATTATATTTGACATAGCTCAGAGCACTTCACTGATAGACGGTATATACAAGTCCTAATGATTTTGTAACTCCACAGTTTTGTTTAATGTATTTTGTCTACTTCCTTTTGATTGATTGAAGTGCTTTAAAATAAAGCCAAATGTGCTCAGTGTAAATAAAACTTTTGTTACAGTCGCGAAAGACGGAATATTTCTCAATATTACATACGACACCTATGTGGTACTTAAATGAGCTATTGTTATACAGTAAATTTTATATGGAATTTAGGTATCTTGTCCACGTTTCATTCTCAACATTGTGGCAACTAAAATCGACCATACGGAAAGTATACTCTATGGGCTTTTACCTCTGCAAACTCTTCAAAATTTCGTGCAATGGTTTACTATATTTAATGCTGCATAATAACTGCGTTGAACATCGAACCAAAATTAAGTCATTTATGGGGGGAAGGTATCAGTCAAGAAGATGTGTAAAAATCAAATTTTTGGGCCAAATAGTTTTTGTCGAATCGATTGATAAGGGTGTCAAAGCAGTCGGAACACGATGTGTCTGCACAGGCGAGCAGTGCAGTGACAAAATCGCGCAGAGCGCGGAATGCAGGGAGCACGTCTTTGTAGCAGCGAAAAGGTTAATGCGGCCGTGGTGGCTTTACTTCATGAACTGCGCGCTCCCCCCCTGAACGTAAGCTAGCGAGCTATGCTATACTATGGCGCTGCTTCTATTGGCGCGTGAGTCGTGTGCAACTGGCAACGCAGCAATCTCCCGCGTCTGGGCGGGCATGCGCGAGCCGCCAAGATAAAAGAATTGAACTATAGCACCGAATGTGGTGCAGTTTTGTGATGCTTGAAAGGAGCTCGTTTCAGCTTCTGATGTATCCTCTAGTGCAGGTCTGGCTAACATTAGTGTTGTCCAGTCCGCTCAGCACTTCGACTGCCCCCACCACTGCCCTGTTTCAAGCAGTTGAGTGAGATGCTTATAGGCTGAGTGCTGCACACATGGGAAACTTAGGATGTGCGTTTACAACACAGTTGGACTATTTCTAAGAGGCGAATTTTGCAGCAAACTTTTACAGGTAGTAGTCTGTCACTAATGTTTATTTTCAATTTTTTATTTTTCTACCAAAGCAATGACTTCACTATTTAATTCAATAACTTTATTAGACACCGTGAATAGCTACAAAATGCTGTATGTGCGGGGGTTTAACATTAAGTTGTGATGATTCTATTTTATATACATTTAGAGTTTAGAGTACATAATACGACTGGAGCTATGGTTCGTTATATATTCGAACATAAGGCGTTACACGGATTAAAATCTCTGAAACCCGAACATTGGAGGGACTTCGTCAGTTTTATAACAAAAAAAAAAAAAAAAAAAAAAAAAAAACCGTTCGCACTCATTCTCTGAACAAAACAAACTTCAGGGAATTGTCTGTGCAATCGAGAATGTTGCTCTTGGGATAACATTTTATGAGAGTCTTCTAAATTTCAGATTGAACAAATAGGTCGTTGAACTAAGTGCTATACTGTGCGTCTATCACTTTGAGTCTGAGGTAATAAGTCTAAAAAATAAAATGAGTCTAAAAAATAAATCAAAGTCAATTTTCAACGTGCTAAGCCTTATAATTTCTTTGTAAAATCGTGATGAAATCGTTGAAGCGTAGTCAGTCATGTCTGCTCCACAAAAAACTGCCTTGAGTTCCGAGGAAATGTTCCATGTCATGAACTTGAAGCTAATTCTTACATGGGATTAATTTGTTTTTTACTTTCTTCTGTGTCCATCACAGTTGAGACAACAGGCATTTTTAT